>NC_065452.1:43280522-43605105 GCF_917563875.1 Diabrotica virgifera virgifera
CCAATTTTGCTCATTTATTTTACAACATATTTTCCTATACCTACCTACTTAACATTTTCTATCCTACTTATTCTACATACAGTGGAACCCCGATAAGTCGGCCCCCGATAACCCGGAAGTCCGGCTAACCCGGACCGATTTTCATCAGATAAACATTTTGATTTTCAATATTTTGTATTTTTCAATTTAATTGTGGCTTATTTCCAATCAAAATAGTTAATTATCAGACAATCCTTTCAACAATAAAAATGTATGTAATATAATATTTGAGAGATAATGTGTCTAGACTCTCTGTGTCGTGTACTTATGTGTGTAATTTGAACACGAGATTAAAAATGACTCATAGTACACGCCGCAGAAACAACAGCCAGCTGTCTGTAGTATCTATTCCTTTTTATTTCAAACTGTCAGCATTGTTTAGGAAAGACTATTTAAAAAATTCTTTTATAAACAATGGTCTTTAGTATTGTGTGTCTGGTATTGTTCTGCTTACGTTTGGGTTTGGTGTTTTTTTTAGTAATTTTAATGAGTAGGTAATACTGTGCATATTTATAAATATATTTCATGTTATTTCAATTCTAACGGAGTTTATCTGTAAGTATACCGTATTTTATTAATTTTTACCATATTCTCCGGCTATCTCGGATTTTCGATAACCCGGATCGGTCGTGGTCCCGATTAATCCGAGTTATCGAGGTTCCACTGTACTTTCTAAGGAATGACCACTGGTCAGTGGGAATACCATATCAGGCAAAAACACAGGTTTACTTATATATTATAATAGATTTTAATTTCGGTCTTTACGTTAGTTAGTTTATAATTTGATTTTTATATTTTTAATATGTTCTATAAATAATTGCATTAATTCTGTATTATTAATTTGTGATAATATATATGTTAAATTTATTGGGTGTGTTATATTTTTACAACTGTATAATTTACTTATAAACATATTTATATTTATTTGTATTAGAGGGCAATTTAAAATCATATGTTCAGCATCACCTATTTCTCCACATTGACAATATGGATTGTCTCTTAAATGAATTTTATGTAGATATGTTGGAATCAATGCATGGTTAAATCTTAAACGGCATATTTGTCTCACTGCGTATTTTGGAATTTGACTATAATAAAAATATTTAAAATTTGACCGTAATTAACCTAGGCAAAAAGTTTTTTTTTTTGAAAATTCGTGTAAAAATACCTGCTTTTAAAATCTCAAAGCAGTTTGAGTCGACAGTCAATATTAACAAAGTTATTCAAATTTTTAATGATTTTTTTTAAATACGTTGAAAACATAAACTATTTTTCTTTCATGTGGTTTCCACAGAATTGCTATATCGTTATAACTTTCTGAACAATGGCATTGCAAAGAAAAGCTCTTTGGGATAAACAAATTGAATAAAATTTAAACTAACTGACGAATCGTCTTAAAAATTTTTGTGCATTATATGGACGGTTTTACTCAACTTTTCATGCAATTTGAAAGTCTTAAGGCCATTTTCGCAAAAGTTATAGTAAATTTTTTATTTTCGAAATTTTAGTTTTATTTTGACATTTCCGAAGCAACAAATGATCGGACCAAAATTCAAAAACTGCCATTTTAAACCTTTGCTCATCTACTAAAAGAAGCATACTATAAATAAGATATTTAATTACCCTTTTTTTACCTGTGGCGCTTTAAATGAAAAACTGCCATTTTTGACAATTATTTGTTAATAACTAAAATTCTCGTCCGAACTATGACGGGCATTTTTGTATTTAGAATGTATTAGGTATATAGTACCTACGCAAAAAACCCATTTGCAACCTGGCTGCTCGAGTGTCCCGAACATGGTATATTTTTGCCTTATTTCCCTGGTGTAATTATAAAGTAAATGATAATAGTGGAAGACACCTTCAAATACCTGGTTAAAAAAAAATAGAAACTGAAAATATCGCAATCAGCCGGGGCCTTTTTCAAGGAGATTCTTTAAGTCCACTGTGCTTCTGTCTAGCTATGAACCCACTATCTCAGCTATTGAACTCCACTGACGCAGGTTTTAGCATCAAAAATAACAACGTGGTGATTCTCGTCCGAACTATGACGGGCATTTTTGTTTTTAGAATGTATTAGGTATATAGTACCTACGCAAAAAACCCATTTGCAACCTGGCTGCTCGAGTGTCCCGAACATGGTATATTTTTGCCTTATTTCCCTGGTGTAATTATAAAGTAGATGATAATAGTGGAAGACACCTTCAAATACCTGGTGAAAATAAAATAGAAACTGAAAATATCGCAATCAGCCGGGGCCTTTTCCAAGGAGATTCTTTAAGTCCACTGTGCTTCTGTCTAGCTATGAACCCACTATCTCAGCTATTGAACTCCACTGACGCAGGTTTTAGCATCAAAAATAACAACGTGGTGGCAAAGCTTAATCATCTGTTGTATATGGATGATTTGAAATTAATGGCTTCCACTCGAAACCTACTAGATGAGATGTTAAGAACTGTAGAATCCTTTTCAAATGATATTAGTATGCACTTTCGACTAGACAAGTGCCGTGCTTTAAATATAGTCAGAGGAAAAGTACAGCCCGGAGGATTCGATATGCAAAATGACCAGAACATCGAGGCCATGGGTGAAAACGATATGTATAAATATCTTGGAGTAAATGAAGCGTTGAAAATTGACCATAAGCAAATTAAAGCTGAGATAACTACTGAGTTTATACGAAGGGTAAAACAGGTGCTTCGTCCACACCTTAACAGTAGAAATTTGTTTAAGGCACTAAACACCTACGCATGTTCCGCGCTTAGCTATTCGTTTGGCATTGTTAAGTGGACAAAAACGGACATATAGAATCTTCAGCGAAAAGTAAGAACACACCTCACAAAGGCACAAAAACACCATCCTAAAAGTGCACTAGAAAGTACAAAATTACCTCGGAATCTAGGATGAAGAGGACTTATGGATAAAGCTGAGCGATTAGATAAACAAATTGCTAAGTTAAGAACTTATTTTCATATGCAAGCTGCGAAATCTACTCTACATCGCGCTATTTGCGCAGTAGATGACACAACACCGATCAAACTGTGGGAACCAGAAATGCGCATAAACCTCCTCACTAAAGACGAAAAAATGCGCACCTGGATGGGTAAACCTCTGCACGGGCGACATCCCAATGAGGTCAGCCAAGACTATGTCGACAATACAGCGTCGAACTATTGGTTGACATCGGGAAAGATGTTCCCTGAAACGGAGGGTTCATTACTGGCCATTCAGGATCAGGTTATACCAACCAAAAATTACCTGAAATATATCATCAAAGACCCTTAGGTCCAAAACGACAAATGCCGATATGGATGTCAAACCCAAGAAACCATCCAACATCTTACAGGGGGCTGCCAGGAATTTGCTGCAACTGAATACAAGGAACGGCATGACGCAGTGGGAAAAATCCTTCATCAAGAGATAGCTATCAAGCTGGGACTTCTCCAAACGGACTATCTTCCATATTATCAATACGTCCCTTTGCTTAAGGATGGCAACTACAAGCTATACTGGGACCGCACTGTGCTCATAGACCAAACAGTGGCACATAATAGACCAGATTTTGTATTAATTAATAAATTAACAAGACAAACAACACTAATTGATGTGGCGATACCTAACAACAATAATCTACGTAGTAAATTTATTGAAGAAATCGCCAAGTACAGAGATCTAAAAATTCAAATACGAAGACAATGGAGAATGCAAAGTACCCAGACGATACCTATTATTATGTCTACCACTGGAGTCGTTCCAAAGCATAAAAAAGCTGGGTCTAAATGAACATCTTTAAAAGACCATGCAGAAAGCTGTACTACGCGCAACGGCCAGATGTGTACGAAAATTTTTGGGAGATACACCTGCATACCAAGTCACCTAGAGGGCTCGATAACCAGAGACATGTAAAGAGGATAGACTTGGCTAGGGATATGCCACTCAATGCATCGGGGTGTAACGTCGACATAGGATTGAGTGGTCTAGCCATCTTTGTCAGTCACATGCGCGGGATCGTTTGGTTAAAGAGATAGATAGACCACCGATCAACTGTTTCATGCTGTTTCCGCGTTACGCTTTTTTCTTGAGTATGCCGAGTCTAGGCTTAATATGTCAATGTTGATAACACGGAAAGAGTCCCACCAGAGCTCAATCCTTTTGATACCGTAGGTATCTGGGATGAGTCAATTTTCCCCTTAGAGGGAGTGTGAGCCGTATGGCTAAATCTGGATATATAAAAATATAACAATTATAAACGGATATTTTTATTAAAAAAAGGCAGATAATTTCTTTAAGCTTTTTTGGCTACTAAAACTTTAAATTATAACAAAGCAAGTTACATAGTCGTATTATACGAACCAACACGAAGAATTTTATGTATTATACTTACACAAGTAGTATTTTAGATTAATCAGGCATATACAAGGTGTCCCAAAAGTAGTGGAACGGTCGAATATTTCGCGAACTAAACATCGGATCGAAAAATTGAAAAATACGTGTTCAATCATTTTCAAAAAACTTGGTTGGGGGTAACTTTAAAATCTTAAATAGCAACCCCCACTTTTTATTACAGATTCGGATCCGTCATGAAAAATCAATCAATATTTATTCTAAACATTTTTTAGAATTGTTAATAGATGGCGCTTTAATTGGAAAAATACGATTTATTAGCGCCATCTATCAACAATTTAAAAAAATGTTTCGAATAAATGTTGCTTAATTATTTATGACGAATCCGAATCTGCAATAAAAAGTGGGGGTTGCTATTTAAGATTTTAAAGTTACCCCCCACCCCACCCCAGGGGGTGGGTTGGAGGGTCATATTTGGTGTTATTCGATAGGTTTTCGAAAAAGATTAAAAATCTGTTTTTTGGTTTCTTATTTGGAAATGTATTTCGTGAGATATTAGACCGTTTCTATAATTTACCTATGGTATCAGGATAAATCGTTTTTCCCAATTATAGCGCCATCTATCCACAGTTCCAAAAAATGTCTTGAATAAAAGTTGCCTACTTTTACGTAAAGAATCCAAATTTGCAAGAAAAACTGGGGTGACCCACCCCACCTCCAGGGGGTGTAGTGGGGATTGGTGTTTGGTGTCATTGGATAGATTATTGAAAATGATTAAACCCGTATTTTTCAGTTTTTCGATCCGATGTTTAGTTCGCGAAATATTCGACCGTTCCGCTACTTTTGGGACACCCTAAATAAAAACCACTTATTCTAAATTTTCAGATCAGTCATGGCTGAACTTTAATTGGGTGGGTCATGTAGCCAGAATAAAGGGTGGGAGGTGGAGGTGTACCCAGAAAATTAGAGTGTGGAGACCAAGAGAAGACAGAAGAAGTAGAGGTAGACCACCTACACGATGGACAGACGGCATCAAAAGGGTTGCTGGGGAATTGGTCGCAGGAAGCCCAAGACCAACAGAACTTGAAGAAATTAGGGGAGGCCTATGTTCAACTTTGGATGCAGAAGACTGAATGATGATGATGAAATCAGCCAAGTTTGTCTAAAACGTCCAATTGGAACTCCTAAAGGAACACCTATTATTTCCATAAAAATATACCTATTAAAAAGCGATACAAAAAACGAGTCCCGAAAAAGCTGTAGTAGAGAATGAAAGAAGAACTTCTTTACGCAAAAAGATTTTCATTTCAAACAAAAAATATAAGTTATAAGAACAAAACCATAACAAATATTGATAAACTTTCCTAAAAAAACTATTATGAGCAAATAAAAATGATTAGAATCAGATAATTAAATCAAATTTGTTTGGACAATTATTTTTTCGGAAATAATCTGCAAAAATAAACAGTTTAAGGACCTTGACATTAAAACGATACTGGTTTCTTATTGAAGATTCAGAGGCATTACATAATTTTATGAACCATTTCTTGTAGAAGCTTCAAAAAGTTACTTGATAAAGTTGAAAGTATAAACAAAAGTATGAATAAAAATAAACAGTTTAAGGACCTTGACATTAAAAATACGATACTGGTTTCTTAATGAAGATTGAAAGGCATTACATAATTTTGTGAACCATTTTTTGTAAAAGCTTCAAAAAGATACTTGATAAAGTTGAAAGTTCATATATGTATATAAATAAAAAATCTGTTTTAAATACAAGAAAATGTCAATGCGGATGTCATATCTCCTCCGAATATTTGCAGCAGAAGAGGGTCAAAATTACTACACATGCTATCATACACTGTAAAAATTTTAGCATCTTTACCCCGTTTTCGTACGTAAATTACCTTTATTGTCAACTGTCACTAAAGTCATTCATTATTGTACTCATTTACCCTCATTTGCGACAGTAAAGTAACACATTATTGTACTGAAAGAAGAATTTTACTTTACCTCCCGCGATTATTAATCAAATTAACCGATATTAAAAAAATGTAAAGTGGTCGATGGCAGTAATCGATTATTTATTTGAATGAATTTAACATGTATTTACTTTAATTATTGTTAAAAATATTGTACAACATTTGTGATATTATTAATTAAATGTATGTCAAAAAGTGAAATTCTGTAGTATTTTGTAATTATATTCATATAAAATAAATTAAAAATTTACCGATTTAGTAATTATTCAATATTGATAACTATCGATTAAAAATCGAAAGCGGCCATCTCGCAAAAGTCATCTGTCATCACTGTCATGATTATTACGCCTAAAATTTAAAAAGTTCTTAAATTGTAAATTGAAGGTAACTCTTTATCGAACTCGTCTGTTACTCGCCTCGCTCGCTCTTCTCGTAATATCAGACTCGCTCGATAAAAAATCACTTTACTGACTTGGTACATAAATAACTCTTATACAGGGTGTCCAGAAACTCTACCGACAAACGAAGACAGGAGATTCCTCAGATAATTTTAAGATAATTTAACCCAATTCACCTAGTCCGAAAATGCTTCCTAAGGGAGCTAGAGCTCTTTGAAGATGGCGTCATGTAATTAGTTTTTCTTAAATAACTCCAGAACGCTTCTATTTAGAAAAACGAAAATTGGTATACATATTTACTTTCCAGAAATGAATCGATTCCATCCATTGCGAATTTCTAGTACAACTCATAGGCGTCCGTTTTGGGTAGGGCAACGGTTATTTTATCGCCTAACTGTTTTGTCTTTAATTTTTAAGCATTTTTGACTCTGAATTATTTAATTGTAAGTTATTGTAGTACTAAAAGGTACTCTTAGTTTAAGTCGATAGGATACACCGTTTGCTAGAAAAATCGATTTGAAAATTTTTCGTTCCTTGAATTAAAAAAAAAAAGATAGAAAAAAAACTATTTAGAAAGATGAAAACTGGTACATTTATTTATATTCCAGAGATTAATCGATTTCATTAATGGCGAATTTCTAGTACCGGTTATAGCATACCTTTATTGTCTTTAATTTTTAAGTATTTTTGACACTAGATTATTCAATTATGAGATATTCGAGTACTAAAAGTTACTCTTGCTTTAAGTTGGTAAAATACATCGGTTTTTTTTAATTTTTTTTAACTTTTTTTTTCAAATTCCCAAAACTAAAAACTTTCAAATCGATTTTTCTAGAAAACGGTGTATCCTATCGATTTAAAGTAAGAGTACCTTTTAGTACTAGAATACCTCACAATTTAATAATCCAGTATCAAAAATGCTTAAAAGTTGAAGACAAAAAAGTTATGCGATAAAATAACCGTTGCCCTACCCAAAACGTACGCCTATGACCGGTACTAGAAATTCGCAATGGATGGAATCGATTTATTTCAGGAAAGTAAATATGTATACCAATTTTCGTTTTTCTAAATAGAAGCGTTCTGGAGGTATTTAAGAAAAACTAATTACATGGCGCCATCTTCAAAGAGCTCTAGCTCCCTTAGGAAGCATTTTCGGACTAGGTGAATTGGGTTAAATTGTCATAAAATTATCTGAGGAATCTCCTGTCTTCGTTTGTCGGTAGAGTTTCTGGACACCCTGTATATACAGGGTGCTCCAACCCTCTGGTTTTCTTTGATTACGGCTAAACTATGGGATCTACAAAAAATGTTTTTAACAAAACTAATGTATATCAAAACCGTCTATAATTTAAAATTATTTTTAATTATACAGGGTGAGTCAGAACGACGGTATGAACCAAAGTTGTATTTTTTAAATGGAACACCCTATATAATAAATATTTTTGAATATACTTTTTTAAAATATGAAAAATTTGTATACGGTCTTATAGGCCTAAAGTTAATAATTTTCGAAATATTTACATTTTTATTGAGAAAAATGGTAATATTTGTAGGGCTGTGGATTATGTTTCCAAAGTAATAAAAATTTAAGTGGTAGGTCAAAGTTTTTATAATATAGTATCATTTTTAAATAATTTAATATCTTTTACTTGTAGCCATAAAATATACAGTGTGATCACTATTTGCAAATACAAAATTTTCTCATTTTTTTTAATGGAACACCCTGTATATTAGTATTGCATTTTGTAGTAAATATTACAACCTTTCTTTTGGTATAAGGTTTTATGTACATAGCATGTTTGGTTTTGTAAATATTTAAAAAAGAACTATAGATTTTACGTTTCGCGGATATTTTATATCCGCGATAATTTTAATTAAATTTTTTTGCAAAAAAAATTATAATCTGATTTTAGAAACATACACTAAAATATCAAAGATGAAAATAAAAACGTAATTAAAGGTTAAAATAAAACGTATGCAAGTGCAACTTAATTGAACTTAATAACTTTAAAATTATGTTACAAATAATGTTTTACCATACTAATAAGTAATTAATATGGATAAATTAATTATTAAATTAAACAACCAATTTTAAAATCTACCCTAGAAATTTTTCTACCCTAGTAACTTTATTGTACCCAATTTTGATAGTTAAATTGTATTTACGAGTAAGATCAGTTAATAACTTTTTAATTTACCTACATCTTGAGAACGTATAAAGTATGCTTTGAAACAAATGAACGTTATAGAAGTATAATATTATGAAGTAAATATATGTAGTCGTGTCACAAAAGCTGGTAATAATTTCTAATGGTTTCGCCCAAAACAAATGTCATATTCACCAATTGTTCGGTTGAAAAATTAAAATTTAAAATATAAAAAATTGTTACAAAAATTTCAACTACAAAAGTATTACCAGCTTTTGTGACACCAGTTAATACTATTTATATTAATAATTTGGCTGATACATTTAACATTCATTTGTTTCAAAGCATACTTTATAATTATGTTCTCAAGATGTAATTTAAAAGGTAAATTAAAAGTTTAACTGATCTTACTCGTAAATACAATATAAATAACAATTAATTTGGTACAAGAAAGTTGCTGTGGTAGAAAAATTACTAGGTTAGATATCAAATTTGGTTGTTTATTTAATTAAGTAACTAATTTACGCATTCATTAGTATGGTAAAATTTTTTTTGTAAAATAATTTTAAGAAATTAAATTCAATTGAATTGTACTAGTATACGATTTATTTTAATCTTTAATTACGTTTTTATTTTCATATTTAATATTTTAATGTATGTTTCTAAAACAAGAATATAATTATTTTTTTTGCACAAAAATTTTTTAATAAAAATTCCGCAAAAAGGCAAAGTCTATAGTTTTCTTTAAATATCTACCAAACGAAACAGGCTAGGTACATACAACCTCATACCAAAAGAAAGGTTGTAATATTTACTACAAAAGGCAATATTAATATACAGGCTGTCCCATTTAAAAAAAATGAGAAAATTTTATATTTGCAAATAGTGATCACACTGTCTATGTTATGGATATATATCAAATATGTTAATTTATTTAAAAATAACAGTATACTAAAAAAACTTTGACATGTCATAAAAAATTTTATTACCTTGAAAGCCTAATTCACAGCCCTTTGAATATTACCATTTTTCTCAATAAAAGTGTAAATATTTCGAAATTTTTTAACTTTAGGCCTATAATACCTAATACCTCATATAAATTCTTAATATTTTTAAAAAATATATTCAAAAATGATTTAATATATAGGGTGTTCCATTTAAAAAAAAACACAACTTTGGTTCCTACCGTCGTTCTGACTCACTCTGTATAATCTAAAATAATTTTAAATTATAGACGGCGTCGATATACATTAATTTTGTTAAAAACATTTTTTTGTATATCCCATAATTTAGCCATAATCAAAGAAAACCAGAGGTTTGGCGCACCCTGTATACGATAAATTTACTGAGTTATATACGATAAAATGTTAGGACTTTAAGTAGTATTCATACTGGTAAGGGTGATAAAAAAATATTAATATTGAGATCACATCCTCTGCTTACAATGGTAGTAACTTCGCCTATTAAAATTGTAATTTTACAAAATGAAAGGCTAATTTGAAGTTGCCAGCAGGTACATTTACTTACTTTTGGCAAAGAAGTTATGGGGAAAAGGGAAAACATCAATGATTAAATCCATACAATATCATTAGGTTAAATTTACTAATCTTAACAGTAATATTACATTTGCTGTTTTCTTATAGTAATTTTACTACCTATAGACGAAGCTAGGACAAATAATCCCCGAACAAATAATCCCGGACAAAAAGTCCCCACAAATAATCCCCGGACAAAAAATCCCGGACAAATAGTCCCCACAAATTTTTTTGGACAAAATATCCCCACAAAAAATCCCGGACAAAAAATCCTCAGAAATATTCAGAAAATCACGGAATAAGGGTGAAAATTATCCAAGGGACAAGTACAGTCAACATTTTTTTGATAGTTTTGAAATAAATATGTTTAATTTATTTAGTTGGCATGACTTAGAAAATCATGAAAATTTCATTATTTTCATTACGTGTTTGCATATATTTAAACCCCCTTACCCCTTTTGAAACCATCGTGCCCAAAAAATTACTTCATAAATTAGATAGTATCCTGTCATTCTGTGGATAAGGCAGGACTCAGAAATTCATTGTAACACCCCATTTTTTTATGGATAATCTAATTTTCACAGGAAAATTTCACAGGAAACCTGTGGACTTTTCCATAAATTGTAAGTACCTCCTCTAACCTTCCAGTATTGCAAAGGGCAGGGCTCAGAAAACTCAGAGAGCTCGTGGCTTAACTTTTGTCTGACATCTCCCACTCTATAACTCTCATGCACTGAGTTTGAAAAACATTTGCGTCGATTGCATTCACGGGAAAACTTTTGAGAACTTCTTCTTTACGTGCCATCTCCGTGACGAATGTTGGCAATCATCATTGCTATTCTAACTTTTGACACTACAACCCAAAAGAATTCAGTTGAGCTACATCCAAATCTGAGATTTCTTAGCCAGGACATTTTTCTTCTACCCATGCTGCACTTTCCTTGAATCTTTCTCTGCATTTAGAGACCTACTCGACAGCATATATTTCTTGGGGATTTTTTGTCCCGGATTTTTTGTGGGGATATTTTGTCCAAAAAAGTTTGTGGGGATTATTTGTCCGGGATTTTTTGTGGGGATTTTTTGTCCGGGGATTATTTGTGGGGATTTTTTTTGAGGATTTTTTGTCTGGGGATTTTTTGTCCGGGATTATTTGTCCGCATCCGGACACATTAACACTGAGATGAAGTCAAGAAATTATAAAGCCAGTCTAAGACCAATAATGACATATTCATCAGAAACAAGACCCGACACAGCCACAGCAAAGACTACTGGAAACGACAGAAATGAGAGTACCTACTGAGAAGAATTACAGAAAATACGTTAAGAGATCAAAAGAGAAGTGAAGGCATTAGAAGAAAATGTAACGTACAGTGTCTAAACGAATGGACACTAAATAGAAAAAAAAAAAGAATAAAATAACCACATAAGGAGAATGGGGAGACACATGTGGTCAAAATAGCAAAAGTTAAATCACTAATCGGTAGAAGAAGTATCGGCCGACCGCGCAAAAGATAAGGAAGGCGACAGTGCAATTGCGCGCAGCGGTCAGGGTTCTCAACAGGGTGTCTAAGTTTTATTTACTTCTTATTCGTTTTGAACGGAAATTTTGCTAATTTAAAAAAATTAATTAATTAAAAAATTAATATATTATATATATTATATACTATACAGTACAATTTTCAAAGGAGGAAGACCTAACCCTTCGGTCCAAACCTAACTTTCGGGTATTAGAGTGTAGAGTACCCCAGGAGGTATTTGACCGCTGCGCGCAATCACAATATACCGGTTCTGCTTGTTCATTAGCGGATTGGTACCTCTATGAAAGGTTGTCGCCTCGGTATATTGTGATTGAGCGCAGCGGTCAAATACCTCCTGCCAGAACTCCTCCAGAACTGCTTATAAAGATGAAGAAGAATTTTACCACGTTTAATGAAGGTTACAATTATTGTTTTCCGTATTTAAATCCGGTATATTGTGATTGCGCGCAGCGGTCAAATACCTCCTGGAGTACTCTACACTCTAATACCCGAAAGTTAGGTTTGAACCGAAGGGTTAGGTCTTCCTCCTTTGAAAAATTGTACTGTATAATATATAATATATATAATATATTAATTTTTTAATTAATTAATTTTTTAAAATTAGCAAAATTTCCGTTCAAAACGAATAAGAAGTAAATAAAACTTAGACACCCTGTTGAGAACCCTGACCGATGCGCGCAATTGCAATCTGCCCTTTAAATCAGCAGATTTATTAAACATTTTTTACAGTGTAGGTACTTAATAGATTTAATTATTCACATAAGGTATCTATCCCAAGCTCTAGAGATGCACAGCAGTATATTTTATCTGTGTCGAGATGTCATATGTCAAAAATGTCGACATAATAATATGGTAGTCGTTTTGCGCATTTGATAAAATTTTATTACTCAGATGTTTTAAATTCAACATTATATTTATTGTCCCAACTAAATCAGAAACAAGAAAGCAAAGTAAAATCTCTAGAATTTCTTGCAAATTTCGTTTATATAACGCGGTAAATTCTTTTATGAATAATAAAAGACAAATACCTGTTTATTACCATATTTATTATATTGCTACATGATTTGCGGGGTTTCTAAGATTAGATAAGATACCTAACCGTGTTCAACTAATATTAATAATTACTATGTTGCTATTGTAAGAAGATAAACAATATTCTATATTGTAAAATATAATAATACACAAGTTGTAAATTCTTGTGGGCATCCCAAATTTATTTCTCCAGAAAACTTCTAGTGCTGATTCCACTAACGAAGGTTGGCTATAACCATTGCAAATTCGTCTCTATCTTCTGCTTTTCTTAAAAAAGCGTCGTAAAAGCCAGGATATTTGTCGTCTACCAGTACCCATTTTCCTTCGATTTTACCCTTCATAATCATTTCTAAGTATGTGTCCCAACGGTGCCGCCCAAAATCCCGACAGCCAAAATCCCGACGGCCAAAACACCGACACGCCAGAATCCCGACAGGCCAAAATTCCGACATGTAAATTATTATGTATTTTAAAAGAAAAAATTATTTAAACACTTCATTTTATAATATAAAAGCTATACTTACTGAAATGGAAGGTTGTAGGTGACATGATAATATCTATTATTAGTCCAGGGAAATAAGCTTTTTGTCGGGACACTTGAGCAGCCAGGTTGCAAATGAATTTTTTGGGTACTATATACCTAATACATTATAAATACAAAAATGCCCATCACCGTTCGGACGAGAAACTTAGTTCTTAACAAATAAGGGTCAAAAATCGCAGTTTTTTCGTTTAAATCGCTACAGGTACAAATAGGGTAACTATATATATTATTTAGAGTATTCGTATTTTAGCAGATCAGCCAAGGTTTAAAATGGCACTTTTTGAATTTTGGTCCGATCATTTTTTGCTTCGGAAATTGCAATATAAGACTAAAATCTCAAAAATAAAAAATGTACTACAACTTTTGCAAAAATGGCCTTAAGACTTTCATATTGCACGAAAAGTTGAGTCAATCATTCCATGTAATGCACAGAAAATTTTAAGACGATTCGTCAATTAGTTTAAATTTTATTCAATTTGTTTATCGCAAAGAGTTCAATTTGTTTTTCGCAATGTTATTGTTCAGAAAATAATAATGATATAACAATTCTGTGGAAACCACATGCAAGAAACATAGTTATATTTTCAAAGTGTTGAAAAAAATCATTAAAAAGTCGTTTTTATCACTCCGAAAAAAGTTTAGCAAAATAGAGTCATTTTTGGCTTATAAATAATTTGAATAGCTTTGTTAATATTGACTATAGAGTAAATCTACTTTAGGATTTCAAAAGCTGGTATTTTTACACGAATTTTCAGAAGAAAAAACTTTTTGCCTAGGTTAATTAGGCTCAAAGTTAGCCACTTTTATTATTTAATTCGCAGTTACTTCTATATACATCAAATTCTCCTATTACAGTGTTAGTTACCATACTACTCCAAAACGGCTTGGCCGATTTTTATGAAATTTTACACGTATATCCTATTGGACGGAGAAGAGGTTTTAACCTATTTTTTGTACCCATAAGTTATAAGGGCCCCCCTGACATTTTTTTTATTTTTTTGGATAAAATTATTTACCTTAATTTTATATGATGTAGAATTAAAAAATACATTCAACCCTTCAATTTCACTCTTTTATCACCAACCCCTATTTGTTAATAGCCATCTAAATATTTACATCTATAAAATTCTCCTGTCACGGTGTTAGTTTCCATACTCCTGCGAGACCGCTTTACCGATTTTTATAAAATTATATATGTATATTCGGTAGGTCTTAGAATCGGTCGTAATCTATTTTTCATATCCCTGAGTGATAAGGGGAGTTCCCCCTAACGTTTTGTAATGTTAGGTGGGATGTGTGTACATAATGTACTCTATAAGACTACGAGTACATACAAATTAAAAAAATTATAATCAAAATCCATCAACAAGCTTCGGCGATATTAATCTCAGCATATGTTTGCAGAATCAATTTCATTTTTTGAGTGCACGGATTTTATTAATTCCCCTCCACCGACCACGAATTAATTCCGTTCGGAGCCACTTTTAAAACTTTATTAACCACTCTGTTGAGGTTCAAAGTTTACTCAAACTTTTACACATAAACTATATATCTTCAACTTCAAAATAGCTCAAGTTAGGTTACTTAATTATTATAAACAAAGTAGCCGTCAATTAAATAAAAAAAGTGGCTAACTTTGACCGTAATTAACCTAGGCGACAAGTTTTTCTTTGAAAATTCGTATAAAAATACCAGTTTTTCAAATCCCAGTGTAGTTTTAGCCTACAGTCAATATTAACAAAGTTAGGTATTCAAATTGTTTATAAGCCAAAAATGACTCTATTTTAGTAATATATTTTCTGAGTGATAAAAATGACTTTTTAATGATTTTTTTAAATGCGTTGAAAATATGACTATTGTTCTTTCATATTGTTTTCACAGAATTGCTATATCATTATTATTTTCTGAACAATAACATTGCGAAAAAAAAGCTCTTTGCGATAAACAAATTGAATAAAATTTAAACTAATTGACGAATCGTCTTAAAATTTTTTGTGCATTTTGCGGACTGTTTGACTCAACTTTTCATGCAATATGAAAGTCTTAAGTTCATTTTCGCAAAAGTTATAGCAACTTTTTTATTTTCGAAATTTTAGTTTTATTTTGCAATATCCGAAGCAACAAATGATCGGACCAAAATTCAAAAAGCGCTATTTTAAACCTTGACTCATCTACCAAAAGAAAAATATTATAAATAAGATATTTAAACACCCTATTTTTACCTGTAGCGATTTAAACGAAAAAAAATCCCATTTTGACCCTTATTTGTTAATAACTAAATTTCTCGTCCAAACTGTGACGGGCATTTTTGTATTTATAATGTATCAGGTATATAGTACCAAAAAAACCCATTTGAAACCTGGCTGCTCAAGTGTCCCGAACATGGTATATTTTTGCCTTATTTCCCTGGTGTATATATGAAAGTAAACTTGAATTCAGGATTTGATTATACATATATTATTGGACTATATATTGACAAAAAAAAATAATTTAATTCATATAACCATGTTAGAAATTTTATTTAGAAAATTAGTTCATATTAAATGGTAAATACTTTTGTTTAGTAACAAAAAATAAAAAACAGATGGCCATAAACAAAAAACAAGGAATAAATGTAATTATATGTTAAAAAGAATCTTAACAAACCTGTCGGGATTCTGGCCTGTCGGGATTTTGGGGTAGACCCGTCTCCCAAATATGCTGTTTTTCTCCACAAGTTCTCTATCTCTTCCAATTCTATGCAACACAATTAGTCCAGAGAAATAAGGTTTTTGTGGGGACACTTGAGCAGCCAGGTTGCAAATGGGTTTTTTGGGTACTATATACCTAATACATTATAAATACAAAATTGCCCGTCACAATTCGGACGAGAATTTTAGTTATTAACAAATAAGCCTCAAAAATGGCAGTTTCTTCGTTTAAATCGCTACGGGTAAAAATAGGGTAATTAAATATCTTATTTAGAGTATTCATCTTTTAGTAGATGAGCAAAGGTGTAAGATGGCAGTTTTTGAATTTTGGTCCGATCATTTGTTGCTTCGCTAATTGCAAAATAAGACTAAAATTTCGAAAATAAAAAATTTACTACAACTTTTGCGAAAATGAACTTAAGACTTTGATATTGCATGACAAATTGAGACAACCAGTACATATCATGCACAAAAAATTTCAAGACGATTCGTTAATTAGTTGAAATTTTATTCAATTTGTTTATCCAAAAGAGCTTTTTTTGCAATGTTATTGTTCAGAAAATAATAATGATACAGCAATTCTGTGGAAACCACATGAAGGAAGAACACTTATATTTTCAAAGCATTTAAAAAAATATATATTTATATTATAAAAAGTCATTTTTATCATTCCGAAAACATTTGACTAAAGTAGAGTTATTTTTGGCTTAAAAACAATTTGAATATCTTTGTTAATATTGACTGTAGAGTAAATCTACTTTGAGATTACAAAAGCTGGTATTTTTACACGAATTTTCAAAAAAAAAACTTTTTGCCTATGTTAATTGCGGTCAAAGTTAGCCACTTTTATTATTTAATTCACAGTTACTTATATATACATAAAATTCTCCTGTAACAGTGTTAGTTACCATACTCCTCCGAAATGGCTTGACCGATTTTTATGAAATTTTACACGTATATCCTGTAGGACTGAGAATAGGTTCTAATCTATTTTTCATACCCATACATTATAAGGGGGTTGCCAACTTGACATTTTTTTTTCATTTTTTGGAAAAAAAAATGTTTACTTTAATTTTACGTGGGCAGTCCGAAGTACTTAGCCTACAAACGAAAAAGGAAATTTTTGGAAAAGTGGCAATTTATTTCTCTACATAGTCTTCTTTTAGCTCGCTACACTTGACCCAGCGATGCTCCAACTTCTTTAACCCGTCTTAAAAATACATTTTCTCGAGGTCTGCAAAATAGGCTTCCGTGGCGGCGATGACCTCCTCATTCGACTTAAATTTCTGCCCAGCGAGTGTACTTTTCAAGTTTGGAAACAAATAGTAGTCACACGGGGCCAAATCTGGAGAATACGGTGGATGGGGCAACAGTTCGTAGCCCAATTCGACCAATTTGGCCATGGCGACGGCGGAGGTATGAGCCGGTGCGTTGTCATGGTGGAAGAGCACTTTTTTCTTTGCCAAATGGGGTCGTTTTTTCTTTAATTCGGCGTCGAATCGGCCCAATAGTTCGGCATAATAGGGCCCTGTGATCGTTTTGCCCTTCTCCAAGTAGTCGATGTAGATCGCATTTTGTGAATCACAGAAAATGCTGGCTATCACCTTTCCGGCCAATTGGACAGTCTTCGCCTTCTTCGGGGCACGTTCGCCGGGTGTTGTCCACGTTTTCGACTGTTCCTTGGTTCTTTGGTGTATACCAGTGAACCCATGTTTCGTCGACGGTTATGAAACAACGTAAAAACTCCTTTGGATCACACTTAAATAGCGTCAAACACTGCTCTGAAGTGGTCTCACAGTTGCGCTTATTGTCTGAAGTGAGCAAACGCGGCACCCATCGCGCGGCCAGCTTTCTCATACCCAAAATTGTATACAGGATATGACCTACGCGGTCTTTTGAGATGCCTACTGTGTCAGTTATCTCGCGCACCTTCACTCGGCGGTCTACCAATACAAGATCGCGGATTTTTGTCACGTAATTCTCCGTGCTATCCATTTTCGGGGCACCTACGCGTTAGTGATGTTGATTATAGTTACTTTCGACTATTCGTTGCAAATCGTTACTTTTGTATAAAGTAATCATTTTCAGTATTCGTTACATTGATTACTATGACTACTTTTGATACTTTTGTATTTGAGTACCGGTAATCATCGAAAATCGAATTTCTCAGTAGGTAGGTATTTTTTTGTAATCAGAGTAATCAAAGTAAACAAAGTATATACAATAGTCGTTACTCCCTCTGCCACGATTGGTACGAAATAACGAAGTAATCAGAGTAATCAAAGTAACGATTTACCTCTCTGAATAGTAATCGTTACTTTCTGTATTCTTAAGTAACGAGTACTTTGTAACGAATAGTTACTTTTTCAACATCACTACTACGCGTGGCTCAAAAACCGACGTTCGTCCACGTTGAAACTCACTAAACTAATTTTTGACAGTTGCCATCGAAGCAGAAGAGTCATCGTACAGAGCATTCAAGCGCTCTTTGATTTCGCTGCGTGATTTCCGTTCCAAAAACAAGAATCGAATCACCGACCGATATTGCTATTTTTCCATTTTATTAAAATCCGCGGACACGCTGACTTTCACACGCAATCACAACAATACTATAATTTCGATTTGGCTGAAAATATGACATTAGCCGTCTACGAGAACGCATTAAATGACAGTACACTTAATTTGCGATAGTGGCGCCATCGGGCGGAGAGGCTAAGTACTTATCGGACTGCCCTAGTATATACTGTAGAATTAAAAAATACATACAACTCTTAATTTTCACTTTTCTATCACCAACCCCTATTTTTTAATAGCCATCTATATATTTGCATCTATAAAATTCTCCTGTCACAGTGTTAGTTGCCATACTCCTCCGAGACCGCTTGACCGATTTTTATGAAATTATATATGTATATTTGGTAGGTCTTAGAATCGGTCGTAATCTATTTTTCATATCCCTAAGTGAGAAGGGGAGTTCCCGCTAACATTTTGTAATGTTAGATGGGGATATGTGTACATAATGTACTCTGCAAGAATACGAGTACATAAAAATTAAAAAAATTATGATCAAAATCCATCAACAAGCTCCGGAGATAATAATTGCAGCATATGTTTGAAGAATCAATTTCAATTTTTGAGTGCACGGATTTCAATAATTATCCTCCACCGACCACGAATCGATTTCGTTAGGACGTAATTTTTAAAGCTTTATTAACCACTTTTTTAAAGTTCAAAGGTTACTCAAACTTTTACACATAAACTATATACATCGAGCTTTAAAACGGCGCTAGTTAGGTTGCTTAATCGTTATAAATAAAATTTCTGTGAATTAAATAAAAAAAGTGGCTAACTTTGACCGTGATTAACCTAGGCGAAAAGATTTTTCTGAAAATTCGTTTAAAAATAGCAGCTTTTCAAATTCCAAAGTAGTTTTATTCTAGAGTCAATAGTTATTATTAACAAAGTTATTCAAATTGTTTAGAAGCCAAAAATGACCATATTTTAGAAAAATGTTTTCGGAATGATAAAAATGACGTTTTAATTTTTTTAAATACTTTGAAAATATAACTATTCTTCTTTCACGTGGTTTCCACAGAATTGCTATATCATTATCATTTTCTGAACAATACCATTGCAAAAAAAAGCTCTCTGGGATAAACAAATTGAATAATATTTAAACTAATTGAGGAATCGTCTTAACATTTTTTGTGAATTATATGGACTGTTTGACTCAACATTTCATGCAATATGAAAGTCTTAAAGTAATTTTCACAAAAGTTATAGCAATTTTTTTAGTTTCGAAATTTTAGTTTTATTTTGAAATTTCCGAAGCAACAAATGATCGGACTAAAATTCAAAATCTGCCATTTTAAACCTTTTCATCTACTGAAAGAAGGATACTATAAATAAGATATTTAATTACCCTATTTTTACCTGTGGCGATTTAAACGAAAAAACTGCAATTTTTGACACTTATTTGTTAATAACTAAAATTCTCGTCCGAACTGTGACGGGCATTTTTGTATTTATAATGTATTAAGTAAATAGTACCCAAAAACCCATTTACAACCTGGCTGCTCAAGTGTCCCGAACATGGTATATTTTTGCCTTATTTCCCTGGCGTAAATTTCGTTCGTAATGTAATCGGTTCATGGTATTTTTAAAATTGTCCTAAAAAGTCACATCTCAAAAGCTTCCAGCTTTCTCATTAAGTCAAGATTAACAGTCCAAGCTTCGGCATCATAAAGTAAAATAGAGTGGATGTAACATTTTATCATCCGATATTGGATTTGCAGATTGGTCGGTATTTATATAAATAATATACATTTATCAGTACAATTTAAATATTTCTTACGAAATAATAGTAAAATTCTACTTTTTTATGGAAAAGTTTAACTTTTAACTTTTTTTACTGGGATGTTTCGATTTTTCCGGAAGGTGAAAATAGCACAGTTCTTAATATTTTATCGAGTTACTGCAATTTAAAAAAAAATCAAGCTTCTGCATATCTTTACCGGGTTCTTTACCATCACTTTAATGGGTACCATCACTTCAACGGGTTACAACTTTTTAGTCCTTGGTATATGTCATCTATAAAATGAATCATTAAATTTAGATATCAGCTCACAAATCTTTGGAATGGTGGAGGAATTCACCAGGTCAGACAGGCGAAACAGCTCATTAGAACATC
The DNA here is from genome assembly GCF_917563875.1 of Diabrotica virgifera virgifera. Classification (NCBI taxonomy): domain Eukaryota; kingdom Metazoa; phylum Arthropoda; class Insecta; order Coleoptera; family Chrysomelidae; genus Diabrotica; species Diabrotica virgifera. The sequence continues at coordinate 43,301,462 of NC_065452.1, forward strand.
GGCAAAAATTTACGGTAGACCTATAAGAAAAGACAGGAAAACAGTCAAAGCCATAGAAGATCTGCTAACCAGGCACAAAGGTAGAATTCCGCACCAAGCGACCGAGACAGGAGACCGCGACAGGCGACAGGTAGGCGAGGTCTCCCCACCACTGCTCTCAATGCAATTATATCAGGGTAGTTTTGCAGCCCGCGACCGAGACCAGCGACCAACTATCGTCTATCTCGACTTATCTGTCGCCTGTCGCGGTCTCCTGTCTCGGTCGCTTGGTGCGGAATTCTACCTTAAGCTGAATAGGCACTTATAGACGGAGAGCTAGAGCCGAAAAATCATCGTCATAAGTAATATGGAGTTTTTCCTGTGAAATGTGTCCATTGAATATTGAAAATTATGACCCCTTTCAGGCTGACAACTCAGTGGATACAGGAAGTAGCAATAAGGGATGAAAGGGTAAAGTTAGTGTAGGCATTAAATGTTTTCACCTCCTATTTTGTTAAACCTCCATCGATTTGCATGAAAATTGGTGACTAGTTAGAGCATACCCCAAGAAATAAAACTGATTTCCAGTCCAACATTGTTTGATTTGCTTGTCTAGATAATTGCTAAGAAGAAATGCGTTCAATGTGCGTCCCCGTTTAGGATTTTGTCCTCTTCAGGGTTAAAAAAAAACTGATTTGATGCTACCTCGCACTTATACCCTGGTGGTGGATACCACCCTTTCCTGGAGTTGAAAACTATTTTATTAAAAATAACCCCACAAATCGATAGAGGGACGAATTCTAAGTAAAATTTGTTATATCATGTTATTAAAATAAATCAATACTTTTTGAGTTATTAAAGATCAAAGATTTGTCTATTTAAGAGCACATGCGTGAAGTTACGGATGATAAAAAGAACATATTAATTAATTGTATGTTAGTAAAATATTATTTTTATATTATTTCGATATTTAATTGAATTTTTTCTATCAATATTATGTTCAGAAACTGGGGGTGTCCAATAATGGGTACATTTGACATATTCGAATACACTTTTGCTAAATTTATAATATCGAAATAATATAAAAATAATATTTTAGTAACATACAATTAATTAATATGTTCTTTTTATCATCCGTAACTTCACGCGTGTGCTCTTAAACAGACAAATCTTTTATCTTTAATAACTCAAAAAGTATTGATTTATTTTAATAACGTGATATAACAAATTTTACTTAAAATTTGTCCCTCTATCGATTTGTGGGGTTATTTTTAATAAAATAGTTTTCACCCCCGAGAAGGGGTGGTATCCACCCCCAATGTGAAAGTGCAAGTTGGCACCAAATCAGTTTTATTTCTTGAGGTATGCTCTTCTAACTAGTTACCAATTTCCATGCAAATCGATGGAGGTTTAACAAAATAGAAGGTGAAAATCTTTAATGACTGCACTAACTTTCCCCTTTCATCCCTTATTGCTACTTCCTGTATCCACTGAGGTGTCAGCCTGAAAGGGGTCATAATTATCAATATATAATAGACATATTATACATGCCAAATTCCATATTGTTTATGACGATGATTTTTCGGCTCTAGCTCTTAGACTATTAAAGCTGATGGGATTGTCAGATGATGACCTGTGCAGATTCTGTCACCTGGAAGAAGAAACAGCAGAGCACATTTTATGTCATTGTGACAGTCTGGCAAATGTGCGATTCTTTGCATGAGGAGAAGAAAATCCAACGGCAAATAGCTACATGGAAGGTTCAGTCTCGAAGAAGGGTCAGGCTAAAGATTGTTATCTAGGACTAGAGGACAATAATAGATCTGAAAAGGTCGCAGTGGAATAGGCCAGAAGGCCACCTCTTTAAATCTATCTATCTATCTATTAGTTTATAATTTGTTTAATTTTCAACCCTTAACGTTAATAAACGATAAAAATATGAATCTTAACAAAAAATTACCATCTTCGTTCCTTTTGGTCATAGAAGGTTATGTTTTTTAATCGTGTTTTTTCACCGCCTTTTCAGTGAGCCTATTTATAAAAAAAAGGTGACATAAAAAATATCAAAATTATTGTACATGTTTATAAGCTAAAGTCAGCCCTTTTTCAAACGAATTGTTTAATAACAATTTTGATAAAATGTTGGAATTTTTTTTAATATAGATATTTTTTTCATTGCAGTTTTAACTAAAAATTCATTAATATTGTTCGTTAAAAATTGTATAGGGATAAACACAGGTATTTTAATATTAATCTTTGTTTCTATGTATATACGTTTTTTGCAAACTTGTTTTTTAGTGAATATTGAACCAAATGAAACACGGTAAATATTACCGAAAACATCGAAACACAAAATAAAATATCGAATATAGCATCCCTAATGAAGAACCCCGCATTCGAAACAGGAACTGGAATAAAATATTTAATGCTATATTGCAGGAGGAGAATTAAAAAGAATTATAGCATTTTGATGAACAAGTTTTTGTATATTTTTCAGTTTTTTTATTGTCTAAGATTTTATTTTTACTTCCAAGAACCGTGTCGTTAAAAACGTGTTTACACCATGTTTTTTACATAAGTACACGCCCTGTGGTAATTTGCCTCCTGATAATCTAAGGACTTAGAATTAGCCAAATATTATTAAAATGTGCAAATTCTATTAAAAGTCTATAAAAGTCTTTTAGTACTCCGAATTAGAACTGGTAATGTTTTTCTCTTGTTTTTCCTTTTATGTGAGAGAAAACACGCCCCATAGCAATTTGCCGCATCCAACTTATCGAGACTACATGCTGCGTTCATCTATACAGATGGTTCAAAAACATGTAATAGTGTAGGTAGCGCTTATTATGCTTCTAATATAAAAAGTGGTAATTCTTTTGGACTATCTAAATGTACGTCTATCTTCACTGCCGAACTTTATGCTATTGAAAGAGCCCTAACTTACGCGGTTGAACAAAACTTTGGAGACACGGTTATACTATCAGATTCTTTATCTGCTCTTGAGGCAATATCACAACCAATAACCAAAAAACACAACAATGAGTTGTTATGCCATATTAGAAAGACAATCGCTCGATTTAAAAATAATAGCAGTGTGAGAATGAGTTTCCAGCTGAATGCTTTATTTGGTCAGACCATCTGGTTGGTGATCGTCCTCTTGATCTTCTCCCCGGAACATTTCCAGAAACAATTAATCTCTCCAAACTGTCGTCACCTCTGCGAACCACGTGACCAAAGAATTGCAGAATTTGTTGCAGACATATTGTGGACAGCACTGTATATTTTTTTAATATTGAGTTGGTTTAGAATGGAAACGTTTGTCCTATGAGCTGTCCAACGTATGCGCAGCATTCTTCTCCAGCACCACATCTCAAAGGCATCAATTTTTTGGCGCTCGCATGCGCGAAGAGTCCAAGTCTCTGCTCCGTATAGAAATATTGAGAATACAAGGGCATTCACCAGTCTCCTCTTGTTATTTCGAGAGATAGATCTGTCTTTCCAAACTTTAGTTAGGCGACTCATCGCATTTTTTGCCATACCAATACGTCTCCGAACTTCTGCTTCACAGTTCCCATCGTTAGTTATACTAGACCCGAGATAGATAAAGGTATTTACTATCTGGTATTCCTGTAACATGTTAGTCAGTTGAATAATGTGGAATCTGTCGACCACCATTATTTTTGTCTTAGCTTTATTGATTTTCAGACCAACTTTATTGCCTTCGTACTCAACTCTTCGCAGAAGATCAAACATTTCTTGCTCATTTGCTGCTATAAATAAATATTATGTATTTTTATAATTTATTTATACGTGTGATAAACATACAGTATGGTGCAAATGGAAGGAATAAATTCGTTATTTGGTAAGCCTGATACTTAAGGAAAAATCCTGAAACAGGTCGATTTTTATTTTTAAATTATGACATTCTAGCATATATCTCACACCAGTGACGTCATCCATCTGGGCGTGATGACGTCATCGATGATTTTTGTAAATGAGAATAGGGGTAGTGTGCTAGCTCATTTGAAAGGTTATTTAATTCTTTATTCAGTAATAGAACTATTTACATAATTATTTATACAGGGTGTCCAAATTTTTTTTTAAATTAACTTATTTGACAAAAAAAATGTATATCATTTATTTAATTCAAAATACATTTTATTGCAGTCATAAATCAGAAAACAATGTTTAGTTCACAAATAAACATTGTTTTTCGCTTAAATTAAATCTTCAAACTTACAAGAAGCAGGTGGCTGGCGGGAGATCGCGTGAACATTGAATTGAATCGAAAAGCAATGTTTATTTGTGAAATAAACATTTTTTTTCTGTTTTAGGGCAACAGTAAAATGCATTTTAAAATAAATAAATACATATATATTTTTCTATTTTTTTGTCAAATAATTTAATTAAAAAAATTTTTTAGGCGACTCATCGCATTTTTTGCCATACCAATACGTCTCCGAACTTCTGCTTCACAGTTCCCATCGTTAGTTATACTAGACCCGAGATAGATAAAGGTATTTACTATCTGGTATTCCTGTAACATGTTAGTCAGTTGAATAATGTGGAATCTGTCGATATAAATAGTTATGTAAATGTTTATATTACTGAATAGAGAATTGAATAACCTTTCAAATGAGCTAGTACGCGACCCCTATTTCTATTTAAAAAAAAAACCATCGATTACGTCATCACGCCCAGATGGATGACGTCACCAGTATGGCATATATGCCAAAAGATCGTAATTTATAAATAAAAATCGACCTGTTTTGGGATGTTTGGTTATCGTTGCCAGTTTACGAAATAACGAATTTATTCCTTTCATTTGCACCATACATGTTTCTAAACTAAACGAAACATACATACCTAGAACTAGAACACAATGTTAACTTACAGTAGGTACTAAATTTATAAATAATGTAAATATAATCGAAACAAAGAAATAATGAAAAGTATTGACTCGATTAGAATAGAAAAGTTCTCATGGGATGTAAAAACCGGAAACAAAAAATAATACAAAATCCACAAGGAACGAATTTTCCTGTAGCTGTCTCGATACCATTAATCACAGAAAATTTTATTAAAAAATCCTTTATACAAAGTATACAGGATTTAATAAAATAATTATATACCTTAGATAAATGATTTTTCAATATCAAATGCAGTTTGTTCAAACCATCAAAATATAAAATAATAACACGTTGGAAGGAAATATCAAGAGAAGGTTCAATTGGTGGCTGCAATGTTGATTGACATTCTCATTGGTTCTCACATGTTTTGAACGTGCAAAATATCTTCTGCTTCTTAAACTTTTGAACGAGGAAAACATTACCTAATTAACCACTTTCATTAACAAAATATTCAACGAAGAAAAAATACCAAAGAAAAGCAGGCCCACCAAATACAGCGATTTTAGACTAATCAGTTTATTGAGCCACACACTTAAGATACTTTTACGAATTACACAAAACCGAGTATTCATTCTATGCAAAAGTAGAATGAGTAATGGAGTAATAATAAGCAATTTGGAGTTAAAGATGGTCTAAGAACTAGAGAGGCTGTTGTGAAAAAGTTGTGAGTTCTTAAAGAACGTTTATGTTTGTTTCATCCACTTCGAGACGACATTCGACAAAGTCCAACATGGTACACTTTTCGATTGCCTGCGGGCAGCAGGACTTAACCACTACGATATAAGACTGCTTAAATACTTTTATTAGTCAAGTAGCATCTATCCAAATTAAAGATAGTCGTACTGAAAAATTATCCATCAAAAAGGGAGTACGACAGGGCCAAGTTTCTCACCCAGTCTTTTAATCTACACTTTGAAGAAATCTTTAGGAATGCTTTGAATGATAAACAAGGGGGGGGTAAGACTACGCGAAGAAGTAATCAACACTATCAGATACGTTGACGATACAGCCACTCTTGCAGAAAATTTACACCATCTCCAGACATTGGTAAATCTAGTCAGTGAAGCAAGTTATCTGAGACGCCTTAAAATCAACATTTCAAAGACAAAGTGGATGGCAGTTGGAAAGCCACCAAGATATACACCAAGATCTGCTTTTTCTTAATGGAGATGAGATAGAACGAGTAAACAATTGTAAATACAAAAATGAATAACCATTTTCAATTTCGTTGCAACACGAAACTATAGCCGCATTATATTTTAGTTCAATCAGAGAGTGCAGCAAGCACCTCTACTGGTTTCGAAACTTATTAGTCTCCTCATCAGAAGGCACATATTATGCTGCTCTCTCTGACCCAACCAGGACAAACCCGGGCGTGCAGTTACGAATTGCAACGAACGAAATTGCAGGGATGCCCTAGCGGTAACTGCTAGCAAAAGACTAAGTTTTCAATCTAATAGCACATAAAATAACATCAAAAATATTACTCTATACTAAATTTACTATCAAGATGCAGTAGAAATAAACAAACCAAGACACGTTAAATGCTACTATTAGGAGCACTCCCAAATCATAATTTGCAATGTATATACATTGTAAATCCCAAATCATGATTTCCAAAGTTTATACATTGTAAATTATGATTCGGGAGTGCTCCTAGTAGCACTTAACGTGTCTTTATTTGTTTATTTCTACTGCATCTTGATTGTAAATTTATTATACATCCCACCAGATTAAAAACAATGTGAACCTTCTATGGTTATACCTCCGAGGCTTCTAAAATTTGCAAGCCATAACGGATGCTGAGACTAAAGAAGATGAGGGAATTTTACAATTTATAATTCACGTCCCATCTGCTCAGCGCGGTAAAGGTCCAACGGGAGTGGTTCTCTTCGTACTCCAATCAGAGTAAACATGTAAATCAAAAATGAATAACCATTTTCAATTTCGTTGCAACACGAAACTATAGCCGCATTATATTCTAGTTCAATCAGAGAGTGCAGCAAACACCTTACCGGTGGGATGTAGAGTAATATTTTTGATGTTATTTTATTGTTTATTTTTAAATTTTATTGGTTATTAGATTAAAAACTTAGTCAATAATACCTTGGCAGCTGGTTAAATATTAATTGCAACTGATGAAGAGATAATACTTAACCAGAATCGAAATATCACGTAAGGCTTTTATGAGCTGGAAACCAGTTTTATGTAACAGAAACATGCTCATGAATTCAGAACGTCTGCTCATAAACATCATTAAGAGGAGAAAAACAGAATACTTCGGCTATAAAATTAGAGGAGCTAAACACCATCTACTTCGTCTTATAATACAAGGAAAAGTGGAGGGAAAGAGATGGATTGGTCGAAAGAAACTTTCATGGTTGCGTAATATTAGACAAGAATGTGGTTCCACGGTAGAAGAGCTATTTCGCCCAGCAGCCGATACAGAAAGGCAGGGCCGCGCCAAGGCTGTCAAGCGCCCTGGGGCAAGTAATTTTAGGCGCCCCTTTCCTCCTTCCTTTGTAAGTAGTTTTTTGTAGCTTAGTGAATCGTTATACGGTATACCTACAAACTATTTTTATGTGTTAGGAAAGTATCATCATCATCATAATCTAACCGTTATCATCCACTGCTAAACATAGGCTTCCTCTAAGTTTCTCCATGTCTCTCTATCTTGAGCTACCAGCTATCCAGTTCCCAGCTGTTCTTTTTACGTCGTCATTCCAGCGCGTTGGTGGTCGATCTCTGATTCCGTGGTGCATTTATCCGATTGTCCGCCCACGGTCGCTATTCCAATAATCTTCTAGTCTAGCTGTTGCTCGGTGTTCTTGCCACATGACCTGCACATTTCCATTTCTTTTTTGCTACATGTTCTACTATGTCTTTGATTTTTGTTCTTTGCCTGATATTATTTGGTATTCTTTGCCTGATATTATTTGGTATTCTGTCAATTTGTGATGCTTGGCATGGCCCTCTAGGTAACCCTTATTTTCTGCTATTAGATTTTCAGCGGCAGAAAAGTAATATACTGATAAATCATTATAAATACTACAAATATTTACAAAAAACCACGATTAGATTATCTAATTACTAGCTAATTTATAACAAAGAAAAAAATTGATATTGCGTCGTCGGGGATGAAAAAATATACGTTAAAATTAAGTCCGGAAGTGGATAAACTGACCAATTCTAAGCAACTTTTGTTCCATAATATACAGTGTTTTCACTAAGTCAATATTTTTCGAGTTTTTTGCGAGTGAATATGTTCATTTTTCAATATAAAAATCACGGTTTTAGATGGTTTTTCGCAAATAACACAAAAAGTGTGTATTTTATTGGAAAAAATGTTCTTAGCAAAAATATAGCTTATAAAAAAATTTAAAAAACTTGTTCACGCATGAAGTACACTAGGTTCGCTTTCAAGATGCAGTAGAAATAAACTAACCAAGACACGTTAAATGCCACTAGGAGCACAACCGAATCATAATTTACAATGTATATATATTGTAAATCCCAAATCATTATTTCCAAAGTTTATACATTGTAAATTATGATTCGGGAGTGCTCCTAGTAGCATTTAACGTGTCTTGGCTTGTTTATTTCTACTGCATCTTGAAAGCGAACCTAGTGTAGGTAGATCTACTCTACATTCACACTCAAGATGCAGTAGAAGTAAACAAACCGAGACACGTTAACTGTTACAAGGGGCACTCCTGAGTCATGATTTAAAATGTGTATACATTGTAAATAACATATGATGATTTACAAATTTTGTACATTGTAAATAATGTTCCTTGTAACAGTTAACGTGTCTAGGTTTGTTTACTTCTACTGTATCTTGATTATGAATGTAGAATAGTAGAGGAAGAGTTGTAGCTCGAGAAAAGTGGGTTCTTATATTTGTCAAATTCTAAATCGGACATTTCAACGTGAAATATTATCCGAAAAATGAAGCACTTTTCGGGCAAAACTCGTTATAACTTTTTTAAAATCTTTAGAAAAGCTTATTTTTGTTTTTTAAAAAAGTTAAGTTTCTAGCAGCAAAGGTAAGCCAGTAACGCTGAAAATAAAGGTCCTTTTTTTTGGTAAAAAATATCGTAAAAATCTCCGCTTAATTAGTATCCCAAATGAAATTAATCGTTACAGCTTTACAATTTACTTCACTTATGTATGTATAAGTATTTATATGATTTGGAAGTTTCATCATTTCGAAGTGCTTATTTGTGAAAAAAATTGGTTTAAAAAAATAATAATTTGAAATTTTGAAGGAAATTCCTTTTTTCAAAAATTTTCCTAAGAATATATTTTCGGCAAAATACTTACTTTTTGAGTTATTTGCGAAAAACCGTCTAACCACGTGTTTTTTTTTAAATGAACATATTATTATTCACTCGTAAATAACTCAAAAAGTAGATATTGACTTCAGTAATACAAAAACTTTATAGAACAACTTAACTTTATAGTTAATTACAATTCGTCAGTTTATCCACTTCCGGACTTATTTTGAACGTATATTTTTTCACCCCCGTGAAGGGGTGGTACTCCCCTAGGGCAAAAGCACACGTCGACACAATATCATTTTCTTCTTTGACATGTTAGCTATGTGTATGCCAAATTTCATGTTAATCCAAGCTGTTCTTTAAAATTCAGAGGTTTTGCAATATTTTACCGTGAGTGAATGGAGTAATAGTTCAGTTTAATGAGAGAAATAACGGTTCGTACATTTAGGGGATCAAAGTAATAATAACTACCATTTTTATATCTACCTACGATTGGTAAATTTTCAATTTTACAAGATAATAAAATATTACTAATATTTCTGGTAATTTCGGTATTGTCAAATTTTTTTTTCGGCACCTCCCGGCGCCTTTTTGGATCGGCGCCGTTGGGCACCTTCCCTCTCCGCAATTATGGACAGCGCGGCCCTGGAGAAAGGTTTCAGGAAATTGTAAACATCTTAGACAAGGAAAAAAGAGAGGACGGGTAACACTCATTTAACACACACGTTCCAAAAGTGAAGCCAGTTTTTGGTTTGTTTGTCACCAAAAACATGGCGATCACGTCAAAAATAACAATGGGTTTGCCAGTGGTGGGTGTTCGTTGAAGGTTAAAATTTCATAAAAAATAAAGTAAATCATCATCTAAAATTCGTAATAAAAACATATGTATGTATTGAAACATATGTACGTAATATGAGCAACTTAATAAAATATTTACCGTACACAAATTCTTCATTTTAAATACATTTCATGTTTTTATTTTAAATACTCAATGCATAACAATACCCCAAAGATACGTCGATGATCAAAATCTCTGGTGTCGGTTTGGCTTCACTTTTGGTCATAGGATTACTCGTCATCTCTCTTTCCTTGTCTAAGGTAAACATGATAACGGCAAACGGTCTAAATGCGGACAAGGCACCTAAAGAAGAAGAAGAAAATTGCATTTCTAGTAATCCTCATGCAAACATTTTATTTATTCGAGGCATTGAAGGATTGAAGTGTTGATTTTTTTGCAGTAAGACGGATTTTAATGCGGATTGGTGCGTTGGATTCGTGAGAATGTCAGGAAATTTTGTGAACTAATGTAATGAATAAGAAATCTCAAATTGCATTTGTGCATAAGAAAAATGCATTTCAAAAATGTACTTCGGTAAATAGTATGAAAAATTGACTCAATTTTCTTACTCGGGGGGTTTTTGGGGTCGCTGAAAACGAATATGAGGTCGGCGAAAGTGTGCAAACTACCTGGGGCTTGCAGCGGGTGTAATAAACGTCTTCCTCTGGAGTCAGGAGTATTATGGTAATTTGTTAAATAATTGGCCCAAACTTGTAACTCGGGGGTTTTTGGGGTCGCTGAAAATGAATATGAGGCCGGCGAGAGTGTGCAAAGTACCTGGTGCCTGCAGCGGGTGTAATAAACGTTATAAACGTCTTCCTCTGGAGTATTATGGTAATTTATCATATAATTAGTTTAAACTCGTTACTCGGGGGTTTTTAGGGTAATCTATTTTCTTCAATGTAAATATAGTGATCGAAAAGGGTGGTATTTTTATTATAAATAAACATAAATTTTTATTATTATAATATATTTCTGTGGCTTGGTTCTATAAGGGCCAATGTCAATTTTTTTATTTTTTGTACAGCTTTTTTTTTTAATTTAATATTGACCAAACAAAATGCAAAAAATTGACTCTGGCCCTTTTAACATTAAGCCGCATTATGTGACTTGGTGTTAAATGCCCAATTTCAATTTTTTGCATTTTGTTTGGTCAATATTAAATTCAAAAGAAAGCTGTACAAAAAAACAAAAATTTGACATTGGCCCTTTTAGAACCAAGCCACAGATTTATGGTTAAAAAAGTTCATTATACAAAATTTATCGTAATTTATCTTTAAAATTAATTTTCTTCATTATTATCATCTTCTTCTTCATTATTGCCTTCCTCTCTCGAGTCCAATGCAATATTTGTGCAATCAAAGCTTGCACAATTTTTGCAGGCTAAATTACAAACTATCCGATGCTTCCTGCACCCGCATGAGTTGCCGCAGTCTGACTTACAACTACAGAATATTAAAATTAAAATGTTTGGAGGACCAGGTGGATGAGTCATTCTAACTGGAATTAATACGTTATTTTGTAATTCCCATCCCCAATCGGTTGGGTTCATGTTTCCCTCCATGCAGCCAAATTTGTGTTTGTAAATATACCCTTTTTAAATGCTGGGTAAATGCATCAACAGACGAAAGAATTTTTCCAATGAAAATCTTTTTATTTTTGGCAATAGCCATAAAGTACTAACATTCTGTATCTAGTAATTTTCTCTCAAGGCAAGACCACATCATCCACTTGCGCCTTAATTTAAACTGCTTTAAATGATATGAAATTAGAATTTAGTCGTTGCGATATTTATTTTCAGTGACCCCAAAGACCTCCGAGTAACAAGTTCGGGCCAATTATTTAATAAATTACCATAATAGTCCAAAGGAAGACGTTTATTACACCTGCTGCAGGCACCAGGTAGTTTGCACACTCTCGCCGACCTCATATTCATTTTCAGCGACCCCAAAAACCCCCCGAGTAATGAGTTTAAGCCAATTATATGATAAATGACCACAAAACTCCAGAGTAAGACGTTTATTACACCCGCTGCAGGCACCAGATAGTTTGCACACTCTTGCCGACCTCATATTCATTTTCAGCGACCCCAAAAACCCCCAAGTAATGAGTTTAAGCCAATTATATGATAAATTACCACATTACTCCAGAGGAAGACGTTTATTACACCCGCTGCAGGCACCAGGTAGTTTGCACACTCTCGCTGACCTCATATTCATTTTCAGCGACCCCAAAAACCTCCGAGTAATGAGTTTAAGCCAATTATATGATAAATTACCACAATACTGAAGAGGAAAACGTTTATTACACCCGCTGCAGGCACCAGGTACTTTGCACACTCTCGCCGACCTTATATTCGTTTTCAGCTACCCCAAAAACCCCCGAGCAAGAAAATTGAGTCAATTTTTCCCGCTATTTAGCGAAATGCATTTTTGAAATGCATTTTTCTTATGCACAAATGCAATTTGAGATTTCTTATTCATTACATTAGTTCACAAAATTTCCTGACATTCTCACGAATCCAACGCACCAAACTGCATTAAAACTGCGCCAAAAATCGACAGTAAGGCCTTTTTTTGTGCTTCAATGCCTCGACTAATTACGCGTCGTTTTATTATATCACTTTGATAAACAAGTTTTTGTATTGTCTTTTTCTGTTTTTTTATTGTCTAAGATTTTGTTTTTACTTCCAAGAACCGTGTCGTTATAAACGTATAATTTAATAAAATGATTCAACGTAATAGGTAGTAACATAAGTACAACAGTAAATTAGGATAGGAATTTTTAATAAGAATAATTTTCTCGTATAGTGTATTATCTAAAAAAAAAACGAGTCTATATTGAAGGTCACACTTGAGCAAATAAATTAACCAGCAAGACAAATTATTATGTACATTATTTTAGGTAGCATTAAATTAGTTGAATTATGGGTATAATTTAACGAGGTTACAATTTTGTACATTGTTGTTAAGGAGACAGTGGCGTAGGTACATTGAATGGTGCCTCTTCCCGCAACGTAATGAGATGCGTGCCCTTGATAGGCTCCAATAAACCACATCCTATTCTTTCTCTTTCTTCAGGGGGAGTTTCTAACGAATATTGGTGATTAATTCTGCAAACTCTGGCCTTACTCCAGGGAAATAAGGCAAAAATATACCATGTTCGGGACACTTGAGCAGCCAGGTTGCAAATGGGTTTTTGGTACTATATACCTAATACATTATACATACAAAAATGCCCGTCACAGTTCGGACGAAAAATTTAGTTATTAACAAATAAGTGTCAAAAATGGCAGTTTTTTCGTTTAAATCGCTACAGGTAAAAATAGGGTAACTAAATATCTTATTTATACTGTTATTCTCGTAGTAAATGAGCCAAGGTTTAAAATGGCACTTTTTGAATTTCGGTTCGATCATTTGTTGCTTCAGAAATTGCAAAATAGGACTAAAATTTCGAAAATAAAAAAATTGCTATAACTTTTGTGAAAATGACCTTAAGACTTTCATATTGCACGAAAAGTTGAGACAAACAGTCCGTATAATGCACAAAAATTTTTAAGACCATTCGTCAATTAGTTTAAATTTTATTCAATTTGTTTATCAAAATGAGCTTTTTTTCGCAATAATATTGTTCAGAAAATGGTAACGTAATAGCAATTTTGTGAAAACCACATGAAAGAAGAAAAGTCATGATTTCAAAGTATTTAAAAAAAGTCATTAAAAAGTCATTTTTATTATTCCGAAAACATTTTACTAAAGTAGGGTTATTTTTAGTTCATAAACAATTTGAATAACTTTGTTAATATTGACTGTAGATTAAAACTACTTTCGGATTTGAAAAGCTGGTATTTTTCTACGAATTTTCAAAGAAACACTTTTTGCCTAGGTTAATTACAGTCAATGTTAGCCACTTCTTTTATATAATTAACAGCTACTTTGTTTATAACAATTAAGCAACCCAACTAGCGCCATTTCGAAGTTGAAGGGATATAGTTTATGTGTTAAAGTTTGAGTAAACTTTAAACTTCAACAGAGTTGTTAATAAAGCTTTAAAAATAACGTTCTAACGAAATCGATTTGTGGTCGGTGGAAATGAATTATTAAAACCCGTGCACTCAAAAAATGAAACTGATTCTTCAAAAATATGCTGCGATTAATATCTTCAGAGCTTGTTGATGGATTTTGATCATAATTTTTTTAAATTGTATGTACTCGTAGTCTTGTAGAGTACGCTATGTACGTAAATCCCCACCTAACATTTCAAAATGTTAGGGGGAGTTCCCCTTATCACTCAGGGATATGAAAAATAGATTACGGCCGATTCTAGGACCTACCGAACAAACATATATAATTTCATAAAAATCGGTCAAGCGGTCTCTGAGGAGTATGACAACTAACACTGTGACAGGAGATTTTTATAGATGTAAATATATAGATGGGTATTAACAAATAGGGGTTGGTGATGTAAAAGTGTAAATTAAGGGTTGTATGTATTTTTTAATTCTACATTAAGATAGACAATTTTGTCCAAAAAAAAATGTCAGGGGGGCAACCCCCTTATAACTTATGGATATGAAAAATAGATTAAAACCTATTCTCAGTCCCATAGGATACACTTGTAAGATTTCATAAAAATCGGCCAAGCCGTTGCGGAGTAGTATGGTAACTAACACTGGTACAGGAGAATTTTATGTATATTGAAGTAAGTGTGAATTAAATAAAAGTGGCTAACTTTGACCGTAATTAACATAGGCGAAAAGTTTTTTTTGAAAATTTGTGTAAAAATACCAGCTTTTGAAATTCCAAGGTAAATTTACTCTACATTCAATATTAACAAAGCTATTCAAATTGTTTTCAAGCCAAAAATGACTCTGCTTTAGTAAAATGTTTTCGTAGTGACAAAAATTACTTTTTAATGATTTTCTTCAATAATTTGAAAAAAAGACTATTGTTCTTTCATGTGGTTTTCACAAAAATTCTATATAATTATTATTTTCTGAACAATAACATTACAAAAAAAAGCTCTTTGGGATAAACAAATTGAATAAAATTTAAACTAATTGACGAATCGTCTTATAATTTTTTGTGCAGTATATGGACTCTTTGATTCAACTTTTTGTGAAATTAAAAAGTCCTAAAGTCACTTTTAAAACTGCCGTTTTAAACATTGGCTCATCTACTAAAAGAAGAATACTATAAATAAGATATTTAATTATCCTATTTTTACCTGTAGCGATTTAAACGAAAAAACTGCCATTTTTGACCCTTATTTGTTAATAACTAAAATTCTCGTCCGAACTGTGACGGGCATTTTTGTATGTATAATGTATTAGGTATATAGTACCCAAAAAACCCATTTGCAACCTGGCTGCTCAAGTGTCCCGACAAAAACCTTATTTCCCTGGAGTACCTGTCTTACTGGTACTGTACCCTAAGCCAGTCCATTCTTTGATATATTAGCTACGTCTACCAGGACTTCGTCTGCCCTCAATATTTCTTTCCCTATCAGCTGTAGGAAGTTACTTCTCTCGTGCCTAAAGATGTGTCTATGACGAGCCATTTTTCTCTTTCTTCTTCTTCTTAAGGTGTCGAGCATTTCTGAGTAGGCGTCCACCGTACTTTGTTTTGTCAGGTGAGATGTTAGATAGTCAGAATTACATTATTCTATTGTTGTTCTGAAGCTATTTTTTTTTTGATTACATTATTCTATTTTTCGTAACTGTGAACTATTGTGCATTGGCGAATATTACGCAGACATGATATCTTTTTACGTCCTAGACCACCCTTACCCTTTATCTTTCCTTCTAGTACTAGTTGCTGAAAAGTGTATCGTTCTCCACGTAATATATGTCCTAAATACTGAGGCTCAAAGCAAACAATACTTGGAGGCCAAATTATGTATTGAATAGCCACACAAACATTACTGGGACTATACTTGAGGAATACATCTTTATGATGAACTTAGATATGATGACACCAGAACTAATCTTCACTGAGAAGATTAACACAATTATACCATCTAGAGAACAAAAAGTCCCAAACATTAATGGAGCCTTAATATGGTTCACTGATGGATCTAAAACTGCCCATGGTACTGGATCAGGAGTCTTTGGGCAAACATGTAACTATAATAAATCTTACAGCCTAGGTCAACATACAACGGTGTTCCAGGCTGAAGTTTTTGCTTTGGTGGCCTGTATTGATGAAATCATTGATGAGGACCCTAAAGCTAAGAGAATCAACATTTACACAGATAGCCAATCGGCTATTCTGGCTGTAAAGAACCCTCTCACCAAATCAAAACTGGTGAGAAACTGCAAAGATCTCCTCAATAACCTGGCAAAAGACAATAAAGTGTCTTTAATATGGGTGCCGGGTCATGAAGGGGTGTATGGGAACGAACGAGCAGATATGTTAGCGAAACAAGGCTCGAGAAAAACTTTTGAAGGCCCAGAACCTTTCTGTGGCATCACTAAAGATGCTATGAAAAACGAGGTTCAGAAATGGCTGATAAAGAATCATCAAAATAAATGGAGAACCACTCAAGGGCAAATCCAGACTAAAAAAATAATCAAGAATATTGATAAAAAGCTCTCGAACAGTTTGATCAACCTCAATAAACGAGAGATCAAAACGGTCACTGAAATGGTGACTGGACATTGTCGTTTAAGAAATCACCTATACAAACTAGGTAAGGTGAATGAACCATGGTGCAGAAAGTGCGAAATGGAAGAAGAAACTGCCATACACATACTATGCTATTGCAGTGTGCTAGGTGATGTAAGGCAGAACTTCACTGGTCAAATGAGGTTTGAACCAGAAGAGATCCTAAAACTACCAATAAGAAAACTGTTGGCCTTCGTTGAGGCCACAGGACTTATTAAAGTTTAAGGAGAAGAACAGGGTTTGGTACAAAGGTCTTATGACCAAGTGCCAGAGACTAACGAGTCTCGCCTGAGTTAAGAAGAAGAAGAAGAAGATGTCCTAAATACGCAGTCTTCTTACTTTTTACATAATCAACAAGTTCCCTATCCTGGAGGTCTACTCTTCTTAATACTTTCTAATTTCTGACTCTGCCATGATTAAATGCCAAATTAAATATCTTATTCTCAGCAGTCGGCGCAGGTAACACATTTCAAAAACTTTTATTTGTTGTCAATCCATCTCACTTCAATAATAGCTTCCCATATTACCTCCCGTGATACTCAGTCAAAGGCTTTTCAAGATCGACAAAACCGAAGTATAGTAACATTGTAATATAGTGCTTTCTCTGATAGCTATCGTACTGTGAATATTAAATATGTTGTACAACTTCCTGGTTTAAAGCCGCATTGATTATCATCTAATGTTTTCTTCTTCTTCGTTTTCTTTCTAGCATCATGCTAGTAGGCTACTGCCTGTTCATTGCCATCAAGTCTTCCCCGGACGATGAGGTCCGCATTCTCGCCATCGTTTTCGTGGTCTACGCTGTGGTCTTTTACTTCTTCTTCTTCTTCTTCTTCTTCTTCTTCTTATGTAGACATGACTCTGTCTGTTTCTCAATGTGCCTCCAGTAAGTTGTCATTTCATCTTTTTCGTGGTCTTACCATTTATCGTCTTCCTATTGGGGAACCGTCTCTCGCCGTCCTTACTACTCTATTTGTTGTCATCCGGCTTATATGTGGTCGTTCCATATACTCTTCTGGTTTTCATCCAGTTATTAATGTTGTCCACCTTGCATCTCCGTCGTATATCTAGCTATTCTAGCTCTATCCCACAGTGTCTTACCATCGATTTTTCGAAGTGTTTTCATCTCTGCTGTTTCTAGCATTATTTTTGTCCTTTCTGTATCAGGTCGTGTTTCTGCCGCGTATGCCATTATTGGTCTGATGACTGTTTTGTAAATTCTGCCTTTCACTTCTTTTCCGATGTTTTTATTTTCTCCATATTGTTTCATTCAGGCAACCTGCGGCTCTGTTTGCTTTATTCACCTGATCTTCCACTTCTGTTTCAAGCTTTCCGTAGCTAGATAGTGTGATGCCTAGATATTTAAACTCCATGACTTATTCTATTATTTGACCCTCCAGCTCTAATTTACACCTTATTAGACTGCTGTTATAAGTTATAACCATTCATTTAGTCTTTTTTGGGGAAATTAACATGTTAAATTTTCTAGCGGTTATATTAAATTCGTGCAGCATACGTTGTAAATCATCTTCACTTTGAGAGATAAGTATTGCGTCGTCTGCATAGCAGATTATTTTAAGTTGTTTTTCTCCCATTTGGTATCCTTTTTTTGTTCTTACTTTTTTTTAATTTGTCCATGATCAGGTTGAACAACAGAGGACTCAGGGAATATCGAATATCCCTGTCTTATCCCATTGCCAGCTTCAATTGGTTCAGTTAGTTCTTCATCTACTTTTACTTTCATTGTGTTGTTCTGGTAGATATTTTTCGTTTTAATTATTCCTAGAGGTACCTCTCTTGCGTACAATAAATGGATAGCGTCCTTTAATTTGACCCTGTGAAATGCCTTCTTAAGGTCCACGAGGCATACGTATGCCGGTTTGTTGTATTCTAACGATTTTTCTTGAATCTGCCTCATTATAAATATAGCGTCATCTTCCCGATCTAAAACCTTGTTGTTCTTTTGCTAATGTTATAATTTTATTCAGTGTTTGTTTATCACTTTGGTCGTTAATTTTAGTGTTGTGTTTTATAAATTAATTCCTCTGTAATTCTCTGGGTCCCATTTTTCTCCATTTTGAAGAGAGATATTAGGATGCTTAGATATTATGTTTGTTCCAAATGTCTCTGTCTGGCCCACCTTCCTATGTCCTGTATTCCACAGTTTTGTCTGATGTCTTCACTTCTTATTCTGTCACGTAGAGTTTTGCCTTGTATACTTCTTAGTATTCTCATTTCAACTGTTCTCATCATTTGTAACGTTCTATTTGTGCCTTGTTTCTGTCGCATATGTTATAATAGGTCTTATAGTTGTCTTATATATTTTGACTGTTTCAGTATTTAGATATTTGTTCTTCCATACGATTTCTTTCAGGCATTCCGAGATTCTAGCTGCTTTCATTGTTTGTTCTCTGACCTCTTTTGAGAGATTTTCATAGCTTGTTATTTCCGCTCCAAGATATTTGAAGTGATTCACCTGTTCCACAGTTTTGCAGTAAATTTCTAATTTGCATCTTATCGGTTCATTGGCAATTACTAGGCACTAGGAGAACAGTCTTCTCAGTGTTGATGAGCATATTTAGTTCTTTAGCTTTAGTATTAAATGAATGCAGTAGCCTTTGGAGATTGTCTTCAGAATCGGCGATAAGGACAGCATCGTCAGCGTAGCAAACGACACTAAAGAATGTATTATCCATCTTAAATCCAGTTGTTCTGGGAAGGTTTTCTATTATTTTGTCCATTATTAAATTAAATATGAAAGGGCTTAGTGAATCGCCTTGATGGATTCCTGTGTTTATAACTATGTCTTCTGTTGTCAAAAGTCAAACTCTTATTTTTATTTTACATTGTTTTTTAATATCGTGTACTAGGATAATTAGCGTTGGTTTAGCCCATTTTCTCCCATTATTTTTAACAATTCCTTTAATCACACTCTGTCAAAAGCCTTGGTCATATCGATGAAACATCGACGAGCTTTTTAACATTTCTAAATATTTTTTAAACGCTTTTCTTTAGTTCAATCGTTTGGATCAAATCTTTAGACGTTAATTTAACTGCCTTTTCTTCAATGCAAATGAATGAAAATTTGCAGACATATGCATTCGCGGGAACAATACACCAATAGTCAATAATTTTTTTTGTGCTTATTAATTGTTTAAATAAAAAAACGATTTTAATGGAAAATGCTTAAATCCTCTGGTTTTTTACAATGCAGAAACTTAAAACTTTTACAGATTGTAGCTAATTATATGAACTATACATAATTTCACTTTTTACGTTGCTGTTTAAGCCCGAAAGTGTTTGCGGAAGGACAGGCTTACGTTGCATTGAGCCGAGTGCGATCATTAGACGGTTTGCGCATCGAAGAACTACCTACATTGAGAGATATTAACAGGGTCTACACCATGCAATAGTAAAGCATTAGAAGAGATGGAAAGACTGCGAAAACTGTAATAGGTGTAAATAATGATTTTGATTTAAGAATTTAAGATTTTTAACGAATGTGTGAGATTTTTGTATATTTAATCTGTCGAAAAGTTTTTTTAGAATAATCCTTCGAGTTTCAATTTTTTTTATTTTTTACTTTTTAGTTGATTTTTTATATTTTTAATTTTAGTCACTCGTAACTAGAGAATTAACATATCGGAAAAAAAACAGGAAAAATTGGGAAAAACAGGTTTTTTTCCGTTTTTTTCCAGACCATTGGAAAAATTGGAAAAATGGGAAAATTTGAAAATTTTTTTAATTGAGACTTACGTGTACGTAAACTAAGAGACTTTAATTGTACGTGTCAAAACCGAACTTTCAAAAGTAGAAAGCACATTATTTAACCAAATTGCTCAGTGGTATATTTTTATCTGAGTCTGATCTGAATCTTCATTCCAAGCATCTGACTCGATCTCCGCTTCACCATCCTGAATGGATAACACAACATGATTTTTGTCAGTCTCTTTTAAAAGTGAATCTAGTCTAGTATCGTAAATGAATATCTGTTTTTCGTTTATAACCAAATTTAAATGAATAAAAACAGCTTATAAATTTTATCCTGCGATAACATATTTTTTTTTTGCTGGTATATAATATGAGGCCATGTAAAGACCAGTTTCTTTCTGAAGAGGCGGAAGATGGAGGTCCATTTAAAATTCGGAAGGCAATTGGCATAAGTAACTGCGATGTACATAAACCTTGCTACAATATAACGGGATTAGTATTACATATTTGCACTATCCCATAAAGAATTTCGACTAGAAAATCCAGTTTTTGTTCTAAATTGGGCTAGATTTGCCACCACCTTCCCTAATCTAGGTTTAAGCCCAGTCTTTTCACCTCCGAATAAATAGTTATTGGGAAGTTTATCCGGCAGATTACATGTAAATCTGTCAAATAAACTTCCCGATAACTAGATATTATTCGGAGGTGAAAAGACCGGGCCTTAGTGAACAAGCGATTTCAGAAATGAAGTCTATGGCTTCCATTAGTTGGTCTTCATTCAATTATTCTTCTTTAAAGCGAGCATCAAGAGGCTGCAAAGTGAATCAGCTTAGAACAAAATTCGTAGCGTTTTTCAACATACATATTTTAGCAAGCTTTCGATAAGAGAACTAGTCTGGTTAACTTGTTGGGGAATATTTTTTAATATTGCGTCCTTTATATACCTACTTAAAGACAAAAGGCACTTCTGATAATATAGATCCATTGAATTCTACTAAATTTATCGATTTTGATACGGGAGGCAAAATTTGGTTAGTATATTGTAACAAATGTCAATTTTTCCGTATTTTTCCATTTTTTCCTGTTTTTTTCCGGAAAAAAACAAGTTTTTTTCCTGCACCCAATTTTTCCGGAAATTTTAAATCTCTACTCGTAACTACAGAAAGTCGTTTCTTAAAAAATTTTTTCATATTTTTTTTTCTAGAATTATTTCATATAGTTTGCATATTCCACTGTAGAATACGTATGTCTCTAAATAAATTCCTTATATGAATTGTACACTGCACGGTTCTGGTTTACAACCTTTTAGCTTTTAGCGTGCTGCCAACTATTAAGAAATAAAGTATAGATACGAATAAATGGGGATTGATTCAAAGGAAATTCTTGATGGCATAAATAAGTGAAATCCAAACTGTCACTAATGTTGTTCTGAAGCTATTTCCTTGTGGCATTTTTATAATCAACTATTTAAGTTATAAGAAAGTCACTAGTTATAAGAAAGCTATCTTTTGATAGCAATGAGAAGAAACTTGCGATTAAATATTCATTTTTAGGGTTTACTACGAGAGGTCAATATGCTGAAAAAATAACTAATGAATTATGTAGTAATGTCTGAAAAAATTTTATTGAAAAATATAGAGGTCAGCAATATGACCTCTAGATAAGTGTGTTTTCAGTGAAAGTCTTCCTATATGGCAAGGTTTAAGAGAAACATCTGTAAAGTCATTATTATAGTTAGTAGACTCTCAAACGATTACGTCGGTCTTGTTTACTTGTTGGTCATGAAGATACGATTGATTGTTAACTGTTAAATTTAACTTCATATCCATTTAACTGATCGGCAATATTATTCTGATTTCTTTTAATGGTGGAGAAGCCGTAGATTAAACTACATTTAATAAATAAATGTGTTTAAATATCCACAATGAAAAAGTTTTCCTGTAGTTCGTTATTAAAATACTCGATTTTTTTTATTAATATTTACGGAGCATGAACTTTAATTTAGTTATTAGCGCCACTCAGTATTACAAACTTTTTTTTGTTTCGTTTTTGATATACTTGGATACACAAATACATTGAATTTAGCCAAAGTTAAAGTACACGGAATATATTCAAATCCGTTCAAAACAAAAAAAAAAAGGATACAGTAAACTAGACTAGACAACAATGCATACTATCACCATTATTATACAATATATTATTATGTTCCTAATATGTAATCAGGAAAGTAAATCACTATAGGAGGCAGAACAGAAAAATCATTAACCTGCGATACGCAAATGACACATCATTTATTATACTAATAAATGAAAAGCGAATGAAATCGAAATTATTACCATAACCAAACAACTAATCCGGATAAGCTAAAAATTAGGACTTCAGATTAACACCGAAAAAACAAAAATAATGATCGTAGACAGGGTAAATAATAATCTACCGCACATACACCCAGTGCTAAGCTGCAGTGGTCCGAGCTTCTTCTTCAAGTGCCATCTCCGCGACGGAGGTCGGCAATCATCATAGCTATTCGGATTGTAGAGACGGCTGCTCTGAAAAGTTCATTTGATGTACATCCGTACCATTCTCTCAGGTTGCGCAGCCACGATATGCTGCGCTCCATATGCTTTTTTCCTTTAATCTTTCCCTGCAGAATCAATTGGAGCAAGTTGTATCTCTCTCCACGTGTAATATGTCTAAGATATTCAAATTTTCTTGTTTTGATGGTATTTAAGATTTTCATTTATTTATTCACCTTTCTCAGAACCTCTTTGTTTGTAACGTGTTCTGTCCACGATATTATCAGAATTCTTCTGTACACCCACAGTTCGAATTATTCTAGTTTTTCATTGATGCCGCATTCAAGGTCCAAGCTTCCATTTCATAAAACAAAGTCGAGGAAAAGTAGCACCTAGCCAACCTAACTCTTAGCCCCAACTTCAAATATCTTGTGCAGAGCACTTTTCTCAGTTTGTTAAAATTTGCTCTAGCATTTTCTATTCTGATTTTGATTTCCTGTAAGTAATCACCTGTGGAGTTGATCATTTTTCCAAGGTATGCATATTGGTCGACTCGTTCGACATTGGATCCGTTTATGAAGAGATTCTCGCTATTTCTTTAAGCTTTCGATATTCTCATAAATTTTGTGTTCTTGCCGTTGATTGTTAGACCATATTCTTGTCCAAACTCCGCTATTCTGGTCACCAGCCTCTAGACGGAGAGGCAGCGCCGAAAAATTTCTCTGAATTTACTAAAGCTAGTTTTTTCACAGTTGATTACCGTGATTGTGTAGAGAAACATACTGCGGTCGGTCAAGCGAAACGTAGAACAGGTGGTACTGACAGCTTGTCAAAGTTGCTTACCTGCGGAGGTAAATAAATCCATTTACTAAGGCTGAAAATCAGTACACACATTCTAAATTGAATATAAATAAAGTTTATTATAGTCGGTCAGCTGTATGACGGGACAGAGCCGGTCTGTCGGCCCCAATGAAAGTACAGGGTTATTCACTATATTTTGACCCCCTTGTAAACTGCTTTATTTACAGAATTAGAAAAAAATGTAAAGTACAAAAGTTATTCGATTTTTTAATTATGATTTTTTGACATATATATCGTACTAGTGACGTTACTCAATTCTCTATGCAGTAATATAAACATTAAGATCATTATTTACACAGGGTGTCCAAAACATTTTTTTGAATTATTAATTAAACAATTAATTTAATTAAAAAAATTTTTTGGACACCCTGTATAAACAATCATGTTAATGTTTATATTACTGAATAGAGAATTGAATAACCTTTCAAATGAGCTGGCACACGACCCCTATTCTCATTTAAAAAAATAGTCGATTACGTCATCACACCCAGATGGATGACCTCACTAGTACGATATATATGTCAAAGAATCATAATTAAAAAATCGAATAATTTTTGTATTTTACATTTTTTTCTAATTCTGTAAATAAAGCAGTTTAGAGGGGGGTCAAAATATAGTGAATAACCCTGTATATTCATTGGGGCCGACCGACCGGCTCTGTCCCGTCATACAGCTGACCGACTATAATAACTTTTATTTATATTCAATTAAGAATGTGTGTACTGATTTTCAGCCTTAGTTTTTTGTAAGCGCGCATCATGAGTGGTGGTTATTTTATTTGTAAGAAACCTCTGGGGAAAATTATTTGTCAGTGGGAAAGTCGAGCCATCTTTACTTCCAGATTCTCTGAAAACCCCGAGATACAAACAATTCGCTAAAACAGTGACAAAAAATGCATTTAATCTCTTCTCACTTTCTCCAACACAAGATGCAGCCCGATTCCACAGACTCCGAGTGTATCACCAGATTCAGTCATGGCTCGGTAAACATTGTGATCCAGAAGATTGGGGCTGGAAAAAGCATGGAAAATTTTGGATACCAATCCAAACTTCCAAGCCTCCAGTACCCGTGAGCTTATTAAATTCATCTTTTGCAGATGCAATGGAAATTGGAAGTGCATGTGGTTGCCAAAAAGCAGACCTCAAATGTTCAGCAGTGTGCCTCCATTGTGGTGGTGAAAGTTGCAGCACCATCGTGGACATATCAACATTAATTATTGAAGAAAAGATGAAGGAAGATGAATTACCGACAATGACGCCAACTCTAACTCTCATATACCACAAAAATGAGGTAGATGAATTACCGACAATGACGCCAACTCTACCTCTCATATACCACAAAAATTCACCTCGGATACTGATTCAGATCTTGACTCGCAGCCTGGACCATCGAAAAAAAATGAAAAAATAATAACTATCTTTTTCAAGATGTAATAATAAATAATATTATTTTGTCTAGAAATTGTCCGTGGATTAGCCCTATTGGGGATACCACACAAAAAACGCGCCTCCAGACTCTACCTCATAGGTGGCGGGCAAAAGGGTCAAAAATATCTTAATAATAGCATAGGAATGTTAAAATTATAATAAATAAATATGTAGATAGAAAAGTATCTAAGCCTAAGGTTTTGCTTGTATCGTATTCCTATGAGAATTCGAGAACCTGGTCAAGTTTGGAGCGCTGTAAAACCTAGAAAAATAAATAAAATTAAACAACTTTATAATGGAAATTGTTCGTTGAAAAATACTCTACAAAATCGCTATGATGTTATTTTATTGTGAAATGAACGGAAAAGAGTTATAACCTCCAAAAGGAAAGTTCTTACAAAATTTTCTCTTATTTTTGTTTATAACTTTTTTGTTGGTCACTTGACGATAAAAAGTGATAGATACAAAATTGTAGAAAATTTAATTTTCTACATTTTACGTAGGGTTGCTAGTTTAGAAGATACAGCGCAAAAGTCCTTTGCACCCCCTTTTCCAAGATGGCGGCCGGGAACAAGAGTGGCGACCCCAAAAACTTGAACTTAAGCTTCTACTGAACCCCCCTACACACTAAAAAAATAAAATTGACTCATCTAAGAAATGCAACCCTAAGGGCCGGTTGTTCGAACGCTAATCAACAATGACCATTATCAAATACTTAATTACTGTCACCAACTGTCAATGTCAACTTTGATTGAGTTGCTGAAATCATAATTATTGATTACAATTATGAAATTACTTAATCAATTATGTTAATAATTGTTATGTTAATTGATTAACTAATCTCATAATTATAATAAATTATGTTTTCAGCAACCCAATAAAAGTTGACATTGACAGTTGGTGACAGTAATTAAATATTTGATAGTGATCATTGTTGATTAGCGTTCGAACAACCGGCCCTAAATGTAACATTTCAATGGACTATATAAATATTCTGAAATACTCTTATTACGGTAATTAAATCAAAATAATGAATGCTATAAAGTTTTATTACAACTGTAGGGCGTGATATAGGTAATATTCCCCACGCCAACCAAAAATAATTTAAAGTACGTTTGATTTTCTTCTTCTCAATGTATGATATGAGGGAGGGTAAAGGATTTCTTTATTTGAAAGGATTACATTGAGTTGTCCCCGTTTAGGATTTTGTCCTCTTCAGGGTATGTGTTGAGTTTTGTTAGTAGGCAGCAAAAGCAAACAGTCCGAAAAAACGCTGGGGCAAAGTGTTGTGTGGCCTGTGTGTTGCTGGACGGTGTTGGTCGAGCTGACTATCAGAGATCAGAGAAGAAAGTTTGATGGAATGTGGTGTTCTTTCCATTGACGTGTGTGTATTGTCCATGCTTTGCCCTCGACCAATCTCCCTAGAAACCATTGTACGCTGGACAGGCAAGCCTGCAGTCTTCGTCGGCGGTCAGGAGGTGGCTTTAGACATTGCGTGGACAGTGAGCGTTCAAGTGGTAGAAAATAGTTGCGGCTATTTTCTTGGGACGAACAGGTATAATTGTGCAATGAAGTTGGGAAACCGCAAAAAACCAACTTCTCCCTGTTCGGGGAAAGGGAAGAGGAGTTAGATTAGGAGGGTACGGTAGGCTAGCGGGGTAGCCTCAAGGATTTCTTCGTATTCTGTCGGGAGTACGTCAATGCATGTTTGCATTAGAGCAGACGGTGGGTGAAGTTTTTTCCCTATGGGCTTTCGGGGACAGAATACGTGGCCGAGAGAAGAACAGGAACATTTTAGAGATTGTTGGGTGTCAGAGAGGGGCCGTTGATTACGTTAGATGTGAAGTTCCTGTTCAGAGAGTTGATTCTCTCGATAATTGTGGGGATATTAGAAAGATTATGGATTTCATTTGAGGGGAATCTCCAGTGCTTGTAGTTTGCTCTACGCAAGATTCTACGTTCCACTTGCAGCAACTTCCGTTTTTGAAGTCTATTGAATAGACAATAGAGACCTGATATGTACTCAATGACGGGTCGGATATAGGTCTTGTAAGTGTGGATGAGAGTTTTCGTGTGTGTGTCTTGCCAATTCTCCCAGAGAGAGGGTTGAGAAGTCTGGCTCTATTTCTTGCCCTATTTCTTGCCCTATCTAAAGTTGCCTTTAGATCTGCGTCCCAGTTGAGAGTCCTGGTAAATAGTACTCCCAAATAAGTTGCAGTCGGGCTGAACAAGCGCCTTTCTCCCATCAAACTCAGTGACTCAGTGGGTATTGGCCGTCCTCATTTCTTATGATTTTAGGTGACACAGTGGGGGCGCGAAACACAATTGTTGTTGTTTTATTCGCGTTCAGCGTAACTCTCCACTTACAACACCAATCTCCCACCGCCTCTAACAGAGCCTGAGCTCTTCTGTGGATGAGTGGTGGATTGTATTGTGAAGTTGTTGTGAGCAGAGCCGTATCGTCAGCATAGAGAAACAACCGGGTGCCTGGGACATTTTGGTTTGTGATATCACTGTTGTAGAGTATGTACAACAGTGGTGCTAGAACTGATCCTTGGGGAACTCCAGCTTGTGGAGTAAATGGGGTAGATTTTTGATCGCATACTTTCACTCTAACAGTTCGGTCATGGAGATATGAATAAACAATTTTTGTAAATTGTAGAGGAAGCCTGATGTCAATTAACTTCCGAACAAGTCCGTCGTGCCAGACCTGGTCAAAAGCCTTTTGTACATCGAGGAAAGTGGCTATGGCGAATGAATCATCGTTGATGGTTTGAGTGATTTTTGTGGTAAAGTCTATCAACGCATGTTGTGTTGATCTACCGTTTTGGAATCCGTATTGAAATTTAGGGATGATGTTGTGGGCTTCGAGAAAGTCGTTGAGCCTCTCTTTTAGAATTAGCTCTAGAACTTTCCCGAGAGTGTTTATTAGAGAGATAGGTCTATAGATAGGATTCCACATCGGTGAGGGGTTCACCTTTTTTGGTAACATTATTGTGTTGGCTACTTTCCAAGGAGTAGGAAAGTAGCTGTTTTTGAGACATGCATTAAAAATTTTTGTGAGAAGAGGGATAATACTCTCAGGAAGTTTCTTAAGGCATCTTCGGATGATGCAGTCAGGTCCGGGGACGCTGTTTTTGCCTTGGCGGCAAAAGCTCTCCGTTTCCCTGTTAGTGAGAGGGTCCATGATCCGATCATGAATTGTGAAATCCGGATTGTGAAAATTGAGAGTATTTCTGACTATGAATTATGTGTTGAGTTTAAATATGCGATCAAAGTTCGGGTTGTTAGGGGTTTGGAAGTTGTTTTGAAGCGAATTTTTGAATGCTTCTGCTTTCCCTATTGGGGAGTTGATGATTTGGTTGTTGACCAACAGATGGGAAGGTTTAGATTGTTTTTGTTTCGTTAGGACTTTGAGTTTGCTCCAGAACTTGATTAAGGGTTATAACTTTAATAAATTATTTTTACGTTCGATAAAAACTGATACGCGATATAGTTTACCTTAACTATTTCGTGCAGGTCTAAGTGTTATACCCCCTCCCCTGCTAATACATTAACGATAATAAGATAGGAAAAATCCTCTCTTTGGATTTGGATCCGCAGGATCCAACAGAACGTGGCGTGGCACGCCTTGACACAGTGGCGGATCTACCAAAGTCCAAAATTAAAGAAAAAAATGGGTGAAACATAAAAATATATAAGCTGACATGAAACTTAAGCCACATACAGACATATTCAACCCAATAAACAGGCTAGTTAGGAAAATTACGGGAACTTAATGATTATAAGTTATTATTTATGTCTTTTATGTGGTTTGGGTTTATCTTTTTTATGTCTTTTGGTTGATGTTCATTGGAAGTTCCCCCTAAGGCAAATTTCCCCTCCCAAGATAAATTTCTAGATCCGCCACTGCCTTGACAAGTAGAAAATATGTAATAGAAAAAGATAAAACTAAACACGTGATTAAACGTAACGGGAAATAGCGTTACTTCCCTCAGAATTTGTGATTTATCCGATTGAACCCTTTTTATGGCCCGCCTGGATCGGTGCGAAGTGTTGCTTTGTTTTTCGGTAGTTGTAGTTGTTTTCAATCTTCTTACAATCCGACAAGGGAGACCTGGCGGGTGACCTTCTCGTATTGTGTATCTCTCGTTGTGTAGTTCCGCGCAAGGTCACCCGCCAGGTCTCGCTTGTCGGATTGTACTTTTTACATAATAAAAAGGTTCTCTATCCTGGAAGCCTGCTCTTCTTAATACTTCCTCATTTCTGACTCTGTATGTCCATAATATTCTAAACATTCCACACAGGCACCACATTTCAAAGACCTCAAGCTTGTTAATGGAGCTTGCCTTTAACGTCCATGCTTCCATTCTGTACAAGAGAACAGGACAAACGTAACACTTTACCATTTTGTATCTCAGGTTGAAATTCTATTTGCGATCAGTCAAAAATTTACGAAGCCTTAAAAAAGCATTTCTGGCTTGCTCTAGTTTGCTCTTTATTTCAGTCTGAGGGCCCCAGCCTTCATTCAGCAGACAACCCAAGTATTTAAACTGCCAGTCTTGCTCGATTTATTCTCCAGCCACACTTATCTTTGAATTTGGGTAATTATTTCTGCCTGTAAAATATTTCTGAAAAGGCAATGAAGATCTTTGATGTTATCTGCCACTATCGCTGTTTCATCGGCATACCTGATGATGTTAATAAATATTCCGTTTATTTTAATAGCCTTATTATATTAGAGTCTGCCATTGCTTCCGCAAAGGCTTTTTCTACATATTAGTTAAACAACATTGGATACATTATACAACATTGCATTACTCCTTTTTTAATTGAGCAATATTCCGTTTCGTTGAAATTTTAAAGACTTATTGTAGTCAACTTGTCGAAACCCAAAAGACTCCATTTTCAAACAAATAAATGTTTAAAAATAATAAAATCTTTGGATTTCTTAGTTCGGAAACAGATTCTCTCTTATACCTATTCCCCATCCTTCTAAAATTTGCAAGGAATAAAGGGTGATGAATGCAGAGACATGGGGAGTCTATATAGTTGCACTCCACAACACATCAATTCACCGAGGCAAAGATCAACAAATCTGTCTCCTAGTACTCAATACGTGAGTAAGAACGTAGGTAGATAAAGGCATTATTTTTATTTTCGATTCAGAGATCATTACCATCTTTCTATGGACTTTTGGGTTTCGACAAGTTGTTAATAGATGTCGCTATAGCGTCTGAATGTTAATTATATTTTATAATTGACAGAAATGGCAAAGATTTTTGTTTTCTTTTCAGAGCATCATTACGGTAGCTTTCCTGATGAGAACTAAGGAGTTCGAAATGGTCCATAGAAAGATGGTAATGATCTCTGAATCGAAAATAAAAATAATGCCTTTATCTACTTACGTTCTTACTCACGTATTGAGTACTAGGAGACAGATTTGTTGATCTTTGCCTCGGTGAATTGATGTGTTGTGGAGTGCAACTATATAGACTCCCCATGTCACTGCATTCATCACCCTTTATTCCTTGCAAATTTTAGAAGGATGGGGAATAGGTATAAGAGAGAATCTGTTTCCGAACTAAGAAATCCAAAGATTTTATTATTTTTAAACATTTATTTGTTTGAAAATGGAGTCTTTTGGGTTTCGACAAGTTGTTAATAGATGTCGCTATAGCGTCTGAATGTTAATTATATTTTATAATTGACAGAAATGGCAAAGATTTTTCTTTTCTTTTCAGAGCATCATTACGGTAGCTTTCCTGATGAGAACTAAGGAGTTCGAAATGGTCCACAGAAAGATGGTAATGATCTCTGAATCGGAAATAAAAACAATGCCTTTATCTACTTATTGTTGTCTTGTTCCAATACAGACTGACGATAATTTTTGTAATCCTTGTAATCTAATCCCAACTCTTATAGGTATTTTGTCATTGTCCTTCTCATAATCGTTGAAACAGATAAAACATCCTTTCTTCGATCTAAACAATTCTGAATGAAAGATCTTAACGAAATGATGACAGTTTTATAAGGAAGCAAACGAGATAGGTCTAAAAATGAACTACACAAAAACTAAATATATGACAAACGTAGAAAAGGACAACGAAACCGTGCAAATAGAAACAAGTACAATTCAGAAAGTCAAGGAGTACATATACCTAGGGCAAATAATTAAACTGAGTAAAGAGAATCAAACAGCAGAAATAAAAAGGAGAATAGGACTCGCATGGGTGACATTCGGAAAAATGAACTATATCCTGAAAACCCAGAAATATGCCCAATACCTTCGCACAAATGTATATGATCAATGGGTCCTACCAGTACACATATGGAGCACAAACGTGGACCTTCACAAAGAAAAATATGGAAAAGATGGCCAAGACTTAAAGGGAAATGAAAAGGCAGATGCTGGGTATCAAGCTAAGTGATAAAAAGAAAAATACATGAATCAGAAATAAAACCAAAGTGAAAGACGTAAACAAACATGCAGCTACACTCAAATAGAAATTTGCAGGAAACAACAGCAGACAAAGAGACGGAAGATGGAATGAAGCGATAATCCACTGGATACCTTGGGACCATAAGAGAGGAAGGGGTAGACCACAGATGAGATGGTCGGATGATCTAAAAAGATCCGCAGGGACCAGATGGACAGGATTAGCACTGAACCGAGAAGAGTGGAAAAATAAGGGGGCGGCCTACGCTACGTTCAACTTTGGACAAACGAAGAACAATAGACAGATAGATAGATAGATAGATAGATAGATAGATAGATAGATAGATAGATAGATAGATAGATAAAAACAATTCTGTATTAATGTTTGCACACTTAAGATCGCCTCTCTCGTCCCAAGGCCATATCAAGTGTATCAATAGTAAGAAAAAAATAAATCAGTCACATTAAATAGCACGGCACTGGTCCACTGGTATTTATTATCGTTTCTGATTGTCATATTTCTCACCACTCTTAACAAAGAAGATATTTACTCGGAAAATTGTCGGATTTAATTTCATTCAAATTTGATTTCCTATCGTCTTCTTCTGTGATTGATTTGGGATTTCAATTTATTCAGTTTATCTCTTAAAAATGGTTTACCACGGGAATTAGCTGACACTTGATTCATTATAACCCACAGAAATAAGTCAGTGTTCCCCTAATTCTCACCCGACGAATATTGGACAATATTTTGAAGTGATATGGGCCTATAGAACAAAATTGTATACAATTCTTGTAGTGAATTAGATGGAGATTTTTAGTTAATAATACTTTTTTCTACGCTCATACTTTAATATATCAATTATGATTTCACTACCTGCATCCTAATGAGCTTCATTATGATACAGATTTTTAGCCAATAGAATCGCGAGATGACATTCGCTTTGACAGTTCTCAATATGTAAACAAACTGACTAATTTAAAAATCAAATATTTTTCAAAGAAAATGTCTGTAGCCGATAGTGGTATTAAAAATGTATCCTCAAATTCATTTTAACAATAATTATTGTAATATTGAAAATATAAATGTATCAACAAAATAATTCATTTCAATATTTAACTACTTAATTTGTTTACGTTATAAAATTAAGAAACTTAAATATATTTTTTGCTGTGAATGATCATAGAAAAATCATGTATACAACTTGCATTTAATTATCATTATGAAGCTCATATTCTATACGAATATATTTTTGAAAGATTTTTGGACCATACACCATTTATTTTAAAAGATGTGCTGGACTGTTAATGGGTCATCACAATGTTCACAACGAAGACGATTTTCAGAAGACATCAGATATCGCTGAGTAACGAGTGTGACCTATTCTGAGCCTTCTGATAATAATAATACATACTGTCTTTTCTGCTCATTTGGGGCATGGTGATGGAGGTAACAGTTGGTTGGATTGTGCGTAGTTTTGTATTTTGTATATTCCAGTGTGTTTGCAAAGTGCTTAATACGTTGTTGTTGACACTAGTCTTTCGATGTTGGTGAAGTTGTATGTTTTCCAGATTTTCTAGGGAACATGCCTGTTTTGCTGCTTGATCAGCGTTCTCGGTCCCATTGATACCAACATGGGATGGTATCCAGATGATGGTTACTGAAATACCATTTTTTGACTCTTGCTGGTAGATACTGTGGATGCACTGTACAATGGGATTTATGGAGTATATATTTTTGATTGAACCAATCGCAGCGAGATAATCGGTACATATTGCTAATAAATTCTCGTTAGTAATGGGCGACTCTAATGCCTTAAGTATTTTGTACAGTTTAGCTGTGAGAAAGTCGATATGATGCTACTGTTGTATTTGAGGTGCTGACGGCACAACCGATAGCCTTCTTTGGAGGCATCTGCGTAAAGAATTTTGTCATAGTTCTGTGTATGTATCTAGAAGTTCGTGAAATTTCTGTACCAAGAGAGTTCTGGGCATTTCTTCTTTTTTGTATCGATTTAAGCTGGTAACGGCAGTAGGTAGCTTTTTGGTCCACGGGGGAATACTGGACGTAGTAACAGGAGTTGTGAGTGCTATATCTGTATCTTTTAGCAAAGTTTTAAAATTTGTGAAAAAGAATGTGCTCGAGGGTGGCTATTATCTCGAACAGGGTGGGAAGTATTAATTAGTTTAATTACTGGATTTTTAGAGTAAATTTTTTAGAGAAGTAGGACGTTGCCGTCTTATAAAAAGTGGGTGTTCGGAAGATTCGGTATAAAGACTTTCAGAAGGACTTGATTTAAACGCTCCAAGGCTAAATGTGTAAAGAAGTATTGTGAATTGTATTTAGGCTTTTAAGCTGAGTGTCGGACGCTGATATGTAGATAATGCTTCCGTAATTAATGTAGATTAATGTAGATATATTATTAATAAAATATTTACAAACTAAATAAACTTCTAAATATGACCACAGTTTTAATGACTAATTTAAGTATTATGTTTTATGGGATTGAGCCACAAAATTATTGGTGTAAGTAATGAAAATTACACGTTTTAATTAACTAATGTTGACGTTTATATTTCCACTAATAAACTTAAAAACAACCTGATAAAATTTTCACCATCATAAACTTGTCAGGATGACACGTCCCACAATTAAAATCACGTTCCACAATTAAAACTTCCTCTGTTCCAGTGTTCCCATACATCAAAATTTGTTCGACTAGACACCGTAAAGCTATTAGACTAAGCTATTAAGCAAATTTTCAGCTTACTATTAATCAACTTTTTTTTGGTACGCGGGATCCAATCACAGTGTATTTTATAGATGCCGTTTTTGGATCTTTCTTGTGTGTTGTTCTGTTTGGTTTAGGTCAAGATAGATCTATCCTGAATTTCAGCGACCACAAACAAGATACTTTACAATGGGATTTTACTAAAATATTAAGTAAGTGACCCTTAAAATGTATCAATAAAATTTGCTTTTCTGGCTTTTCACATTAACAAACAAAAATGATGACAAACACAACCAGTGACATATGATCTTGTGATTAGATAGGTCAACTTCGTATCAGAACAATAATAAACAACAATAAAGGTAATCATGTTTATGATACTTTATACAGCATTGCATGAGTTTATAATATATTATACGTCATTGTAACAAAAAGGCAGGTCATAATTTAAATTACATATTCTGTGACCAAAAACAGTTCGATTGAACCTAACTTAGCTTAGTACAAATGTGCTGATAAAAAAAGGTTACAGCCCTTGAAGTTACAAAATGAAAATCGAGTTTTTCCGATATATCGAAAACGATTAGAGATTTTTATTAAAAATAGAGATGTGGCATTTTTATGGCAGGAACACGTTAAAAAAATTACGGTGAAATTTATCTATACACCCCATAAAAATTTTATGGGGGTTTTGTTCCCTTAAACTCACCCAAACTTTTGTGTACGTTCCAATTAAATTATTATTGTGGTACCATTAGTTAAACACAATGTTTTAAAAACTTTTTTGCCTCTTTTAAGTACTTTTTCACTAATACTCCGGTCAACTAACACATCCGAGGTTACAAAAATTACCAGCCAGCTGAAAATTGGCAGGATTGTTCAAAATAAATGAAATATAAAAAGCCCTCATGAATCTGACCCGAGCAAAAAAATTTAAGCGGGATCAAAGGTCACCAAAAAGTGTTTTTGGCGATTTTCAGCGAAACAGTAACTTTGATAATAAAATTAGTTCTAATAAAAAATGTAGATTAGATAATTATCTGTAAGAAATGTCACAATACTTTTTTTTCTAAGAGCCACCGTTTTTGAGATATAACGATTCAAAAAGTTGTAAACGTCATAATATGCACACACACGTTTCCACACCACCTTTGAGGTAGTGTACTTATCGATAGCTAATATAATCCAGTTTTTATCGAGATATTTTGAACATTTGTAAAATCCATCATATTTTGTAAATGGTAAGTAAGATTATAGAGACGTGATAATAATAAGAAAGTTATTTATAATTTACATTTTTTAGGTATATATATTTTGAAATATATAAAAAAGTCGCATCTTAATAAAAGCTGGCTTATCGAAAAAATACTAAGAGGTAAACAAGTTTTAAAAACAATTTGTTTAACTAATGGTACCACAATAATAACTTAATTGGAACGTATACAAAAGTTTGGCGAGGTTTAAGGGAACAAAACCCCCATAAAATTTGTATGGGGTGTTTTTATGTGTATTTATAATTTACATTTTTTAGGTACCTATATACATATATTTTGAAACATATAAAAAAAGTCGCATCCAGTGACGGTTTAAGGCATCATGGGGCCCTAGGCGGCCATAAGAAGTAGGCATTTTTATAGCGACCATTTACTTAAAATAAATTTACAGATATTTATGTTGTCTTGGGAAGTAGTTACTTTAAATAAATTACGACAATGTAAAAAAGATCATTTTTCTTTTTTTTTTTACATTTCGCAACAACTGCTCATTAATAGTCTATAGCTAATATCCCAAAGAAAAAAAGGGATATTGTGTCGATATGTGATTTTGCCCTGGGTATGAGAGCCGCCCCTTCGGGGGTGAAAAAACATACATTCAAAATAAGTGCGGAAATGGATAAACTGATTAATTCTAAGTAACTTTTGTTCTATCGAGTTTTTTCACTAAATCAACACTTTTTGAGTTATTTGCGAGTGAATGTGTTCATTTTTCAACAAAAAACACGTTTTTAAAAATATTCTTAGAAAAAATATAGCGTATACAAAATTAAAAAAAAAATGGTGTATGTATGAAGTATATAGACCCAGAATAAGCAGAACTGGAGCTAATGAAAAGTAGATTCTTATTCGACAAATTCCAAATCAAATATTTCAACGTAAATAACCAAAAAATGAAGCACTTTTCGGTGAAAAATGATCACAACTTTTTTAAAGTGAAAAAAAGTTTTATTTTTGTTTTTTTTTTTAACAAGTTTCAAGTATCAAAATTAAGCAAATAAAGCTTAAAATAATGTTGATTCCTTTTTTTGGCAAAAAATCTTAAAAATTTATGAAAATCTTGAAAAAAACTTGAAAAAAGTATATTATTTATATGATCTGTAAGTTTCACCGGTTCACAGTGCTTATATTTCAAAACATTGGGATTTAAAGTAAAACAAATTTTTTGAAATTTTGAAAAAAAATGTCTCTTTTCAAAATAACTTAAAAATTATTAGTGGTACCTACCAAAAATCTTAAAGAGTAAAAAAAATGTAGATTTTGCTTTTCTGAATATTTCAGATTTTTGCTTTTTTTAAGATGAAAATTGGTTAAGATATGACTGTTCAAAATTTGCATACCCTGGGTAGAGAATTTTTCATTTATTAAAAATTAATAAATGAAAATAGTTTCTATCCTTGTGGGATCGGTACTCACCGGAGGGACCGCAGACGTTCGTATACAATTAGCGTCTCTTTGCAAAAACAATGACGACTTTGCTAAGTAACAAGACATTTACTCAACACACACACTACCCATTACACTAGGTAACTGATTGGAAATATCCACTGTACCATGACAATGGCCATTAGTTGTCGAGGCATTAGGGCAAATAAAAAAAATTGCATACACTCGTGATTAGTGGCTTGTTCAAGCCCTTTCTACTACAGCCTTTTTATAAATAAGCACTTTATACCGATAAAACTCACAGAGCATATAAACAATACATAAGTAAAGTAGCTTGTGAAGCGTTAAGGATTAATTTCATTTGGGATGCTAATTAGGGGGTTATTTTCACCAGATTTTTTTACCCAAAAAATAAGATCAACTTTATTCTGAGCGTATCTTACTTACTTTTTATGTTATAAATTTTTTAAAAAACAAGAATAATGCTTTTTTTAAACATTTAAACAAGTTATGATGAGTTTTCCATGAAAAGTGCTTCATTTTTTGATTATTTCCAAATATTCGATTTGGAATTTGACAAATAAGAACCTACTTTTCATTAGCTACAACTCTGCTTCTACTGGGTCTACAGACTGCACACATACACCATTTTTTCAATTTTTACTTTTTATCAATACTTACTTTTTGAGTTATTTGTGAAAAACCGTTTAAAAACGTATTATTTTTTGTTGAAAAATGAAGATATTTACTTGAAAATAACTCGAAATGTATTGACTTGATAAAAAAACTCTATTGAACAAAAGATGCTTAGAATTAGTCAGTTTTTCCACTTCCGGACTTATTTTGACGGTATATTTTTTCACCCCCGAGAAGGGGTGGACTCAACCGTAGAGCAAAATCACACATTGGCACAATATCACTTTTTTCTTTGACATGTTAGCTATGCTTATACCAAATGTCATGTCAATCCAAGCTC
The DNA here is from genome assembly GCF_917563875.1 of Diabrotica virgifera virgifera. NCBI lineage: Eukaryota > Metazoa > Arthropoda > Insecta > Coleoptera > Chrysomelidae > Diabrotica > Diabrotica virgifera. The sequence goes on from NC_065452.1 coordinate 43,339,456, forward strand.
GTGTTTCATATCCAAAGGTTCTTTAAAATCCGGAGGTTTTGCAATATTTTAACGTGACTGAATGGACTATAAGGCCCATTGGGGGGTAGAAATTGAAAAAAAAAACGTACCATACCAAAATAATTACCAGCTTCTAAGCAAAATTTGCTTGCAAAATTGATTACCAAATTGAGGGAATGATTAGAACATGGAATATAAAAATGCCTTTGAAGATAACTGCTTAATTTGTCTCTAAGTCGGTTGTATTTTCCTGATACTTGACAGAAGACAAAGCAAAAAACTGAGTTTGATTGGAAATCATAAATTAACCATTCTCTTTTTTGTCTCAGCCCTATTTGATTTTTTTAACATTTTAAATTGCTGCTTAAATAATTCTATATTAATTAATGCATTTGTGTGAGATGTGGGCCCCATAAAGTGCCCGGGCCCTAGGCGGCCGCCTAGTCCGCCTAATGGTTAATCCGGCACTGGTCGCATCTTAATAAAAGCTGGATTATCGAAAAAATACTAAGAGGTAAACAAGTTTTAAAAACAATTTGTTTAACTAATGGTACCACAATAATAACTTAATTGGAACGTATACAAAAGTTTGGCGAGGTTTAAGGGAACAAAACCCCCATAAAATTTTTATGAGGTGTTTAAATTTCACTGTTATTTTGGACGGGGTCGAGTTCGCTCCCAATGGTAAGAATTTTACCTGAACTAAAAAAGGTAGAGTCCGAATTGGCTCCCATAGACAAAATTTATTTTACCTAAACATGTCGAAAATATCACCCAGCGTTGTCACTTCTTTCAAATTTTCTCTTTTTGTTAGAAACAGGTACCTTCCTAGAAATATCTATGGGAAAGGAGGAACACCTAACCCTTCGGTCCTAACTTAACTTTCGGGTATTAGAGTGTAGAGCGCAAAACGGTCGAGCGCATACCGGCCGACACCGATAATTTGTGTTAAAATTGCCACATATGCCAATGTTGAACTAAAACAAACTCTAAAAGTATTTGTCTAAAAGTATAATTTTCCTATAAAAAGTCTATGTAATCACTATGTAAATTTCCTAAGCAGTATAAATATTACACGATTTGGCAACAATGTCTAATGTTTCCGCGATTATATGAGAGCCTACCCGCATTCATGCGGGAGCCAATTCGTACCCTTCTAAAATATACCTGAACGAAGCGGAGCGAACTCGACTTCACCCGTTATTTTTTAAGATGTTCCTTCCATAAGAATTGCGCATGTCCATTTTCAATAAAAAATCTAGAATAGTTTTCGATATATTGGAAAAAATCGATTTTCATTTTGTAACTTCAAAGGGCTGTAACTTTTTTTATGTGCACATTTGTACTAAGGTAAGTGAGGAAGAAAAGTATAGTATGCCCGATCTATAAAAAAGGAGACAAACTACAGTGCAAAAACTACCGTGGAATCTCTCTACTATGTACAGCATATAAAGTCCTCACGTATATTATAAACCAGCGGCTCCAACCACTAGCAGAAAATATTATTGGAGAGTATCAGACGGGCTTCCGACGGGGAAGATCGACACTGGATCAAATATTCACAGTAAAACAGATCTTGAGCAAAGCATGGGAACACGATATTGATGTTCACAACGTGTTTGTAGACTTCAAACAGGCATACGACTCAGTCAAAAGGAACAAACTATACTATATATTGGCTGAATTGGCAATACCACACAAGTTAATAAGACTCATTAAAGCCACAATGGATGAAACTCAGGCATGTGTACGAATACAAAACCACCGGACAGACTTTTTTAACATTTCGCAGGGACTAAAACAGGGAGATGGGCTGGCCCCAACATTGTTTAACCTGGCACTGGAGTATGCGGTTAGGCAAATGCAAACTGGACGAGGAAATCTACTGACCAACCGAACGGTTCAACTGGCCGCTTATGCTGATGATATTAATATTATGAGTAGAACATCAACAGGAGCACAGGAAACATATGCAGAGTTAAAAACACAAACAAAAATGCTAGGTCTGGAAATTAACACAGAAAAAACAAAAATAATGACTCAGACGAGAAGAAATATAGTCCCAGAAAACATTATACATGAAGATGACATTGAAACGGTTGAAAAGTTTACATACCTGGGAGTAGAACTATATGCCGACGGATCAGAAGATGGAGAAATAAGGAAGAGAATAACGCAGGCAAACAGAGCTTATTTTGCCCTCTACCATATATTTCGGTCAAAAAGTGTCCACCGAAATACAAAGATGAGAATCTATAAAACCTTAATTCGACCAATAACATGCTATGGCAGTGAAGTCTGGGTGCTGAAAGAAACATCCAAAAACAAACTCGACACATTCGAAAGGAAAGTACTTAGGAGAATACTAGGACCTGTGAGGGAAAACGGAATCTTCAGAAGTCGATACAACAACGAGCTTTATCAACTTTATAAGGAAACGCCCCTGTCAGACTTCATTAGATTACAAAAATTGCAATGGGCCGGACATGTGATAAGAATGGGAGAGGATAGGCTACCAAAACGAGCAACGAATGCTAGAATGCAAGGAAAGAGACCGGTTGGGAAGCCACGAAAGCGCTGGGAAGGCACAGTAAACAGCGACGCACAAGCCCTTTTATGAGTCCGCGTATGGAGAAGAGCAGCCACAGACAGGCAAGGGTGGAGGCAAAAAATAAAGGAGGCCAAGGCTCAATTTGGGCTGTAGTGCCGTAGAAGAAGAAGAAGTGAGGTTCAATTTAACTATTTTTGATCTCAGAATATGTGACTTAATTTATGACCTGCCTTTTTGTTACACCCTGTATATCACCTTATCGATGTTGTCACTGGCATTTCTTCGAAGAGAATTTGTGCAAGCGTCTGATATTTTTCTCTGCCAGTTAGACAGTCCGCATAAGATAAAGCAGCAATCATATACTCAATTGTCAAAAGATTTATCTTTATCTGTGATATGAAATAAGACTTTCAGTACATAAATACGGGAACATTTGCAAATACATACATATTTTTACTTCAGCCTCGAAAACATAGAAATGTTTTATCTTAACGTGGTTTTGCACTTAGATTTTAGATAATATTCTACAGGAAAAATATGCATATATCCATGTATCTCTAAAGTTTAGGAAGAAACATTCAATAAATGTCTTCGAATTTTATCTACAGTGGCGGCTTGTTTTTCAGTTATATGAAAATTAATCATCTGTGGATGTAAACAGACCTTGTTCAACTGTGTAATTCTATTTTTAAAGATATTTTCTGCATCTCAGAGAGAGACAATTTTTTTTATAATTCTCATCCACTTACCTCGTTAGACGAATCACACTTTCTCCTCTGCGAACCGATAGGGCCTTTTCCCAAAAACTGACAGCTTGTGGTAAAATCGTATCCTGCAAAAAAAACACAATAAACTGTATAGTATAGTGTTGTTGAACCAACCTTTACACACTGACATTGAACTTATTATTGAATTATTTAATTTAATTTTGGATATTAACTTTAGCGGAGTAACCTAATTGAGTCCCAGAATTTATAATCCGTTTTTCCAATAGCCGAGTTGAGTCCCGAAGATGGGTAAATTGAGTCCCGTGCCTACCTGGGGCTTAGTCGGTGTACGTAATGTTTTCTAGGAATGAGAAAACAATAACTTATTTTATAACATATAATTTTATTACAAAAATGCAATCCTAAAATATTTACAGTAAACAATATAACCACATTTACATGCTAAATATGTGCTAAGTAAGGTATTTAAATGCCAGTCTATGTATATGTATGTTTTTTTCTATTTGGCAATAAGAAGAATACCAAAGGTATATAATGATCTTCTTTTAGATCATGGATGGAGAACATTTGCATAAAAAACTTTGAGCAATATTCAAAAGTTCAATTGCTGTTGTAATAAAACAATAAATTGGTTTTTGTATGTCGTTTATCATTAGAAAATCCTCCTTTTTGTTGGTATTCACTGGAAATGTTTTAATGTTCATGAGTTTCTTCCATACTTTTTGGCAATTTAGGCAGAAGAGATCGTCGGGCGTTATACATATTTTTCTGACCAATTCCACATCTTTGGTAGCCAAGGTACTAATATTGCCATTTCGTAATTCCTCATGCAAAATTTTCATATCCCCCATTTTCATAGGTCGTTCACTGATATCTTCTACGGTCTTTCACTTCAAGGAGTTACTAACATTTGACGATTGAGTACATCTTCGTTTAATAATTTCCGTCACTACGTTGTCCCCTTGGGTTTTTAAAAATACTTTACATTTTTCTTTCGTCTGCGCACAACAAATCCAACGCTTGCCGTCATTTCTTAAATAATTTTGAAAACGATGTTTGAAGCCATTCAACACAATCAATTATTGTTTTTCTTTTTCACCAAGAACGATTTTCATTGGCAATCAACTTAACACTGTATCGTATACAGATAGATCGCACTCTATACTAAATATTTTGTGGTATACATATTACTTTTTATTTAATTACCATAAATGCATAACCAATAAAATACTTACAAATTAAAAAGCTATTAAAAGGTAACTAGAAGGATTACGATGCCCGGGACTCAATTCGACCATCTAAATATTTTGACCCTTCTTAATTCAGGTATACGGGACTCAATTTACCTATGCCCAATTTTAGTTTTTGACGTTCGCTTTTATTTGTCGGTTGATTTTGTTCGTATAATTTAATTGTTTTATAGGTAATTACTTCCGTGCTTATTCTAAGGAAATTTCACAACTGACGACAACGAATGGCATAACTAATGGCAAAAAAGGAATAACGAAATTAAAGCGTAGATATGGAAATATCATCACCAACAGAGAGAATTACTAAGGGTAGTAGAACAAAACCATGATGATCCACTAGAAGATTTAACAAAAAGATTAGTCAACGAAGGACCGGAATTGGTGTCTGAGGAAAATGAAAAGAAATAAAGCTCCCGGAGAAGACAAGATCGTTAGAGAAGGCGTAAAGATTGGAGGAGACAGATATTTTAAGAACATAAAGGAACTGTCTGCACCAGTCAAACACCTACAAGATGGCACAGTGCACTTACCATCTTATTACACAAAAAGGACGATCCAACAGACCTCGAGAATTACCGACCTATAAGCTGATTAAACCGCCTTCAAGTTATTCACAAGAATAATAACAAATAGACTGGAAACAAAATTAAATTTTTACCAACCTAGACAACAGGTAGGATTTAGGAAAAACTTTGGCACTAACGACCACCTCCACTGCATAAAAGGGATTATAGAAAAATCCATTGAATACAACCGACTGTTGTCCCTTGCTTTAGTCATCATCATCATCATCATCATCATCATCATCATCATTGGCTCGACAGCCCTTTCTGGGTCTTGGCCTGTTCCAGGATTCTTCTCCACTCTGATCTGTTTCGTGCTTTTTTTCTCCAGTTTTTTATTTTTAAGGTTTTTATATCATTTTCTATTTGTTCTAAATATCTCAGCTTCGGTCTTCCTCTTGTTCTTTTTCCTACTGGCATCTGTTTGAATATTTTGTTTGGTATTTCGCCTTCTTCCATTCTTTCTACATGTCCCATCCAACGCAGCCGTCCTATTTTAATGAATGTTATGATATCTGGATCCTGGTATATTTCGTATAGTTCAAAGTTGTACCTTCTTCGCCAAATTCCATTTTCTTTTGTGCCCTTATATATGTGTCGCAAGATTTTTCTTTCAAAGGTGGCTAGCAATGTTTCCTCTCTTTTAGTGAGTGTCCAGGTTTCTGAGCCGTATGTGAGTACTGGTCTTATTAGGGTTTTGTATATTTGGCATTTTGTTTTCCTTGCGACGTTGTCTGATCTTAGTTGCCGAATTAAGCCATGATAACTTTTATTGGCAATAAATATTCGCCTCTTCACTTCCTCTGCTACGTTATTATCAGATGTGACTAGGGATCCCAAGTATGTAAAGTTTTTTACCCCCTCAATGTTGTATTCTCCTATTGTTATATTTTGTGGCTGCCTTATTTCTGTGTTTTTACTTACCTGCATATATTTTGTTTTGTTCTGGTTGATTTTCAGGCCACTATTTTGTGCAGCTCGTTCTATTTGATTGAATGCCTCTATTATTTCTCTTCTTGATCTTGCGATTATGTCAACATCATCTGCAAATGCTAGTATTTGCACGCTTTTATTAATTATTGTTCCTCGAGTATTGACTGTTGTGTCCCTCATTATTTTCTCGAGTACAATGTTGAACAAGATGCATGATAGAGCGTCTCCCTGGCGTAGTCCCTTTTTCACATCTATTGTTTCCGTTAGTTCGTTTTGTATCCGGATTTTACTTTCTACTTTTAGAGATTCTTTTATCAGTTCTATTAGTTGTGTTGGTATATTAAATTCTTTCATTGCTTTTATTAAGAATTCTCGGTTTATATTGTCATATGCGCTTTCGAAGTCTATGAAGAGATGATGTGTGTCGATGTTATGTTCACTTGTTTTTTCAAGGATCTGTCGCAGAACAAATATCTGGTCTATTGTTGACTTCTGTCTACAGAAGCCACTTTGGTACCTGCCAACTATTTTTTCAGCGTGTGGTCTAAGTCTTTCATAAATGACGTTGGACATTATTTTGTATGCTGCATTCAGCAGCGTGATTCCACGGTAGTTTCCACATTCTAACTGATTCCTTTTTTTATGTAATGGTACAATAATACCACTATTCCACTCCGCTGGTAGCTGTTTATTTGACCATATCTTTGTTATCAATACATGTATTGTTTTCTGTAGTGCGTCTCCTCCTTCCTTCAGTAATTCCGATGCTACTTGATCCGATCCCGGTGATTTATTGTTCTTTAATTTGTCTACTGCTGTTCTAATCTCGGCTATTGTTGGTGGACTCTTTTCTCTGTTGTCTGCTTGGTCTAATGGTATATCAGGGTTCGTCTCACTCCCATCTCCTTCAAGCTTTTCTGTAAAATGTTCTGTCCATCTTCTTAGTATCTCTTGCTGTTCTGTCAATATATTACCTTCCTTATCTCTACACATCGTCGTTCTCGGTTTGAAGTCTTTTCTGCTTTTGTTCAGTTTCTGATAAAATTTTCTTGTCTCTGTCGATCTACTTAGTTCTTGCAGTTCCTGAAGTTCTTTGTTCATATATTCTCTCTTTTTTCTTCGGTGAGTTTTCTTTTCTTCTCTGCGTAGTTGTTTATATTCTTCCTCTGCTTGTCGGGTTCTGTGCCCCTGTTGCATCAGTAAATATGCTCTGTTTTTTCTGTCTGTTATAATCTGACATTCTTCGTCAAACCAGTCATTCGTTCTTGTTCTTCTTTCTTTACCTTCTATGCCTAACACTTCTTTAGCTGTCTCTTTTATGATTTCTCTGCACTCTTCCCACTCCTTATTTGGGTTTTCATGTTTTGGTCTGTTTTCTAGTTTGATGCTTATCTTTTCTTTATACTCTTTATTTTTGTTTGTTTCTTTGAGTCCTTCTACCTTGTATCGTTCATGTTTAGAGCCTCTTTCCTTTTTGATGTTTGAAATTCTAGCCCTTACTCTACTTTCGACCAGGTAGTGATCAGAATCCGCATTTGCCCCTCTTCTGGTGCGGACGTTTATTATATTCGATTGGTGTCTCGAGTCTACAATAACATGATCTATCATATTTACTGTCATTCCATCTGGGGACTTCCAGGTACCCTTGTGTATATCTTTGCGAGCGAAGTATTTGCTAGCAATCACCATGTTAAGTGATTTTGCTAGGTTTATTAACCTATTGCCATTGTCATTTGATTGCTCATGGAGACTGTGCCTACCTATTGTGGGTTGGAATTGCTGTTCTCTTCCAACTTTGGCGTTTAGGTCTCCATAGATTATTTTTATATAATTTTTTGGGCATGACTGATATGCGGACTCTAGTTCATCATAAAACTCTTCTTTAGTTTCATCTTCTTTTTCTTCTGTCGGGGCATGCGCATTAATTAGACTGTAATTAAAGAAACGTCCTTTAACTTTTAAAATGCACATTCTGGGGCTAATTGCTCTGAAATCTCTTATAGTATGTTTTACTCTCTTGTTTACTATGAATCCAGTGCCCAAGACGTGATCTTTAGGATCGCAGCTGTAGAAAATCGTGTGGCTTCTTTTTTCCATTATATTGTTTCCAATCCACCCATTTCTTGTATGGCAGTTATGTCTATTTTGTATCTATTTAGTTCATTTAAGAGATTTTGGAGAGCTCCCAATCTATACAAGGTTCGAATATTCCATGTCGCAACCCTCAAATCGTATTCCTTTTTCTCGCACAGTCGTCGTCGTTTGATCAGTCCGGCTTTTCTTCCTTTCACATTCATAACTCGTAGTTTTTCTAGGAGGAGGTAGTTAACCTTCAGCCCAACCCCCTATTCATCGGAGGACCAGGACTCCCTTCTTCGTCAGCCCTGACCCCACCTTCCACTGGGGTTGGTTACCCAATATCCAGTGGGGTTGCTCAGGTTACCGGTGTGTACCAGCTTGGAGGTGAAGATAGGAATAGAGTAGGAGAGGCTAAGTGATGCCAACAGGATACGACATCATGTATTGCGCTTCACTACCCCTTTACACACCCCCTTGCTTTAGTAGACTTTTGAAAAAGATTTGATATGATATAATTAACAGCATAATGAGAACGTTGGAGGAAAGTCGTATAGATTATAGGTACTGCAAACTGATAGCGAACATATACAATAAGGCAACCATGACCAACCGACTACACAAAGATACCAAATCTATAAAAATAAAAAAAAATAGACAGGGAGACAAGTTATCTCCCAAACTCTTTACAAAATTAGGAAAGACCTATGTTCAACTTTTGGATGCAGAAGGCTGGATGATGAAGATTATTGGATTAAATTTGACTATGGTCTTTAACTGACCATTTTCAATTTTACAATTAACCATTTCTTTTACAACTGATTTCTTGGTCAGAACTTACCCTTAGGTATAATACGCACTGAATTACTTGATCTTGTGTAGTATATTTTATTAATTTGTGGCTTTTATACAATAAAACTAGCAGATTTTGTAGGTATTATTCAGTTCAATAACGCAATCAAGAATACTAGCTTGTTTGCTAATGTACCTATATGTTAGCCAATAATTTAATACTTACGTTAATGAGCTTAAACTTCTTTGGATCCAATCTGAAAAAAGAGATATTCATTAGCACATTGACATGCATTATTAGTTTTATTGCATTTGTGTATCTATTGATAAATAATGTAGATATGCATCTCATTTTTAACAATTGTATTACAGTAAAACCTCCGTTAAGCGAAATAATTGGGGGGAGGCCGTTTCGGATAACAAGAATTTCGATTAAAAATAACATTGTTTTTTATATTCTTCTTTGTATCAAATTACATAGTATTGTAGAGATAGAGCTGTAAAACATCGTTGTCAAAGAAAAACACAAAAGAAAATAGAAGATTTCTTTGAAAAAACACTCGTAAACATGTTCATTTTCCTTAATTTTATTGCAGACTGTAAATTTACTTTTTATTGATGAAATTATTGAACTGTCATCCATTTCGGTTAAACGATTTTTCGGTTAAAAAGGTTTCAGTTAACGGAGGTTTTACTGTATTGCCAAAATTATTTTGTTTATTTTCCATAGATAGGTATATTTCATAATTGGAAACGAATTTGTTAGTCAATAGAAACGTATGCATTGATTTCATGGAAAGCACAAATCGATTTTATCGAAAATGGTGATTCATATGGGTTTCAGTTAAACATTAGGCTAAAATCACGGGATTTTAAAAGCCAAAAAAAGATGTGAATAAAAATGTCGAATGCATCTCCTCAACGAGCCGCCTATGACTACAATTAAAAAACTAATTTACGCCAAACGATTGGGTACACTACATTACATAAATAAACAAAATGATATCACTTAAAAGACAACCCTTTTCAAGATTTTTGAATAAAACCGGTGTTATGAAGCCTTCCTTCAAAACCACTAACTCCCTAGGGAGCATTTTTCGATAAATTGACTTACATCATATATAAAATATAATTACGATATAAAATGAGTTCCACAATTTGTAGCACTCTTTTGTGAACAGCGTTTGTAAATACTTTGAATATTTGCTCACAAATTCTATTTTTTATAAGTAAAGATGATTCAGACTTGATAACAGAACAGGGCATCTCGTCGGTTTACTGCCAAAACCAGATAAGTGCATTTTTTACCATGTTTTGAGTTAAGTGCATTTTCGTAATCAAAATCCGTATATAAATGTACTGCGTAAAACATATAAGTGTCGGACAATGGAAAAGAGGTGAATTATGTAGGCTTGTTTTGGCAATTATTCATTTTGGTCAAAACTGTAAAACTGAAACAAATTAAGTGCACATTTAACGAAAAGTACAAATTTCATATGGAAAAAGACAATTAATTCTTCTAGAAAAACCGGTTAGATGCCATGTAACTTATTTTTGCTGTTGAAGTATAGCAGATTTATAGAATGACTATGCGTATAAAACAGATAAGTGCAATTATCTTGTTTTTGCAAATTATTTTATCGTTACTTTACCATGCCCAAGTGTGCAAAACCAGATAAGTGTCATTTAACTTTTTTTACGTGAATTATCTGACGAAAACTTGCACCGCCAAACTAAATTAAAACGACACTTATCTTGTTTAAACATTGTAAACATAACCTTAAATATTAGTGTACTTTGTATGCATATCGGTGCCAGAAAAGAATTGTGTTATACTTGAAGAAAGTGCTTTTTAAGTTGTAAAATAACATTAAAGTGGTCATAACGGTATTGTAAGTTAGAAATTAGTGAGAACCATGTCCTTGCGCAGTGCACTGATGCTTAAGATGGCACTGAATCAACAACAAGGTTAGTATATTTATTTTTATAAGCAAAGATGATCGTAAATCTTCTTTTTTTATTAGCTTCACTTGAATGTTGGTATGTATGTACGTATGTGTGTAATAAAATTTAATGTAAGAAGTCGTTTTTTAACTATTTATCGTATCTGGCTAAAATTTTGCAATTTTGTACACGTGTACGTCCGATACAATTTACTATTTGATTCGATCTGCAATTTAATATTCACCATTGACGTGCATACGGGTAATACGACGGCTCATATTACCCGTATGCGCGCCAATGGTGAACATTAAATTCTTACTTGTATGTGAAAAAATGTACAATAACTACGTCTTAAAACCCACTAAATTTTATTTGCATATCACAACCGGTTTTAAAGCAATAAATAAATCGTCAGCTTGTAAGAAAAATTTTAACACCCTCTATCTCAGAAACGATGCATTTGCGGACATAGGTTTATAAAGCAAACTGTCATTATTTTTTCATGTAGAATAATTATCCCTTGATATTTGACATGCTTATTTAAAAACACCCTGTATTGATGAAAAACATGGCTAATTGTTAAAGTACCTAACTTTTTACAGTCCAACGTAAGCGAATTAATTAAAAAACAGAATGTTGAGAAAACATGATAGTCTAGGCGCCAAATAGAGGTCACCGTGTCCTTTTCAATTCTGATGGACAAACTCAACGGTTTCTTATGGATTTTTGGCTGCTGATTACGAATTTCGAGGGTGGATTGCGATCCGAGTGGTCAAAAAATTGTTATAAACAATTTAATTGTTTATAAATTGTTTATAAGGCTCTGGATCATAAACTAAAAGAGATAAAAAATAATGTTTCAAATAAAATTTGTTCGTTAATAAAAAACAAAGAAAAAATCGTTTACTAAACTTAAATCCAACAATTAGAACTCAAGATATTGTAAAATTAGGGCACAATGCAAATTGCAAATTGTAAAATAAGTATTTTTCGAAGCTTTATCGATCATAACTCGGCTTCTACGCATGCAAATGAGCCTTAGAAGGTCTCATTTTAAACTTCATTAATGGATTCCAAACAGAGTTTGTTAAATTACTTGATCTTCATTTGTTTTAAAGTTATACCCATTTGAAGTAATAATTTTCTTAAAAAAATTGTACATTAATTTGTTTATAAGGGTCTCAAGCAAATTTAAGCTTTATACTTTAATTAACAATAATGATAGAAGAACTCAAAAGGAACATTTTGAGCTTACGAAAATGTTTGTAAGTTTATTTTTGGCCAAGATATCGATATTTTAATAGTGCGCTCTGAGGCGCAATATCGGCTCACCGCGTAAAGGTTCACGCGCTAACTTCTCGATGCAAATTATAATTTCTATGTATATATACGTTATCTTCATTTTTCATTTTTGAAAATCCTAATAAAATGTTATCGTATAATTCTTATAATTAAATCATCATACTGTACCTCGTATCACCTTTCATTATATTTACTTTGTCTTCTATTTTTTGTACTAAATGAGAAAAAAAAACATTAAAAACTAATATTTCAGAAGTAGAACTAAAAAGTAAGTTGATATTATTTATTAATACTACTTTTACAAACTTTTTGTTTCATGCATCTGAATCGAGATATACATATATGTACAGGGAATCTCAGCTTTTTTACATCTCTACATAAGTTCTTAAGTTCTTAGAGCAATTTTTACAGTTACATGGTGGTACTAAGTCTGTTCTTGTAGGCAGTAAAACTAAAACTTTCAGAGTCTAATTATCTATATGATATAGATATAATCTATATCATATAGATATCCAGTGGATAGTGGATAGTATCCATATAAAGTGGATCTAGATCTTTTGCAGCATCATCAAGGCACGTCAAGTGTGTGTATGCCGCCACAACATAAATGCTCGTTTTATATGCAATGATGATGCTGCAAAATAACTCAATCCATTTTTATATGGATATCACATATTGGCTTATTTGCATGCGTAGAAGCCGAGTTACGATCGATAAAGCGTCGAAAAATACTTGACTGTGAGCCAATGTTGCGCCTCATAGCGCGTCATTAAATATCGATATCTTGACCAAAAATAAACTTACGAATATTTTCTTAAGCTCAAATTATTCCTTTTGAGTTCTTCTATCATTATTGTTAATTAAAATATAAATGTTTACAGCTCAAATTTACTTGAAACCCTTATAAACAAATTAATGTATAATTTTAAGAAAATGATAACTACAAACGGGTATAACTTTAAAACAAATGAAGATAAAGTAATTTAACAAATAAAAAATGAATAACCATTTTCAATTTCGTTGCAACACGAAACTACAGCCGCATCATATACTAGTCCAATTAGAGAGTGCCGCAAGCACCTCTACCGGTTTCGAAACTTATTAGTCTCTCATCAGGAGGCACATATGCTGCTCTCTCTGACCCAACCAGGACAAAACCCAGCATGCAGTCACGAATTGCAACGAACGAAATGGCATGGATGCCCTAGCGGCAACTGCTAGCAAAAAGAATAAGTTTTCAATCTAATAGCACATAAAACAACACTAAAAATGTTACTCTACATCCTAACAGATTGAAACAATGGGAACTTTCTTCGGTTACACCTCCGAGGCTTCTAAATTTTGCAAGCCATACGGATGCTGAGACTAAGGAAGATGAGGGAATTTTACAATTTATAATTCATGTCCCATCTGCTCAGCGCGGTAAAGTTCCAACGAGAATGGTTCCCTTCGTACTCCAATCAGAGTAAACATGTAAATAAAAAATGAATAACCATTTTCAATTTCGTTGCAACACGAAACTACAGCCGCATCATATACTAGTCCAATTAGAGAGTGCCGCAAGCACCTCTACCGGTTTCGAAACTTCTTAGCCTCTCATCAGGAGGCACATATGCCTCTCTCTCTGACCCAACCAGGACAAAACCCAGCATGCAGTAATTTAACAAACTTTGTTTGGAAGCCTATTAGTGAAGCTTTAAAATGAGACCCTCTAAGGCTCATTTGCATGCGTATAAGCCGAGTTACGATCAATAAAGCTTCGAAAAATACTTATTTTGCAATTTGCAATTTGCATTGTGCACTAATTTTACAATATCTTGAGTTATAATTGTTGGATTTAAGTGAAGTAAACGTTTTTTTCTTCGTTTTCTTATTAACGAATAAATTTTATTTAAAACAAACATTTTATCTCTTTTAGCTTATGAGCCAGAGCCTTATAAACAATTTATAAACAATTAAATTGTTTCTAACAATTTTTTGACCACTCGGATCGAAATACACCCTCGGAATTCGTAATCAGCAGCCAAAAATCCATAAGAAACCGTTGAGTTTGTCCATCAGAATTGAAAAGGACACGGTGACCCCTCTGGCGCCTAGACTATGAGGCTATAGTTGAGTTTTCATTTGAGTATTTTATAAATGCTAAAATATTCCACAAGGTGATGTGAAGTTTGAGAAAAAAAACCCAGTTTCATTGGTACACCAGGTATACAATAAAAATGTACCTGTCTAGCAACAATATTATTACAGCGATATTGTTAAAGAATGAGGTTATATCATAATAAAAAAACACTAAAATCGGATAACAGGTTTAGAAAATTCGAGACATCAAATATGACCCATTTTTAAGGTGTCCGGTTAATTTTGCACCCCAGTGTACATCGATGATCTATACAGCACTCTGTTGAGTGTGTTGAGGCTTTTAACATTTTTTGATGAATTATTGTGTCGAAAGCTTTTTTGTAATCAACAAATATCACGACTAATGGCATGTTATATTCAACACTCTTTTCTATTAAGTTCTTAATTACTTGTATATGATCATTCGTGCCATATCCTGCTCTAAAACCTGCCTGCTCTCTTGGCTGATAGAAATCCAATTTACTTCCTAGCCTGTTGGTTGGTAGATATGATATGAAAAGATAATTTATGTAAAAAATTATATTTCGTTTTCAAGTTAATTTCGTTATGTTTATACTGAACTGTCTAAATATTCCCCGATAATCCCTATCTACCCAATATTTCTTCCTGTCAGTTTTGTTTATAAATTCATCTATTTATATTTCCATCCATCTCTTGGACGTTATTATAATTGGAAGTTATTATACTTGGAAGTTATATTGGACTTGGAAGTTATTATAATTCTGTTTATAAATTAACAATACTCAAAGAGTTTTACCTAAGGCACATAATTAATTACAAAAGGTAAAACCTGGGGTAACCGTACAAAGACTTAATTAGTCTGGGTCCAATTTTGCAGACGTTCATAAAATTTAGTGAAGTTGTTTGGAATATTAGAACATCAGGTCTATAATTTCTTAAGAATTACACCAGATGTATCAATAACAAGATTTTATCCCTTATAAAGATTTGAAAATTCACGAGTTATAACCTTTGACATTTTAAGTATTATATTTTGCGGTAATTAACTACAAAGACACTTTGAAATGTTTTATTTATTGATGTTCGATTTCGTATTTGGTCGCCGATATTAAGAAAAAAGTTGCTAAAATAAATTATACCAAGCATACATCATTATAATTTAAAATATATGCATATCATACATAATGCAGTAGTATAAAAATTAAGATTGGCTGGACACATTGCTAGGATGTCAGATAATGAGTAAGTACATTTTTTTATTTATTTATAGTAAATACAAATGACCTGGCCTCTTGAGAGCAATCCAGGTCGTTTCCTGATGGGATTACAGTAGTTCATATACATAATTTTTATTTTAAGAATTTTCTAATTTAATTTAACTAATTAATAATGGCCCTAATCTATTACAAATTCTGAAAATTATAAATTATAAATCATTCTAATAAACTAATAAACAATTTTAATAAACAAAATATAATTTTTTATTTTTTTTTATTTTATGTTTTTTTTTTCTGAAAATATAATTTTTATAGTGTTTCCAGTTCTCATTCTCACTATTAATCTAAAAATATATATGTAGTTAGAAACAATTTATTGTAAGTGTAGGTCTATTCGATTTGTATAATATTCCCGATGGTATTTCGGTGAGCCTCAGACCCTTGGACGAAAATATCCACTGAGTTTTAAAATTTGAATTTTTTAGCTATATTTTTTTTGTTTGGTTAATAATTTTTGATTTATTTTATTTTATTTTATATTTGATATTTATATTTAATTTTTTAACATATAAATATTTATTGAATTATACCATTATTTTATTCCATATTTTCATATATAATTTTAATTTTTTATTTTAAAATTTCTTATTTAAATTCATATAGGTTGGTTATTTACTTGATTTCTTCTTCGTCTGATATTATACAGGGTGTCCCGAAACGATTGGTCATAAATTATACCACAGATTCTTGGGTAAAAAATAGGTTGGTTGAATCTCACTTACCTATATACAATAGTGCACACAAAAAAAGTTACAGCGCTTTGAAGTTACAAAATGAAAATCGATGTCTTTTCATATATCGAAAACTCTCAGAGATTTTTTATTGAAAATGGACATGTGGCATTTTTATGGCAGCAACATCTTAAAAAAATTAAAGTGAAATTTGTGCAACCCATAAAAATTTTATGGGGGTTTTGTTCCCTTAAACCCCCCCAAACGTTTGTGTACGTTCCAATTAAATTATTATTGTGCACCATTAGTTAAACACAATGTTTTTAAAACTTTTTTGCCTCTTAGTACTTTTTCGATAACCCAGTGTTTATCGAGATATTTTGAATATTTGTCGAATCCACCACATATTTGTATATGGTTAAGTACGATTATAGAGACCTGTTATAATCTGAAAAGTTATTTATAATTTACATTTTTGGGTATATTTTGAAAAAGAAGCTACATCTCGATAACAGGTGACTTATGAAGCAAAGACTAAGAGGCAAAAGTTTTAAAAACACTGTGTTTAACTAATGGTACCACAATAATAGTTTAATTGGAACGTACACAAACATTTGGGGGGTTTAAAGGAACAAAACCCCCATAGAATTTTTACGTAAATGTATTGTAAATGTATTGAAAAAGAAGCCACATCTCGATAAAAACTGGCTTATCGAAAAAATATTAGGAAACAAAAAAGTTTTAAAAACGTTGTGTTTAACTAATGGTACCACAATATTGAATTAGTTGGAACGTACACACAAGTTTGGGAGGTGTCTTCTTCTTCTTAACGTGCCCTATCAAGTCCCCTTGACGTTGGCGATTAACATGGCGAAACTGTCTCTGTCTCGAGCTATTCTAAATAGGTGTTCTGCTTTCTTTATTCCTGTCCACTTCCGGATATTCTTCAACCAAGAGGCCTGCTTTCTACCAATTCCTCTGCGTCTCGCATTTGCGGGAGCTCGCGGGTAGCATTTGCTCTTTTAAGGACTGGCACATTTGTCAGCATAGCCGTCCATGGTATTTTCAGTATACGTCTGTGCAGCCACATTTCAAAGGCCTCCAAACGGTTAATGGTGGATATTTTTAATGTCCATGCTTCGACACCATACAAGAGGACTGACCAAATGTAGCATTTAATCATGCGCTTTCGAAGTTGAAGTTGCAAGGTATCATTACAGAAGAATGACCTCATTTTTAAAAATGTCGTGCGGGCTATCTCGATTCTACATTTTATCTCTTTATCTGGATCTAGTTGTTCAGTAATATGGCAACCAAGATATTTAAAACTGGGTACTCTTTGAATTATATGACCATCAACATATAACCGTGAATCTTGATGGGCCAAACGGCTAAATACCATGTATTTTGTTTTTGAACAGTTTATATTTAGGCCAAACTCTCTTCCCACTGTGTCAATGGCATTTAAAAGGTGTTGTAATCCATTTATATCATCACTTAAAATAACTGTATCGTCTGCATATCTGATTGTATTTATCAGAATTCCATTAACTTTCACACCCCATTCCAAATTATGCAGCGCTTCCTTAAATATTCTATCTGAATATAAATTGAATAACAGTGGGGACAGTATACAACCCTGTCTGACACCTCTTTGTATTTTGCATATTTCTGTTGATTTTCGATTTATGCAAGCTGTCGCTGTTTGACGCCAGTATAATTTTTCTATGATTCGTACATCTTGACTATCAACTCCTTTATCCTTTAATATTTTAATTAATTTGTGATGTTGTACTCGAGGTGTAAGGAAACAAAATCCCCATAAATTTTTTATGGGGTGGACAAATTTCACTATAATTTTGTTTTAAAATGTTCCTGTCATAAGAATGATACATATCCATTTTCAATAAAAATCTCTAATAGTTTTCGATATATTGAAAAAAATAGATTTTCATTTTGTAACTTCAAAGGGCTATTACTTTTTTTATGAGCACATTTGTACTAAGGTGAGTTAGGTTCAATCGAACTATTTTTGACCCCAGAATGTGTGGTATAATTTATGACCAATCTTTTCGGGACTTTTCGAAAATAATGAGTACACAGAGAGACTGACATTTTCAAAACCAGAGGGCACAATAAGAAATGGATTGAAGATGTCGAAGAAGACCTAAAGTTTATAAGGGTCAGAAGATGGAGGGAAGTTGCCAGGAATCGACAGGAGTGGCGATTTCTTTGCGAGCAGGCTAAGATCCACAACGAATTGTCGAGCCATTTATGATGATGATGATAAAAATTAAGATTGATTTCGATCTTCTTCTTCATGTCATCACGTAGCGCTACAACCCTGGGTGGGTCCTGGCTGACTGTACAACTTTTTCCAATTTGTTAGGTCTTTCATCAACCTAGGGTCAAATGGGATGTTCATTTTTCCGAGATCTGCTTGGATGTTATCTCTCCATCGCATTCTGGGAGGTCCGAGTGGTCTTTTAGTAGGGATTTCCTCCCATTCCAGTCTTACAAGTCTCTCGTTATGAAGTCTTTATAGTTGTATATGTTACCGTAAAACCCGATTTCAGTTAAAACCCGAATTTACTAGGAAAAACTAGTTTTAACTATGGGCTTTAGACAATTCTAGTTTTAACTAGTAAAAAGTAGAACTATCAAATATTTTCAGTTAATTCTTCTTCTTATGGTGCCTATCCGTTACGGATGTTGGACACTAACATGGCTATTCTGACTTTGTTGACTGCTGCCCTGAAAAGTCCAGTAGTGGTTAAGTTAAACCATTTTCGCAGGTTATGCAGCCAGGATATTCTTCTTCGTCCTGGACCTCTTTTCCTTGTCCTGGCAGACAATTATTCCGCACATCTTGACTTTCTTTCTTCTCGCTCTGTTCCTTTTGTAAAATCTTTTTCAAAAACGCTATTTCCACGTTTTTATATCTCTGCTTTCAACCTAATCTTCGACTATCACTCATGGTGAATAATACACAGTAGTTTAATATAACCAATAAAAACAATGCGGAAAAATAAACAGTTGCAAACACTAATTTGTTACCAACCAGCCGCCTTCGTAACTAATACTACCCCGAACAAGCCAAATCGTATTTTTTGTCTCTTCTCGCAACGATTTTAACTTGTATTCGCTAGTAATTCCGGTAAAAATTAATTTGAACTAATATAAACTATTCTAAATGAAATGTGTTCGGGATTTCTAGTTTTAACTGAATTTGGCAGTCAAATCTAGTTTTGACTAGAATTGTCTAAAGCGCATAGTTAAAACTAGTTTTTCCTAGTATAATTCGGGTTTTAACTGAAATCCGGTTTTAACGGTAACATATACAACTATAAAGTAAATATAGAAGAGATATAAAAATGGTAATCGGAGACTTTAATGCTAAAATAGGAAATGATAATACAGGACATGAACATGTGATGGGAAAGGACGGAATCGGAGAGAGAAACGACAATGGAAATCGATTAATCGAATTTTGTGAGCAAAATGAACTTTTAATAGGCGGAAGTATCTTTAAACATAAGCGGATACATAAGGAAACATGTAAATCACCAGGAGGGAGATACAAGAACCAAATAGACCACATAATAATTGAATATAAACGGAGAAGCTGGCTGCAAGATGTCAGGAGCTTAAGAGGTGCTGATGTGGGGTCAGACCACTGCTAATCAAAGCGAGACTAAAAATGAAATTAGCCAGAGATAAAAACCAAAAAATCAGCAGAAGGATCAAGTACAACGTTGATGCCCTAAAACAAGAATGTATAAGAAATAAATTCAGTGAGAAACTGGTAATTAACCGAACAGTATCACAACAAACTGGAGAGTCAGTCGAAGAAACATGGAAATATTTTAAAGAAGTGATGATAGATACAGCAAAAGAAACAATCGGATTAAAAAGAAGACAAAACAAAAAATGGATTACTAAAGATACACTACTACTGATAGAAGAAAGAAAAAAAATCAAAGAAGAAATTCTACAAAAGGATCGGAAGAAGAGAGGGCACTTGAAAGGAAATACAAGGCAAAAAACGCAGAAGTAAAAAAACAAGCCAGAAAAGATAAAAGAAACTATATAAATGAGATGATACATATATCAGAAGAAGTAGCGAAAGAAAACGACTTACAAACACAATATACAATCATACAAAACTTAACAGGAAAAGCACAACGAAATATACAAGAAGTAAAGGATAAACAAGGAAATAGAATAAAAAATGAGAAAGAAATAATACAAAGATGTAAGGAATACTTCTAAGAAATATATGCTAAGCATGAAATAACTCAAATCATAGAGGATGAAGTAGAATCACCAGAGCTAGAAGTGAATATTGGAAAAATTACAAGGGAAGAAATTGGAAACACGCTAAAACTTCTAAAAAATGGCAAAGCCGCAGGAATCGACAATATACCCATTGACATAATAAAAGCAAACACCGAGCAGTCAGTAGAGATGCTACATACACTTCTGAATAAGATATGGACGGACGAAGAATTGCCAATAGAATGGAAAGAGGAATTGATTATAAAAATACCCAAAAAAGAAGACCTGAGCAAATGCAACAATTGGCGTGCAATAACACTACTAAGCGCCACATCCAAAGTGCTGACCAAAATCATATTGGAAAGATTGAAGCCGGAACTAGATAAAAAACTGAGAAACAACCAAGCAGGCTTCCGCTCCAACCATTCCACTATTGATCACATTTGCACCCTTAGAATTATCTTGGAACAAACAAATGAATGGAATAAAGATATAGATGTGAGTTTTATCGACTTCGAAAAGGCCTTTGACCCTGTAAATAGGGCACAGATGTGGAAAGTACTTAGATTATAATGGAATACCGCTAAAAATCATAAACTTTATTAAACTATTCTACGAAGGATACAAAGCCAAACTAGAACATTCAGGTGAAGTAACAGAAGCAATATCCATAGAAAGTGGAGTTAAACAGGGTTGTGTACTATCCCCTACCCTATTCCTTATTATGATAGATTGGGTAATGTGAAAAGTAATCGACGATCGAACAGGCATCAGGTGGAACCTATTCAAACAGTTAGAAGATCTCGAATTTGCAGATGACATCTGCCTGATAACTGAACACCGAAATCATATGCAAGCAAAAATTGACAAATTGGCACGGTACTCCGACACGATCGGACTTCGAATAAACACAGAGAAAACTAAACTTCTAAAAAATAATAACCATCCAAATAATAAAATATTGATAAACGGTAAAGAAGTAGAAGAGCTAGACAAGTTCACATATCTGGGATCTGTCATGGAAAGGAGCGGGGGGTGTAAAATGAATATACAGACGAGAATAACAAAGGCTCAACACGCATTCAACGTTTAAATAGCGTTAAACAAACGAAATATCGGAAAGAACAAAAATTAAAATATTTAATAGTTGCATTAAAAGTATACTGCTGTATGGAGCAGAAACATGGAAACAGGACGAAAATACAACTAAAAAACTACAAACATTTGTAAATAAATCTCTAAGAAAAATCCTGAAATATACTGGCCAAACAAAATAACTAATACAGAACTATGGGAAAGGACGAAGCAAACTAACATATCTACTACAGTCAAGGAAAAAAATGGAAATGCATCGGCCACACTTTGAGGAAAGACCAAAACAGCATAGGAAGACAAGCACCTGAATACCAACCAGAGGGGAAAAGAAAGAGAGGCAGACCAGACAACAGCTGGAAAAGAACAACAACGAGAGAATACGAAAGAATTGGACTAAGATATGGCGAAGTCAAAAAGAGAGCAAAAGATAGAATAGAGTGGAGGGAATTGGTTCACAATTTATCCAGAGAATAAAAACAAAAGAAGATGCGCTGTCCTGGCCAAACAGCAATCTTACACTTTTGGCCAAGAAACGCATAAGCGCCCAATACTCCACAAGGAGGGATGGAACGAGAGAGAGATACAACTATAAATAAAGACCAAAGTGATATAGCCATACTCTAAATAAAATAAATAATTACATTTTTTTATTGAATGTTTTTGTGTTATTATTGTTCGTATTAGAATGTCCTTTATCGTTCTATTATTTGCTGTTACGTGTGCCGTCTGATAACAATGTGTTTTCTATGCATCATGTATATCCTTTTTATCGTCTTTTTAAGAAATATTTTATTCAATGTTCCGTGTTAAATTGTGTCTGCGTCTTTTCATAATAATACAGCATAAAACACGTCTTCGATAGATCTACACAACATTGGATCTTTGCCTGTATAATAATAGAGGCTCAGGCTCAGAACGGTCTATAGTGCGGGGGTGTAAATCAGCACTTAAATAAACCCCTTATTTCTTTACACAGTGTTAGTTTTAGGATTTTGTTTTATTTTTATACTTTTTACTGAAGACTTTGTCCTTCATGTGACCTAATTCTAAAAAGAAAAAACAAGAACTAAATGTTTTGATATTTCTATGTACACCAATATTTAAGGAAGCTTAAGCTTAGACGGTTGTGCGAAAGGAGTATTAATAAATGGTGAATGGTTGAATAACATTAGATATGCAGATGACACCATAGTTTTTGCCGATAATCTGAATGATTTACAGATATGTATTAACAAATCGTATAACAGAAGTCCGCAACAGATACGGACTAGCTACTAGCTCTAAAAAACCAATACTAAACGCTCAACTTACAATCAACCAACAGAATATCGAAAGAGTTGAGCAATATACATATCTGGATACGAATTTAAATAGCCAATGTGACCACTCAACAGAAATTAAACAGCGAATAATAAAAGCTAAAGCAGCATACGTTAGAATGAGACACCCATTTTCAACAGTCGAGACATATCATTAAAAACAAAATACCGTCTGTTGAAATGATACATATTCACAGTTCGGCCGTACGGAATGGAAGCGTGGACACTAACTGTTGCATCTATGAATTGGCTCGAAGCTTTCGAAATGTGGTGTTATACGTGCATCTTACGTATATCCTGGGTTGACCGAATTACTAATGTGGAAGTCCTGCGTAGAATGGGGAAAGAGTGTGAAATTTTCATAACCATCAAAACAAAAAAATTAGAATATCTAGGACATGTAATGAGAAATCAAGAACGTTACGGCCTTCTCCAACTGATTCTCCAAGGGAAGGTAAATGGAAAAAGAGGACCGGGAAGAAGACGCATTTCCTGGCTTCAAAATTTACGAAAGTGGTATAACACGACTACCACTGAACTGTTCAGCGCTGCGGTAAACAAAGTCAAGATAGCCATGATGATCGCCAACATCCGGAACGGATAGGCACTTTATGAAGATGTAAACCAAATAAATGACGCAAGAGCACAATTCGTTAAACCCTCTGTATATGTACATCAATCGGTATCAATAGGATCTTATATGTACCGCTATGCCCTAGCTCATCAGAGGTCCGGGTAGAATACGAATTCATAAGCAGAAAAGTCAACTAATGTGTCTTTGAACTTCAAGTGAATAGCTACAAAAGGTACAAAACCACGAATCTGAGGATATTCCAGAAATTACTCAAGATACGATACAATATTCACTCAAAAAATGAAAAATAATAGGGCTCCACGAAATGACGGAATAGTTAACAGAACTTAGGGAACTTATCTTCTAAAGAAAATACAAGACTTCTTCAATCTATGCTCGTATAGTAAAAAATACCTATAAATTGGAATAACTCAATTACAAATCTTTTGCATAAAAATGGTGAAAACATGTACTTAGAGAATTACTCTCAATCTACCCAATCGTCTGTTACAAACTGTACATTGGAATAATAACCAATCGATTGGAAATAAGATATGAACTGTATCAGCTAAGATAACAGGGCTGTTTTCGCTGTAACTACGGTGCAAATGACCACCTACAGTGCATAAAGTTATTCATTGAAAAATCTGTAGAATACAGTAGACCCCTAGTTCTAACGTTTGTAGACAGTAGACCCCTAGTTGGAACTAGTGTTACCCAAATGCAAGACCAAGACGAGACTTAGATAGTCTTGGTCTTGGTCTTGCGCCAGTACACCTGGTCTTGGTCTTGGTCTTGGTATTGCGCTCCCGGTCTTGGTCTTGGTCTTGCAGCAAGAGTCTTGCAAGTCTCGCAGTTGCCCATTATCATATTGCATATCTTAGAACAACGTAACAGAGTAGGTATATTTTAAGATTGAATATCATAGCCATAGGAAAAACCAACCAAATTAATAAATATCTGACACCGGGTGGGGTTTGAACTCACGGTGTAAGTGATCCGTGCCCATATTCTAACTAACTAAAGTTTATTAGAAACATGCATTTTTTAGTGTATTTGCTATTCACTATCAGAGATTTGAAAAGCATTCAATTCGGTGACAGATCTGCACAGTATGTTAATGCCAGTTCTAATTTTTATCTACTACGTTTTGTTGGACAGACCAGTATGGGTTTCAGATTTTATGGCACGTCAGCTGCTTCACAAGCAAAGTGAAACTTACTCTTCAATATCTCACTTGTTAGCCTTATATATAAGGCTATATAGCCGTATTCTTTAACAATATCGCTGGAAAAATGTTGTTGCTAGACAGGTAAAGTGTCATTGTATACCGGATACCGGGTATACCAATCAAACTGTGGTTTTCTCAAAGTTCGCATCATTTTGTGGAATATTCTAGCATATAAAATACTGAAATTAAAACCCAACTATAGTCTAATGTTTTCTTAACATTCTGTTTTTGATTCATTCGCTTATGTTGTATAACACAAAATTTAGGTAGTTTATCAACTAGCCATGTTTTTCATTAATACAGGGTGTTTTTAAATAAGTATGGCAAACTTTAAGGGGTTCTAAGGTAATTCTAAACAAACGAGTCATGTTACGTATGCATGCCAATGGTGAATATTAAATTCTTAATTGTATGTCAAAAATGCGCAATAACTACCTCATAAAACTCACCAAATTTCATTTGCATATCTCAACCGGTTTTAGAGCAATAAATAAATCCTCAGTTTGTAAGAAAAATTTTAATACCCCTATTTCGGAAACGAAGCATTTGCGGACATACCCTCCTATTAGAGGTGAAACTCACAAAGTGCACTTTTTTGAGATTTTGACATTTTCATCAATTTGAACTCAATACGGTACTGTCCAGCTCTGTAGAAATCAACTGGGGCTCTATTCTAATTGCTGAGATAATTTTATGGTATACTTCACTAAGTGCATGATTGTGAATTTCGGTTTCAAGGTAAAACTCATTAAAACTTTTTATTGCCCTTAGTGAATTTTTCCTTACAATCTGGAGTGCCGAATCAGTAATACATATTATTTAGTGATCTTTCAAACAATACATTATTAAACATAACTGTTTATTATTTTTGTGTTCATTATCTATTCGGCGACTGATTAAAGAAATGAGCTTATATTATTTCTTTGTAGCAAATATTTTACATAATCTATTTTGCGATCAAGCAGGCGACTTGTATTGTATTGTTGAAACTGTATATACCTGTTCGGCGATTGATTAAAAAATATGGGTTTAAATTTCTTTGTAACAGATAGCCTATGCTTACATAATGAATAACATTATCTATTTTATGGTTAGGCAGGCGACTTTTGTGGCTGTCGCCGAAAATAATGGCATTTATTTTCAAACAACGAAACTTATTGTTCATTTTTTAAAGAATACATAGACGGTTATTTTTGATAGATCGTTAGTAGTTGTAAGTCAGCAAAATTTTGTATAGGTACCTTTGTATGTATAAAATGTATGTGGATATTTTTACTACATTACACTTTTTACTTGGATACATTACTTCTGTTTCTATCACATGTGATTTTCTATAGAGGCAACTGTTTTGTATAAACTTATTTATGTACTTAATAATTATTTATTAACATTGTATTCATTACCTATTTCATTTTGAATCCCAACGTCATGATACTTTATGGAGATAAATTCATTAACTTCTCAATATCCAATAATTGTGTTCATGGAAAAACTCATCAAGTACAAAGTGTAGCTATTGAATTTTACCTCTAATAGGACATACCTATGTTTATAAATCAAACCAGGGCCGGCGATAACGGGCCTGCAAGGGATGAATTGCAGGCGGGCGACCCTGTTTATGGGGCGCCAAAATGAGCACCTTTTTCTGCTGGTGTTACACAAAATCATAGAAAAATTATTTTCTTAACACACAATGAATTAATCACAAAAACGAATGAATGAAAAAACAGAATGTTAAGAAAATATGTATTTAAAAACACAGTTTGATTGGTACACTCGTACCAAAAACCTGGACAATTAAGTTCAGAGCAAAGAAATCGTCAGCTGTTAAAGATGTGCAAAATATTTTATTCTCCTATATACTCCCTAAAACGACCTTCAGTTCTAACTGCAAGACGCAAGAGTCTCGCAGGCTTAGTCTTGTTCTTGCTTAAGTCTTGCATGCTAAGTCTTGGTCTTGGTCTTGCTAAAATTAGGCGGTCTTGGTCTTGGTCTTGCGAAAACGCAAGAACAAGACCAAGACTGCAAGACCAAGACCGATTTTGGGCAACACTAGTTGGAACAGACCTATAATATATCAGGAGAGGAGGTGTTCGACCAGTGTTGCCAACCGCATTTCTCTAGATTATCCGATGGTCGCTCGAAAAAGATCCGATTTGCCACGAAAAGATACGCTCATAGGCGTAACCGGGGGAGGGGGTTGGGGTTATAACCCCCCCCCCCCCCCAATTTTTAATCTACTAGATTTTCTATTTTACCATTTTAAAAATTTTCGTTTATAGATTGAAATCTCGTATCCTAGCTGATTAATTCATGTAATTAACTGCTATTATTATATTGTACGTATTTTGTATTATTGTAAGTGTTAAATCTAAAAATTTCATTATTTGGATGTTTTTATTTATTTTTAAGTAAAAAAACACTTTTAAATATTATTTTATTAAAACGTAATAACTACCTAAAACTATGTACTAGAAAAATAAATAATAAATAAATCAATGCAAAAAAACTATAAATACAATAACAGCGTAGGCACAAAATTTGGGGTCAATGGTTTTTTGAGTTCTGAGAAAACGAATAAGTATATTTGAAAAATTTAAGCGCAGAGTGAAAGATTACATTATTACCGGGGGGCCGAAAGTTCCTGAAGACTTCTATAATGTTTATTGTAATAAGTTACAGGGGTGAAAAAAAGACAAAATTGAGTGTGCTTTTTAATTTCAAATATCTCGTTCAAAAAAAAACCTTTTTGTTTATTCTAAGGGACTTTTGGCCCTCGGTAATAATGTAATCTTTCATTCTGCGTTTAAATTTTTCAAAAATAGTTATTAGTTTTCTCAGGATTCAAAAAAAAATGAATGCGTTTAAAAAATATTGGTTTGAAATTTTACCCCTACGCTCTTTTAGCAACTAAAGATTTATTACAACTAAAACAGTAGAAACATAACTGACAGTCTTAAAACATTAAAAACCTAAACATGTACGTAATCCAAAACACACAAGAAAACATAAGATAATAAAGTACAAAATTATTATTTTTTATTTTGCCATATGTTACATTGTAACATTTTTTTTGAAGGTGTAAATTTTACACAGCCAATATTACCGAGACCATCTTTTGTCGCCAATAAAGCCAATAAACTGTAGATGTATTTAAGAGGTTTTTTTTATCTGTTTTTATATTGAATGCATTACTGAAAAGCCTTACTACACTAGCGTTTCAAAATGGTAGAACGAAGAGCAATGAAAATACTTTTTTAAATTAGGAAACAAATATATATTAGCTTCATTTTTTAATCTTACCATTTATCCATTATAAAAAAGTATTTTCACAAACCAAAACTTATTTCAACAGACACTTACTTAAGCACTGCACTGCAGTGCACTACATAAAATAAAAATAAAACTATAAAACTAAATCGTGCAGTACATAGCTATCATAAGTTTAAAGATTAGAACTTTGTTAAAACCAGGTAAATAAAATCGGACAGCAGAATCCCTGTTTTTGAAATATGAATTGGATTAGTATGTAAGTGGAAACAAAACAATTCGTACAGGTCCCTTTTGTCCATTCTTATCTTAGATAATTACCATGAAAAGTATCGGATGTCGCTAACATTCATCCAATATATAGACTATTTATAGAAACTTGGGTGGAACCAAAGAAAATTAATGTGTTGTTGGGAATATATGAATGAGAAGCGCATTTTTTTAGTTTTTGTTATTATTCTGTTGTAGTAGATTGAAGAAACACTGAAGATGCACTGAAAAATATATGCAAATATCCGATTGATTTAAAGATACAAAGAAGATACGACAACTCTCAAAAAGATACGTAAATCGGATAATTATACGCCGATTGGCAATACTGTGTTCGACAGGGAGATACTATGTCACCAAAGTTGTACTTGGAACATGTGTTGAAGACACTGGAATGAGAAAATAAGGGAATCAATATCGATAACGGGATGCTTGGTTATCTACGATTCGCAGATGACATATTCTTATTTTAGATGATGTAAAAATTGCCAGTGATATTTTAAATGGACTCAAGGATGCAGTACAAAAGACAAAATGATGACGAATTTGTAGAATGAAAAGATAATTGTTGGGCATAACGTTCATAACGGCATAACTTAAGATACAGTGTAAGAAACGTAAAGAATTGCTGTACAGGACATTATAAAACACATAGCAAAAACTAAATGGAACTTAACAGGACACATCGCTAGAGTGAAAGATAATAGATGGACCAAAGAATCTTGGAGTGGGAATCAGGAAGACCATCCACGAGATGGACAGATGACATAAAGGGCATATGCATCAACGGGATTGCACTAGCGCAAGATAGATCTAACTGGAAAATTTTAGACAAGAAATATGTTCAGTAGTGGACGTCTGTGAGCTGATAATGATGATTATCCTAGTAGAACTCATTTACTGAAACGATCCCCATCTAAAACCGTCACGCCAATAACGACTTTCTCCAAGTCAATTGTAAATTATTAACTATATTGTATAAAAATAATCAGAAATACACGAAAAGAAAAAATTGGAACGTAAGGAAACTAGAGTCGGATACTGTTCAGAAAGATTATTCTAAAGAGGTTAAAGCAAATTTAAAAATTTCGAACCCTAATAACATAGAAGAAACGTGGAAAGAAATGAAAGGTCACATTTCGATAGCAGCAGAAAAAATAATAGGATACAAAGAAATAAAAAGCCAAAAATAATGGTATGACGAAGACTGCGAAACAATAACCAGAGAAAAAAAGCTCGAAAGAAATGGTTAGACAGATAGAGAAGAAGATTTGAAAGAGTAAAGGAGAAAAAAAGAAAGACTCAGACAAATGCTGTACAAACAAAAAAAGATATGAACTGATGAATTTATAGAAGAGTTGGAAGTTTATAACAAGAATAATGTAAAGCTTTATAAATATATAAAATCACAAAACAAGAACAAACCAACAGTTAAGATTGATGCAAAAATATGGGAGAAATACTACGAAGAAATATTTAAGGCGAGAGGAAGTTTTATACAGAAGAAACATACCTTGATGATGAAATCGAAATGCCGTCATATGAGCACTTTTTACGTGTGAAAAGAAATTTAAAACAAAAGAAAGATGGGCCCAGATGAATTCCCAAGCGAGCTAATAAAACGAGGCGGAGAAGAACTACAACGGAAAATATACGACCTGATAATAAGGATTTGGGGAAGTAGAAAGAATGCCCGAAGAATTGAAAACTGGATGGATATTTCCGATTCTAAAGAAAGGAACACCACAAAATGCAACAAGTATAGAGGAGTAACACTGTTAAACAACTGCTACAAAATAGTGACATCATTAATCAGAAAAAGACTCTCAAAATACAGGGTGTCCCGAAAAGATTGGTCATAAATTATACCACACATTCTGGGGTCAAAAATAGTTCAATTGAACCTAACTTACCTTAGTACAAATGTGCTCGTAAAAAAAGTTACAGCCCTTTGAAGTTACAAAATGAAAATCGATTTTTTTCAATATATCGAAAACTATTAGAGATTTTTTATTGAAAACGGACATGTATCATTCTTATATCAGAAGCATCTTAAAACAAAATTATAGTGAAATTTGTTCACCCCATAAAAATTTTATGGGGGTTTTGTTCCCTTAAACCCCCCAAACTTTTATGTACGTTCCAATTAATTCAATATTGTGATACCATTAGTTAAACACAACGATTTTTTGTCACCTAGTATTTTTTCGATAAACCAGTTTTTATCGACATGCGGCTTCTTTTTTATTATATTTACATAAACATTTTCTGTGGGGTTTGCTCCTTTCAACCCCCCAAATGTTTGTGTACGTTCCAATTAAACTATTATTGTGGTACCATTAGTTAAAGACAGTGTTTTTAAAACTTTTTTGTCTCTTAGTCTTTTTTTGATAAGTCACCTTTTATCGAGATGTGGCTCCTTTTTCCAAATATACCTAAAAATGTAATTATAAATAAATTTTCAGATTATTAACAGGCTCTATAATCGTACTTAACCATATACAAATATGTGGTGGATTCGACAGAAATATTCAAAATATCTCGATAAACACTGGCTTGTCGAAAAAGTATTAAGAGGCAAAAAAGTTTTAAAAACATTGTGTTTAACTAATGGTAACACAATATTAATTTAATTAATTTAATTGAAACGTACACAAAAGTTTGGGCGGGTTTAAGGGAACAAAACCCCCATACAATTTTTATGGGGTGCACAAATTGCACTTTAATTTTTTTTTAAGATGGTGCTGCCATAAGAATGCCACATGTCTATTTTCAATAAAATATCTCTAAGAATTTTCAATATATGAAAAAAAATTGATTTTCATTTTGTAACTTCAAAGGGCTGTAACTTTTTTTGTGTGCACTATTGTATATAGGTAAGTGAGGTTCAATCAACCTATTTTTGACCCCAGAATCTGTGGTATGATTTATGACCAATCTTTTCGGGACACCCTGTATATTGAAACTAAAATAGGAGACTTAGAGAGGGAAGGTCAACAATGGACGTAGTACACATAATCACACAGTCAATTGAGAAATCTTACGAGCATGATATCGACTTACACATCCTTTTCATAGATTTCAAGCGAGCCTTTGACAGCTTAACAAGACCCGACCTAATAGAAAACGTGAAAACCTAGATATCCCAATGAAACTTATAAAGCTTACGAAAATGACAATGGATGGATCGACTGCAGCAATAATATCAGATAATGGAATCACCAAAAATATAGAAATAGCAACTTGAGTACGACAAGGCAACTCTCTATCAACGTCACTATTTAATGTCACTATAGAAGGAACAATAAGAGCTACAGAAATAAAAGGTACAATTGAATCAGGGAGTGAAAGTACATCTTCAAAACTGTCATTTTAAGAAAATTTAAAAAAAACATTTAAACAAAAATCTAGTGGTTTTTTGATATTTTCATACATTGTAAAGTTGTAGCTTTTGTGCTTATTTATTAAATGGCCAAATAAAATTTATCAAGACAATGTCCAGAAAAAAGATATTTGCAAAAATGTATCGTGTACATGTACTGTTCTTTCACTCAATTACAAAAAAAAAACACAATTCTGAAACTACATTTATTGGTTTTGTTTAGAAATATTTATTAACAATGCATGGAATGCAAGATTGTTAACCTTTGACTGTTAATCACTAAATGAATCCTGATTACAAGTGGCGCGAGAAGACGTAATGTCATTAAGTGAAAGAACAGTATAAGAAGCAAAAGAACAGTATAAGCGTTGCACGTATACGGTTCTTTCACTCATCTACCAAATTGCCCTGTCGATATTGAATCACAGAGAGTTGTGTTTATACTGTTCTTTTGCCCAGTGAAGCATTAACCTATTAAACGTATTAATGTCGTTTTTGGCGTTTATATTGTTCTTTCACTCACCGATTCAAGTATAACATCGACGTCGCAAATTGTGGCGTATTCTGACGACATAGCATTAATTATCAGAAACCGAAACAATTTAAAGGAAGAATTTACGAAGTTATGAAAGGGAGCATCCAAAAGGGGCTTAGCAATCAATCAAAACAAAACAAAATACCTACCATGCTCAAGAAAAAATCCAGTTAATATGACAAGTTTAAATATTGGTGAATATGAGTTTGAAAAGGTGGAATACTTTAAATATCTTGGGGTCTCAGTTAATGGAACTAATGATAAAAGCATATTAATCAATGAAAGAATCCATGCAGGAAACAGAACCTACTGGAAATACAGCAACTTCCTGAAAGATAAGAAGCTTACTCAGAATACTAAACTGAAAATTTACAGAGCAGCAATTAGACCAGTAATCACATATGGTGCTGAAGTAACGTGTCACGTGACATAGAAAGAGGAAGAAAGATCGATGATCCTAGAAAGGAAAATAATTCGGAGGACAGCAGGCCCACTAAACTTAGGTAATAATGAATTTAGAAAACTCATGAACCACGAAGTAAGCGAACTTTTGAAAGGTGAACACATCGTCAGATTTATCAAGGCACAGAGACTCAGATGGATGGGGCATATAGAAAGGAGAAATCCAGAAGCCGTTATCAAGAAAATTACCAAATGGAGACCTGTATCAGGCGGACCACGAGGAAGACCAAAAACCAGATGGGAGAACCAGATAGTCGAGAACCTTAAGAAGATGGGAGTTAGAGAATGGGCAACGATAAACAAAAACAGGAACGAATGGAGAAAAATTGTAGAAGACGCCAAGTAACACAACCAATTGTAAAACCAAAATGTTAATGCCGACTGATTCACCGCGACAAATGAATCGAGTGTAGATGACATGATGATTATGATTAGACTTAGGCAAATATGCAAATTGCATATTTTGCATATTATGCATAAAAAATGCAAAAATGTCCAATTTTGCATATTTTTAAATAAGTGTGCATAAAATGCATATAATTTGAAATTTTTGTTGTAACCATACATCTACTTTTATGTTCATTTAACAAATGGCAAGGAAATCTCCATAGCGATACATTTTTGGCAAAGTAACGTAAGTGACATTTAAAAAAATCATGTTTTTCCATTAAACTAACGCTATTATTGTTCAGAAGGCACTACCAAAGTGTAGTAAGCCTATACATAATATATTATGTTTAAAGTATTTCTAGGCTTACTACACTTTGGCAGTACCTTTCTAAACAATGATAGTGTTAGTTGGAAAAACATGATTTTCGCCAAAAATGTAACTTACGTTACTTTGCCAAAAATGTATCGATATTTTTAATTTTGTTTTATAATCTCGTGGTATCGGAATGTAGTAACTATTAAAAGATAGCGGCTTATACTGTTCTTACGATGTCAGTTGGACCAGTATAAAAACAAAATTCGACACCGATTGTCGGCACCGTTTGTAAAACATAGGCGGCGCAATAGAAATTAATGAGTAAACTTTTATTTTTAAATTATGGTTCAATATTTGTTAAACAGTAATAATGTTGTTAATTGTTCACATTTCTTTATGAAATTGACACCAAAGATAATTAAAAATACATAATACAAATGAAATTTAACGTGCTTATTCATTTGAGAACTAAAGAAATAAGACTACACTTTGAATATACACATAAAATACATGAAAACGAACAATTCCTCTTCCAGTCGAATTGTCTAATTCAGGACTAATGAAGAGATCACTTTTACTACTGTATAGTATTTTTACTACAAAAGCGATATTACGTAGGTCAAAGTTTTTGACGTAAGAGAACTGTCAAAACATTAGAATGTGAATTTTCATTATTGCCATGTTTATTATAAACTATACATAGGACATATTTTTGACAAGTTGAAATATATCACTATCCGTGTGTTCAGAACTTGATTCGACACTTGTCGTGTTTATAACTACCACACCAATATTGGAAAAGAAGTGAAAGGCGCAATTTACACAACAGTTATCAGACCAATAATGACATAAATACGCGGCAGAAACACGACTTGATACAGAAAGGACAGAAAGAATGCTAGAAACAGCAGAGATGAAAATACTTTGAAAAATCGATGGGATATGGGAAGAGGTAGAAGTGCAGATATACGACAGATATGCAAGGTGGACAACATCAATAACTGGGTAAAAAGCAGAAGAGTAAAATGGAACAACTACATGAGCCAAATGACAAAAAACAAAGTAGTAAGGACGGCGAGAGACGGTTCCCCAATAGGAAGACGATCAGTTAGGTATGTATCCCGCGTATGAAAAAAAAAGTTGATTAATAGTAAGCTGAAAATTTGTTAATAGCTTAAACGGTGTCTAGTCGGATAAACTGTGATATATGAGAACACTGTAACAGGGGCAGTTTTAATTGTGGTTAAAAATTTGGAACGGTCAGACTTAAACTCTCCGAACAGAGATTAAACTCTCATGCAAAAATCAGACTGCTATTTATCAGCTGTCATAATTCCTGTCACTTGACATATTCTACATGTTCCACTCATTAAAACTCCCATTTGGTGAAAAATAGTAGGCTGATTTTTGCATGAGAGTTTAATCTCTGTTCGGAGAGTTTAAGTCTGTTCTGTCGGACAAAATACACGTGCCGTTTTCGTGGTCTGGCCGTTCCAAATTTTTAACCTGTTCCACAATTAAAACTTCCCCTATTCCAGTGTTCCCATATATCAAAGTTTCTCCAACTACACACCCTTAAGCTATTAAAAAATTTTCAGCTTGCTATTAATCAACTTTTTTTTCATACGCGGGATCCAAAACTAAGTGGGAAGACCACGAAAACGATGGAATGACAACTTACTGGAGCCACATTGAAAAACAGACAGTCATGTCTACACAAGAAGAAGAAGAAGGAAAAGAAGAAGAAGACATTAATATTGGTGACAAAGCAAGATAATATTTTTATTTTACTTGAACATGAGCTACACAATTTTTCCAAATGTCACTTTTGACTTGTAAGTATTGTTATGATCTGCTTCTTATTAATTTTATATTAATTGTTATTTATTTGATTAATTATTTAATTGTCGCAAACCATACATAAAAATTGAATAAAAAATCTCAGGGTGCCTTTTTTATACTATTAAAAAAATCCAAATTATCTCACGTTATACTTATCTTCTCTCGTGGGTTCAGTATCTCTGAGTTGATCCTAATCGGGATAAAATAGGGAAAAGAAATAAAGCAAAACATTAAAATAAAAATACAGAATTGTCTTTTATTTATCAAATTAATACTCTGAAATCTATCGAATCTAAAAACCTGTGGACACAGATGTCCGAATGAAATTTATACCACTTAAATTTATTATAGTAAAAAAAAACAATTTATCGGTTTGTTCCCGATGACTTTGGCAAAACAAACTAAACCAAACAAATTTATGTCTTCGCAAGATTACCTATATTTACTATTTATATTTTGAAATATTGGAATTTTAATTCATATGCTTTTTACTCAAAAAGTTAGTTCCAGAACATAAAAATCTCTTTCACATAAATTGACTGACCTTTTGCTTCACTCACTCGGATGTCTTCTCGTGACCCCAAACAGCTCTCCCTCGTTGACTATGTTAAAGGCTACTCATCAAAGCCTCTCTCCGTTGTCCAGCTTCAAAACTATCAGCATACCAGCACCAATTCTCCAACAAGCCGGGTCTCTTTTGACACGTACTCGATTCAAACAAAACTCCAAAAATTCTCTGCTCTCCTTCTCACAATAATACAGAATCAAAGAGGTATTTCGTCTCAATTTGATCTGTCTCTCGTTCCACTTTTCAACACTATTCTCCACTATCAAAACAGCCACTGGTATCTGCTAACTATCTATCCACTTAACACGTCGAACCGCTCCTTAGCGATGCCAAAAACATAATGCCTTCCTTTTCAACCTCTCTCAATCATTCTAACTACTTTTCCCCTTCCACATTGCCAATAATCAGAAACATCGACTTTTCCATTCGAACAAACAAAACAGTCACCCTCAAAATTATTCAGATCATCCTAATTACTTTCTGAGAACTATACAATATTTACTCGTGTTGAAACAAAGATACTAAAATTCCAAACTTTCTCCATAAAACCACTTTTCTAGAAATTGATAATTACCTCTAAACTAAACAATCTTTTTCCATTTTAAATCTAAATACATCGTTATTTTCACTTTAATTATTCACAAAAGTCTTTAATGGTTCATCGGAAAGCTCATTAAAAGAGAAATCTACTTACATCCAAACTACATTCTAAGAAATATCTACAGCTCAATATACAGGGTGTATCAAATTTATGTGCCCGCGTTATTTAAAAAAAAAATTTAATTTAATTTTCATTTTGCTTTTGATTGATAAATTGAAAACACAATAGTATATATATTGTATTAAAACAGAAAATAGTGAAGAATTACCAAGAATGATGGAAGCACTAGATAGTGAATCGACAAAGATGGGACTGAATATCGCTTACAGTAAAACAAAAGCCATGACCAATCAACAAGGAGAACCAATAATTACAGTGGCACAAACAAGAATAAAGCAAGTAAAAGAGATATTCTAGGACAAATCACTAAATTAAATAAAAAAAATCAGACCGAAGAAATAAAAAAAAATAATAAGATTGGCCTGGGCATCACTCGGAAAACTGTCTTTTATTCTAAAGAAAAAAAATACCCCCAATACCTAAAATCAAGAGTCTTCAATCAATGTACACTCCCTCTCCTCATATATGGCTCTTAGACATGGACACATACAAAGGAAAATATGGAAAAAATAAAAATATGAAACATGAAAAATTCCATTAATTACATTATCCAATCAGCGGACTGAGCAAATTGACGTCATTAAATCTCGCATAATATATGGGACATCCTGTATAAACAATACAGTTTCAGTATAATACAATACAATAAAATTTAAAATTGATAATTAAAAGTATATAATACTTACAAATGCAATTAATTGTGCTTATTCATTTTTTAAGTACTAAAGAAATGAGACAAAAAATGTATTATAAAAATAAAATAATTGTAAGTTATGACGACGACACTGTTTATTTAGTGTTTATATTGCTTGCCGCCTTTGAAACATAAGAAGGTATTTTGACCAGATAACGATATGATTTGAGCCTAAGCACTTCCGAACAATTTGACCAATTACTCTTCAGTATTGCCCAATAAGATACGTTAGAAAGTAGTAAGCCACACCCGCGTCCATGTGGACTAATACAAGGAGTGATCAATTTTGAAGCAAGCAAATGTTTATATGGTTTATCTTTATTTCTATGCTCTTCGTAGAATTATTGACCGGACCCCAAAAATGCTTCTGGTCCAACTGACATCGTAAGAACAGTACATAGTTTTGTCATTGATACAAGGGTTCCAAATTCTGCCAGTTTATATCTCTAGGTAAAAATTTTTATTTTGACGGTCCATTTTACACGGTCTGAACAGCATTTGATAATTTATTACTACAATTCAAATTAATATCATTTATTTGTTAAAATACCTAAATATTTAATTACATAAGCTTAGTTTGTAAAATACATAGATACATGTTAATTAATACAACATGTGAAGATATTGTGACTGGTTTAAATGCAGTTATATAGAACTCTTCAGAGCAGCAGTAGATAGAGTAAAGATAGTGATGATGATATGCAACCTCCGATTAGGTACTTAAAGAAGAAGAAGAAGATATTGTAAATATGTTTTTAAATAAAAAAAATATTGTAAATATTTTTTTTTCGTGCATATTTTCTAAATAAACCTGCATATTTTTGGGTAAAATACTGCATATTTATGCGCATAATGTCATACCTTTTTATTTGCATATTTGCCTAAGTCTAATTATGATGATAAAAATAATAATTAAACAAATATCCCATCCAATAATGTTTGTAGAAGCCGGTAATTTAATTTAAGAGTTCATAAAGACCGTATAGATCCCACGATGGCATTTTGCCAACGAATTAAAAAATTTGTCCATTAAATGAAAAATTGCTCACAATCAAATTAAGAGTAAAATTAGTCTTCTCATTTAATAGCTTGTTAAAAAACAGTTTTATCTTCTGCCATTTATGTTCCATTCACTCAATTTTATTAACTTGCAATTTTCCGTATAAAAATTCGCTCACACTAATTAAATTACCATATTTTTTAATACCAGAATCTAATGATGCTACTTAAGTATTATATTGATAGCCACAATAATTGGTGTAATGA
Organism: Diabrotica virgifera virgifera; assembly: GCF_917563875.1. Lineage (NCBI taxonomy): Eukaryota > Metazoa > Arthropoda > Insecta > Coleoptera > Chrysomelidae > Diabrotica > Diabrotica virgifera. Next base: position 43,377,859 of record NC_065452.1, read on the forward strand.
AAATCACATTTGAATATATCAACATAGTACTTAAATTATGCATGCCACAAGAAAGCAGTCTCAGATCCTTGGTACTTTCAATCTAGTACAATATTATTTATGGAGTTCCTGGAGAGACGATGCCGAGGACGCAATGACCGCCAGATATTTAAAACCTGAACATTGCTTCGACAAAAAACTCTGGAAATTAGGATGCGAGAAACGGCCCCAGCTCTAGAAGATTTTTATACATATGTATTGTTGTGATCTGTGCTTTTGAAATCTAATGATGTTCTCATATGTAATTTATCTTAATTAATTAATCAATAATTATCTCATTAATCAAACAGATCAAATACCAATATAGTGTCAATCTCAGGGCTAAATTATAATATCACTTACTTTCGTGGCTTCAAAGTATTTCTCAGTGGATTCCTAATCGGGATAGATAAAAGAGAGTAAAATAATACACACATACGGATTTGAATTAGAAATTATAAAAATCGTTTATTTTATCTAAATGGCAATATTTGCTTAATATTTCTTATATCTTATCTTTCTATCTTTATTTAATACAACAGTTACAAAAATGGGAATCTTATTTCTTTTTGTCTCCAAATTTATTTTATTTATAATGAACTATTATGATTTATCAGTAACAAATTGATTGAGGTTTGATGAAATTTTTATAGTGATTGTGTAGCTCAATTTTCAATGTGTTATTTAATACACAAACCATACATTCATGTCATAACAAAATAGACTGACCTTTACTGATGATTTGACAATGTCTTCACACAAAACACGTTTCCTATTTGCTTGGGTTGCGATCCAAAGACTCGTCCAAGTCTTCCAGTAATGCCTCTGGTCCTTTGAAAACTAAGCCTCGTACAGCCCTCGTTCCTGCCTTCTCCTGATGCCGTGTTCTACCTTTTTCAAACACTTCAACAAAACCGGGATACTCTAGACTAAGGAGTTATATACTATCTCGACTCGGTCTATCACTCGTTCCACGATATCTCACTTTTTATTTTTTAAAGACAAAACTAACCAACCCGGCGTTTCACTTTTTTGTACACTCTTCTCGAAAACTGGACTTCCTCTCTATCGCTAAAAACACTCTAACTCTCATTGCTCATTCATTCTCCTCCTTCCAAATACCCCTTCCAGCATTCAAAAATCAACCAATCCAAGGCAACTTTCAATTATCCGTATTTACCAACACAAACTTTCCTTTTTCTAAATATCTTAATGGATTTCAAGAAAAAATAATATTCCCCATTTCAATTTTACTTTCCACATTAACCCTCTTTACAAATTTAATAACCTATTATCTTATTTGCTAGAATATGAATTATCGGTGGTTATTCACACCTTTCCACGAACACTTTCTTTTTAAACATCACTCTAATTGTTTACTTGAGTCGTATTGTTCCTGGGGTTCGTAAACACTTCTCCTAAACACTTTCTTAAAAACTACCTATACATAATTTGTTTTATATAGGGTGTTCCAAATTTACATGCCCGCGGTCGAGAAAAACGAAAACCTTTATTTTTATTTGAATTTTAAATATAACTATAGACTTTTATTTCTTATGTCAAATAGGAATATAACAGTATATAGAAAAAAATAAATTCTCATATTAGCCACCTAAATAATGAGAAGTAAAAAGAATTATAGCAAAAGAGAAAAACAAAAAACTATAGACGAAGAAAGCGAAAATTTACCGTTTTTTAATCTTAATTTGAAATAACTAATAAGTAGTAAAAATAGACTGCAGAAAACATACAGTATGGTGCAAATGTTTGGAATAAATTCGTTATTTCGAAAGCCAGCGACTTTAAGGAAAAATCCTGAAACGATCGATTTTTATTTTTAATTATGATTTTTTGACATATACAGGGTGTCCCGAAAAGATTGGTCATAAATTATACCACAGATTCTAGGGTCAAAAATAGGTTGATTGAACCTCACTTACCTATATACAATAGTGCACACAAAAAAAGTTACAGCCCTTTGAAGTTACAAAATTAAAGTCTATTTTTTTTTCATATATCGAAAACTCTCAGAGAGTTCTTATTGAAAATGGACATGTGGCATTATTATGACAGCAACATCTTAAAAAAAAATTAAAGTGAAATTTGTGCAACCCATAAAAATTTTACGGGGGTTTTGTTCCCTTAAACCCCCCAAACTTTTGTGTACGTTCCAACTAAATTATTATTGTGGCACCATTAGTTAAACACAATGTTTTTAAAACTTTTTTGCCTCTTAGTACTTTTTCGATAAGACTGTGTTTATCGAGATATTTTGAATATGTATTTGTCGAATCCACCACATATTTCTATATGGTTAAGTACGATTATAGATACCTGTTAATAATCTGAAAACTTAATTATAATTTTCATTTTTAGGTATATTTTGAAAAAGAAGCTACATCTCGGTAAAAGGTGACTTATGAAAAAAAGACTAAGAGGCAAAAGTTTTAAAACACTGTGTTTTACTAATGATACCACAAAAATAGTTTAATTGGAACGTACACAAACATTTGGGGGGTTTAAAGGAAAAAACCCCCATAACATTTTTACGTAAATATATTGAAAAAGAAGCCGCATCCCGCTAAAAACTGGCTTATCGAAAAAATACTAGGAGGCAAAAAAGTTTTAAAAACGTTGTGTTTAACTAATGGTACCACAATAATGAATTAATTAGAACGTACACAAAAGTTTGGGGGGGGTTTAAGGGAACTAAATCCCCATAAATTTTTTATGGGGTGGACAAATTTCACCTTAATTTTGTTTTAAGATGTTCCTGCCATAAGAATGATGCATGTCCATTATTAATAAAAAATCTCTAATAGTCTTCGATATATTGAAAAAAATCGATTTTCATTTTGTAACTTCAAAGGGCTGTAACTTTTTTTATGAGCACATTTGTACTAAGGTAAGTTGGGTTCAATCGATTTATTTTTGACCCCAAAATGTGTGGTATAATTTATGACCAATCTTTTCGGGACACCCTGTATATCATACTATAGAAAAAAGCCAAGTGTGAAATGCCATGTCATTCGGATGACTAAAGTCTGTATGGAGGGTGGAATATCAAAAGTATGTGTAAATAATAAACTGTCTGACAGCTTTGCAACAGTGGACTCAATCAGGGTGATGTGTTATCTCCACTACTTTTTAACCTTGTTTTAGAGAAAGCCATGAGGTCGACCGAAATAAAAACAGAACTGCTATCGGTTCAAGGTCCCAAGTTATTACTAGAATACGCAGATGACATTGATCTCGTTGGAGACTCCATCCTATCCACAAAAGCCATTTTCAACAAGGTGGAAGGAACAACAAGCGAAGTAGGGCTGAGGATTAATGAAGAGAAGACGAAATATATGTGTGTATAAATAAAACGACACGAAGAGACAGGATAGGACAAAATGTGACGGTCAACAACTTCAATTTCGAAAGAGTACAACGTTTTAAGTATCTGGAGGCCGTAATCACAGTTGACAACGATGTTCCTGAAGAAATAAAAGACAGAATCCAATCGGCAAATCGCTGTCTATTCGCACTGGATAAGCTCATAAAATCAAAAAATCTTACAAGTTCCAAGATCAAAATCTAGTAATCCATCGTCAGACCTGTGCTAGCAAATGGATGTGAAACGTGGACCATGACCAAATCAAACGAAGAAAAGCTCAGACGTTTTGAACGAAAAATACTTATACCCGCTTTACACCAACAATAAATTGATGAATAAATTGACCAAGGTCAAATTTGACGTGTACAAGACACAATTTTACATCCAATTTTGCCGTGAATAAAAAGAAAATGAAGACATTTGACGAAATAAAACATGTCCTTTGTTCTATTTCGTCAAATTCCTTCCTTTTCTGTTGATTCACGGTAACATTACACAACACTTTAGGTGATCTGTGGGTAAAAATGGATGTCAAATTGTGTTTTGTACCACAAACTATACATTTTGTACACGTCAAATTTGGCCTTGAATAAATTCGTCAATTTCTTGATCAATTTATTGTTGGTGTAAAGCGGGTATTAGAAAAATTTTCGGACCTCACCACGACATTAACACAAGCCAGTATAGGATTAGAACCAACATCGAAATAACAGCACTCTACAATGACACCGATATTGTCCAAGAAATTAAATCACAGCGACTAAGATGGGCAGGCCACGTGCACAGACTTCATAACGAGAGACTTGTAAGACTAGTATGGGAGAAGATTCCTACAGGCAATAGACCACTCGGACGTCCCAGAGAGCGATGGAGAGATAACATCGAAGCAGATCTCCGAAAAATGAACATTCCATATGACCCTAGGTTGATGGAAGACCGAACAAATTGGAAGAAAGTTGTACAGTCAGCCAGGACCCACCTACGGTTGTAGCGCTACGTGATGATATCATACTATTGACGTCATCCATCTGGGCATGATGACGGAATCGATATCTTTTTTAATGAGAATAGGGATAGCTAGTTTGAAAGGTTATTCAATTATCTATTCAGTAATATAAGCATTAACATAATTATTTATACATGGTGTCCAAGAATTTTTTTTGAATTAAATTAATTGACACAAAAAGAAGAATGAGTGTAATTTATTTAATTCAAAATACATTCTACTGCTATCAGAAAACGGAAAAAATGTTTATTTGATAAATAAACATTACTTTTCACATATTTCAATGTTCAAGCTGCCACCCATCTGCCTCTTGGCTAGTGATGAGCAAAACAAGAACAAGACCAAGACCAGGCTAGTCTTGGTCTTGGTCTTGTTCTTGCAAGATTGGTCTTGGTCTTGGTCTTGCAGCTAAAAGGCAGTCTTGGTCTTGGTCTTGCACTAGCCGGTCTTGTTCTTGGTCTTGCTGGTCTTGCTTTTTTGGTAGTAATAATTTGAACCAAACAATTTCGAATAAAATGTACATTGAAATAAATAAAGATGTGAAGAATGAAACTATATTTTTTGCTTTAAAATTTTAACAGAATGTAGAATGTAGTTTCAAACGGATACCAATTTTAACATTATACATTCACCTAATGACCTAATTATTTCTCTCTATATAAAGAGATTAGAGTATATTTTTATAATGGTAATGTTTATCAATAGGAAAAACCTGCATTTACAACCCTTGTTGCAATTGCCGGCCTTCGGTTGTGTCACGTTGTGTTTTGCATGCTGTCGATACCTGCCGCCTGCCTTCAGACCACGTCTTGAGTCTGGATTATTGTTTATGCCCCTGTATTTTAATAAAATGTTAAAGAAAAAGAGCTTCTTAAAGGTGCCACAAATGGTCGGGGACCTTCAATTCACGGATTTTACGAAAAGGGATAAACGGTTTATAGTTGTTAACAGATAATGATCTGCTCCTTTCACTCGAACACTGTAGTATTTATCCTACGAGGGTCAAATTTAAGAAAATAAATTAAATTTTTTTAAGAGAACACAAAAATCAAATATTTTTTACTCTATTTAATCATTATTTAATATAATTAACTTTTTTTATAAACTAACTAAAACATACTTTTTAGTAAATACGTACATATTTACCATACCTATTTTCTAGACCTAATACTATAACATAATAACTAAACCTAATGGGGAGTATAAACGCTTAATTTTGTAATTTGTTATCTTGCAGTTCTTTAATTTTATTTAAACCACATATTTTTGGATTGAATACCCATTATGACATTAAAAAGTTGAAAATATTCGGATGTGGGTAGTAAAAACTAGAATTTAAAACACACTGAAATGATGCGCATGCATTTCAAGTGCGACACATACTATTTGTACTACTGGCCCTTTCTGGGGAAAACCTAGATTCTTCCAAATAGTTTTCAACTATGAAATGAGTAAAATTCTTTACACGTTTGTCATCCGGGATTTTCACAAATAATTCAACTTCCAACTTTCGTTGATTGTAAAAAATTAATCCAAAAAATAATTTGAAAAATTTTCCAGTATCGGAATTTTTGTCATTATATTCAGAAACTGAACCTTAGTTTTGGATTTTGCGATACCAAGCTTGACACATTACAATCGACAACCAGTTATTTTTTATTCAGGCCACAATGCTTTCACAGCATTGTGAATATTTTTTGTATTCATTTTAAATTTAACGACCTACATTTTTCCTCGATTATGCGAAAAGAATTGAAATAAGTGTCAGTAATTTTATTAGACAAAAAAGCGAAAACTACTGGTACATAAAAACCTTTTTTTCACATGCATTTTTTTTTAAATGGATTACCCTATCTATAATTACATTTTTTGTCTTATAAGTAATTTCAATTGTCCTTGAACTGTCGCCGTTTGAAAACTTGCCTTCTGAACACTTTGAAGGTTAAGAAAATGCAAACCGTTTGACTTAATCAAAACGACTTAAAAATATAACCAAAATATTATGTATTTTAAAAATTCGATATTGTTTAAGGTTTCTTACAATGTCAGTATTTATTATTGAACTAAAAAAATAAAGTTAAATAATAAAAACCAATTTTTCTCAAAAAAGTGCAAGTCTTGCAGGTTGGCCTTGGTCTTGCGTGGTCTTGCAAGGTTCGGTCTTGGTCTTGTTCTTGCAAGCTTGGTCTTGCTGCAAGACCAAGACCAACACCGCAAGACCAAGACCAGTCTCGCTGGGCCCAATCGACCAATCCGGGCCCCGACGGATTTTGTTACGCCACTGTCAAGAGTTAATAATTAGCTGAATTTGGTGTAGATGTAAACTATTGTAATTAAAGTATGTGGGTCGCACAATACGTGCATAAACATTATTCAGTAATTATGTTCTGTTCTACATGTTTGGTTTGTTAATTGTAACAAATCCGCATAGTATTACTACTACTAATCGGCGAAATTTATTCTTCTACATGACTAATAAATTAGTCATGCAGTTAATTTGTAAGATAAGGTATCTATCTTACCTAAATATTTATATGATTTTTATATATTTATATGTATTTTCCAAACAAAAACATTAATTGTTTTAACGATTTAACAATCTAGGAAAGATTTCTGTTACTATTGTAGTCTATTTAAGTAACTATCGTCTACTTAAATAATTAAACACGTATTTACGAATATAAACATTTATTAAATACCCAAATATGATTATTACACAATCAAATCACGCACCGTCAATAATATATAGTTTTATATTCAACCACCTAACACATGCTACTATAAACAGATTACTGATCTATCACTGTGACCGCGAGTCATAACCGAACTACCCGTATCTCTCTATCGACTCTGTCCCAAGCTAATGACCATATAAGGAAATTAGTGGCTCAAGCCGATAACCATATTAGGAATTGAGTGTGACTGCACAATGTCACAACAGAACTACCAGTATTTCGTCTTAAGCTGATTAGGACATTAGGAAGTTGGTGACTTAAGCTGATCAGAGTATTAGGATGATAGTGTGACTGCACTATGAAAAAGAATGTGTGTGTACTTTGTACGCACGTAAGAAGTTATACTTATAACAGAATAAAACACACACAAACACATTGAAAAATGCCACAAATGATTTCTGAACAATAATTGTTGGAAAAATTTTAATTAAATACGTATTTTCTTAAAAAAAATAATATAATAATATACTTACAATCATAAAATGTATAAAAAAAAATAAAAAAATAAAAGTTTGTATTGCGGATTGAACCCACGTACATTGTGTTTAATAAATTCCAGCACCTTTAGATATCGGCTACGGGGGACATAATATGCTTCTTACTGGAAGATAGAGCAACTGAACAACTTGACAGTTCCAAATTTAACCACATTAGTTTGATGTCTACGGAATTGAAATATTACAACACAACAAAACAGAGCCAGAAAACAATATTAGATGAATATTTTTAGAAATTTTGTTGGTTAGGTAGGTTTATTTTACATACATACTAGGTAGGTTCATTTTACATTTTCCAAATAGGTTATGTAATTTTTTATTGCGATACTGAAACATTTACAATTATTATTACGTACCTGTTGCTTTTAAAAACTATTTAAAAAGTCACTACAATTATAAACTTTTTTGTTTCTGTCCTCGCAACAATAAAACTAATATATTATACAACATTTGTTCACCTCCGTATTGAACAATTATTATTGACAGATGATTTCAACACCCAATCAGAGCCCGTATAATGACTAATACCATACTGTCTAATAAATAATCACCCTCAATCGCGCCTAAAGAAGTATAACTTCAGAAGTAACATTAAACTGCGATAACTTTTCTGTCCTTTTAAGGCCGCACCTACATTGGATCCGTATTTCACCGATCCGATCCGACGTCGGTTTGAAAACAAACTTATGGTATTAAATCTCTGATGTTTGGCAAAAAGGGCACATCGATAATGTTTTGATGATTTCTGGACCAGTCATCAAAACCATCAAAGATTATCGATGTGCAATTCTGACTTAGCCTTTTTTGCCAAACATCAGAGAAATAGCGGCACCCACATTGGATCCGTAAATCGCCCGATACCGGGCGATTGATAGGAAAAGCTACAGCAGAGAAGCATTTCGACGTCGGTCGATATCGGATCGGATCGGAGAAAAACGGATCCAATGTAGGCACCCCCATTTAATACTATGGGTTTATTTTTTAATCCGACGTTAGCCGACGTCGGATCGGATCGGATCGGAGAAATACGGATCAAATGTAGGTGCCGCCTAAGAGTTAAAGGAATTACGCGGAAAAGTATATAAAGTGACTACTAATAGTATGTATTGTGATTTTTTTAATAATAAGTTGGATAACCGAATTGGCACTTATTTGAAGCACGGACCAAGTGCTGTCATTAACAACTTTTATAGAAGCTAGTTTTCAAAAGAAACAAAAGACAGCAACAGTATTTATAGATCTAACAGCAGCATATGATACTGTTTGGAGACAGGGATTAATATATAAACTGGCCCGTATTATACCCCTGCAGAAAGATAATTAACCTCATTGACAACATGCTGACAAACAGAGCCTTCCAGCTTATAATGGGAAAGGAGACGAGTAGACAGATGAAACTTAACAACCCTTCCACAGGGTTCTGTCCTTGCCCCTTTACTTTTCAGCCTCTATATTGCTGACATGCCTGAAACCTAATCTCGGAAGTTTGGATATGCTGACGACTGGACCCTTGCAACAAGCCACCAATCTTTAGAAACTACAAAAATCACTCTCACAAATGACATCCATCCCCAGCGAATACCTTAAGAAATGGAGACTACAGCCAACTACTACAAAAACTGAAGTATCAGCTTTTCATCTCAACAAGCTGGCAAACAGAGAATTGCGAGCGTATTTTAATAACAAGCTGTTAAAACACAATAAATACCCGAAATACCTTGGGGTTACTCTAGACAGAACGCTCACATTCAGAGAATACCTGACGAAAACAGAAGCAAAATTGAAAACACGCAACAATATAATACAGAAACTCTGCGGCACTACATGGGGGTCCACAGCATCAACATTAAAATCCTCTGCTCTTGGCCTGATATATCCGGTGGCAGAATACTGCGCTCCAGTGTGGCTAAATAGCAGGCATACCCACCTGGTCGACACCCAACTAAACCGTGCTATGCGTATGATAACAGGCACAATTAAGCCCACCCCTACAATGTGGCTACCTACCCTTAGATAGCACCACCCAACCTACGCCGCGAACATCCATTGGTTAAAGAATATAACAAAATAATGGACAGTCGCCAGCTTCTAGTCCACAACGACATCCCCGATATTCTTGGAAACCGTCTCCGATCCAGATTACCCCCTCTACAATCTGCTCAAGCGCTGCAGCAATCCAACTTTGACTTAAATACCCGATGGAGAGAAGATTGGGAAAGTAGGACAGATCCGCATTACCATAGTCTACCGGACATCATAGGGAAACCTGGCGAATTTGAACGTCCCCGTAAGATTTGGGCAGCCCTTAATCGAATTCGAACAAACTGTGGAAGATGCGCCGACTCCCTCTACAGATGGGGTAAACTCCCCTCGCCTTCTTGTGACTGCGGCGCTGCAAGACAGACGATCAGTCACATTGTTCGGGACTGCCCACGCAGAGCATACACAGGCGACCCTATAGACTTTGTAATGGCAACCGAAGGGTCAATCGAATATATAAAAAAATTGGACATCTGTTTGTGATGCATTGTATAATGCATAAATCTAAATATATTCTGTGATGTACTTAAGCCATACGCTAAATAAAAAATAACTTATTTGAACATTACGGGCTGTGGAAAGAACATTTCGCAGCTATCTAGCTGTAACATGATGTGTACGCAGTCTGCAGATGTAAATAACGTTCATATGCGGGGTTCGTGCATCTGGGAAGTCCTGAAACTGGTCCTCCACGTATCTATACGTGGGTATCCTCCACGTTCCCTATACCTTCTTAAAGCACTTGAAACGATGGATTGGTAGGTACGATTAATTACAGGGACCCGATCCGTCAACGGTCAGTGTCAGTTAAATTCACACGTGGTATTTGTGACAGTGACATTTGATAGACGTCAAGTTTTATTTTTGTTTGTAGAAATGGAATATTTATATTGCTTGTACGTGTACGTTATTATTATTTAATTTCTACAAAATGGTAATGTGTTGGGTACCCGAATGGTTATCATTGATATTGTAAGTACTAAAATATCTAAAATTGTAAATTTAGGGTATATTGACACCATATTTTTATGAAATCTGCAGAACGGAGTAAAACTACTCATTATATTATGCTCCTGCTACTTTTATAAAGAAGATAAAGAAAATCTTCTCACCATATTTTCAAATAGGACTGGTGAAGATGCTGAAGAAATGCAGTAGTACTATCTTGTGTGTAAATCCTTGATTTTGTGTAATTTATAAAATTGAAAGCAATATGATGACTAACAAGGATTGGATTGTGTCTTTATAAAAAAATATATCACAGGTACAATAATAATGTATTATTGTCTTTTTTGATAACTATAAAATATTATTTATTTTGTTTTAGTATGCATTACGAGCATTAAATCTCAGAAATGTTTACCAGTTATTTTTTTGGTTTTATTCAATGGATTTCATGGATTGTAGATGTAGACCCTCTACATCTTCATTACCACTTGAAAGTCAACCAGAATCATCTCATTCAAGTGGTATCACATCAAGTAGTGCACAACAAGACACAGAAATGTATTTTCTTGAATAAGAGAATACTCAGCTGAAACTAAAATTAGATAATTTGTCAAATATAGATTTCCATTTCAGCATATCAAGAACGATCACAATTTAGTGAAAGTGTATATAGGAATAACAACTACTGTATATTGAAATATTGTTTAATATTTAAAATGCTAAGTAATGTTCGGTTAGAATATTATCATGCATCATGGATGGGTGAAATATCACAGTGTTAACAGAAAAAAAGAATGTGTTGTATTTTGTACGCACCTAAGAAGTTATACCTCTATTATATGATTTCAATGAAATAAACTTATTTTAAACAGTTTATTTGTATTTTATTTAAATATTAAACTAATTTTGATACTTATTTCTTACCAAATTTTTTTATTAAAATACCAAAAATTAAATAAAAGTAAGGCAAAGCAACAACATAAGACGTTCCTAAGCAGTCACCTATCCAAAATATAATAGCGGCCAACATTGCTTGACTATAGTTATCAATCATGACGTGACAACTGTGTAAGTCAGTGTGTTATGGCTGTAAAATTGATAAAAAAATGAATTATTTTGACAGATTTTACTAATAATATTAAGATTGTTTTTAATCTTCTTTTCATCATATTTTAATACTTATTATCATATTCCTGAAGAAGAATATATTTACTAAAAACACTGATATATCCTTTTCACACTTTATTTGTATTGATATACAGTGATGAGCGTGCTAATAACCGGCAAAATAGCACAAAAGATGGAAAACGTATTAAGTTGTGAGATAAAATGAAATGAAACTAGTCGAGCTGGGAAATTTAGCGATTGTAACCTTTTTATTTACATTATATTGATTGTTTCCCAGCTTTACACATATCAGAGGAGTATGTAAACAGAAACTGTCACTGTGACAGTGGTATTTGCCAAACTCGTCCGATACGTCTAAAGGTGGGAAACAATCAATGTAATGTAAATTAATAGGTTAATATCGCTAAATTTCCCAGCTCGACTAGTTTTATTTTTTTTTATCTCAAAACTTAATAAGTTTTCCATCTTTTATGCTATTTTCCCGGTTATTAGCGCGCTCATCACTGCATACGTAACTTGAAAGATTTAGCAACTAACTTTATACTGTCCGTGTGTGCATGTACTTCATACTGTCGTTTTTATAAAAATTCATCCTCAACATTTTTCCCAATCGTGCCTAAAGAAGTATGTATAACTTTAAATAAGATTAATAAAATTATTCATGACATTGATCATTGATGCAATTACGTTTAAATTTGTTGCAGACATACCTGGCTGCAGTAGAGGGACTATTGCAAATATTATGTATACATTGTTATTCGTTATGCATGAAACTTTGTTCATCCAGCTAATAAAAAATATACCATCACAACTTGAACATAAATTATGTCCACCTACTAGTTTACAGCACTTTTACATAATATTGTGGATTGTACAGAAGTGACATACCAAAGCCAACATTAATGGCACATCAAAAACCAACTTATAGGTTTATAAACACATAAATAGTTTCAAAGGTTTGTTTGCTGTAGCTCCTAATGGAGTAGTAACGTTTTGTAGTGATTTTTACATCATACAAAAAAAATGTCCAGGATGGTGGTATTGTGCATCAAATGAGACCTGGTGATTTAATTCTTGCAGATAAGGGATTTTTACTAGCTAATGTATTATGTACCACCAGATGTTAGTTTTCATTACTTCATTTCTAAAACCATACCACAGTTTACTAAAGAACAAGTAACTTCTTGTATTAGGGCAGTGACCAGAGGAAGAATTCATGTAGAACAAGCAATTAGAAGAACTAAATGTTTTTCAATTCATGATAATATTCTAACTTCGCTTTATTTTTCAAGTTTGTGCAGCACTTACAAATTTGCAGTACCCTCTATATAACAGAGGAGAATTAGTGGTAAATGAATGAAATATCCTGGTAGTTATATAAGTGAATAATCACAATACTTTTTTTAATTACGGGTACCTATATGAATAAAATACCTTTGTAGGTAAATTTGTAAATAATCACAATACCTATTTTAAATATTTTATTAATAAACTACTATATTGTGATTTTTAAAGACATACAAACACATAACAATATCAAAGATTAAAGTACAATAATAAACCTTCGACTACAAGACAAGTAGACAAGATCCCCCTTAAATGCACCTTAATTAATTAAAAATTTCAGTTGAAATGAAAGTTAAAGTGTTGAACCACAGTATTAACACAGAATACATTGGGTGATGTATTCTGTAAAATTTGTTATCCCTTATCTATGGTACTGTGGTTTGACCAGGGTTTGACACATTCAAACTGCTTCGTCTCGCACATGCGCAGTTTACGGACATTTGACGGATCGGGTCCCTGTAATTAATCGTACCTTGGATTGGTGGATTCTCGTAACATCAGCATAATATTACTGCGATAGTCCATCACCAATTAAAGCTACAATAATTTGGGCTGCTCGTGCTGACGTTAAATTACTCATTTTTTTAAGAACTCACCTCCTCATTGAAAAATCAAGCGCACATAGTACACAGATCAAATTCTCGAACACAAAAATGTCCAAAATAAATACATAATATTTAAATATTCTCTTTTAACAAAGTTCTGTTTATTGTTTTTTTTTTTCTGCAAAAACACGCTTCAACTGCTAAAAATTAAAAATTATTTTTAAACTTTTTTTTCTAATCAACTATTTTCAATGGGAAATAAGCCACAATTTTACCCAAAAAATGATTTTATTAACGTTTCGAAGCCAAAATCGGGTTTCGTTGTCAAAATACAAAATACTACTAAAATAAACAAAAATGTTGCGAAGTAAAAAAATTCTTCTAATAATTTATTTAATCTTACTCATTTATATTGGCAATTCAGACGTATATTCTGCCGTGCTTTGCTTAAAAGTGGTATCTGCCAGAATTATGAAACTGAGAAAAAGGGGTTTAAAGTTGTAAGCACATTCCGACCCCATGTAAATTTATATTGTATGGTGACTATGATGCATTTTATTTAGTAATAGGTAGATTTAAACTTACTGAATAAAAAAAAAGTAGTTATCTTTGGTTTTTATTTAAAAAGTGGTAGATACCACTTTCAAGTCAAAAATGATTTATATTATTAACAGTGGTAACGTACTGCCAGTGAAGATACCACTTTTAAGTTAAGAAAAATCATAATTGTTATATTTATAGATAAAAAGCAGGAGGGAAAAAATGTAAACGAGTACATATAAATTGTTTATTCATGTTAATTAAAGAAAAAAAACATGTAGGTAACGTTAGTATACTAAAGAAATAAATAATTTGAAAATAAAATTGAATAATTATTTTGCAAATAACCACAACGGATATTTTTTAATATTCTACGTTGCTTAGCACATCAGTGGTTTTGTTGTTAACTTGCAAATGTTCCCAAAATGTAAGCCTATTTGCTGGCATTAAGGAAGATAAGGTTTTAAAAATATTGCCCTTTCTTTCTTCAATGATACCTCTTATTGGTTTATTTTCTTGGTAAAAAGCCCTCCATTTTTCAAGTTCTCATTTTTCAAAAAAATTTAGCTTAAGTTTTTCAACTTGAGTTTTTTTCCTCTTATTGCTCGAATTTGCAGAATATCTTTTGGTTAGATAAATGCGCGTTTGTTGTTTCTTTAATTTATAAATTGAAGAGTGATGATCCTACTTATAAAAATTTTCAGGTGTAATTACTTTTACTTTGCTGGAATTAGCTTTTTGGACAACATCAACAAAATCTTTAAAATCATACATCTTTGGATTTTTTTATAGAAGCTTCTACTTGATGATGAAAATTGTCCGCAGACATAAACGTATGCCCAGGTTCAAAGTATTTAATAACAATCTCGTTAATAGAGACTTCTGGTGAGTTAACAATGTAAGTTAAGAAAGTAAATAACTTCCAATTTTTATTTTGTGACGAAAGTTGTCTACCCATAACACAACACGTTCATAATCTCTCATTTCTAAAAAGAAATTGTAATACATGGTCACCAAGTCTCCTTTTTGCCTTCCTGCGAGGCCTTTATGCCAAAGTAGGGCAATTGCTATAACTTTTTTCTGTTTTGTGCCAATCGGAACAAAACTCTGATTGAATACTATGATTCTTGGACAAAATATCGCCTTTTTAAACATATCCAATCTGGGGAGCATGATAACTTTTTGAAGATCTCCCGAAAAATAAGTACCTACACAGTTTTGTCATTTAAATACTCCTCGTGAAGCTGGTAGGCTGAACGATCTTCATTTGCCTTGAAGATATGGTTTTGCTACAATAAACAACTTCGCAGTCTACACAAGAATTTTCTTTTGTATGTTCCGGATTATGTAGAAAAAACGTTTCACAGGTTTCACACTCTTCATGGCCGAGTTTTGTAAATGAAATATTCATTTCTTTACTTACTACCGTTAGATATATTTCGTAAGAACAAATCTTTGAAATCTGAATACAAAAGCTGGATAGTTGAATAACTCGGTAGGTATCGTTTATTTGGGGCGTGCTTGCGGCGATAATGAGATACAGCAGGATTAAACTTTTCAACATGAGCTCTTATCTTATTTCTATCAATTTTGGGAGTCTTGGCATGCTTACCTTGTTTACTAATACTGTGACAGATAATTTTTTTTTGAGTTTCTAGAAAAGCAGTCTTGTAGTATTCGATCATTATTTTTACTGTATCCCAATGTCGATATAAAAAATTGTTTGCAAACTTGTACTTTTTCCCCAGAACTACACTTACCTAAACTGTGCCCACTTCTAGGTAAAAACAAAATTATAATAAGCAAATTTACTAGGTAGAATGAAACACTAACACATTTGTTGCATTGATTTAAATCAAATGAAAACAAACATTGCATTTTTAGGCGCGCATTCATAAGCCAGTGAATTACTTGTCTTAAAAGTGGTATGTACAGAATTTTGAGAACATACCACTTACTAGCTAAGGAATAGTAGATACCACGTTTAGGGTCGATTTCTCGTACCTGCGTTAATCTATGGTTCAGTTGAACCGGGTTCACGGGTGATCTCCGGTTCTGTTTCGAATGCATTTCTCATTGCGCGTTCATGTCAGTGCTCGTTCTACAGCTTTCGAGAAATGCCAATAGATGGCAAAAGGCAAAAAACTGTCGCCATTTTGAACTACCTTTTTTATGCTGTTTTTGAATAAAGTTAAATTTAAGTATTTATAGTCAAATAGTCATTTTAATAATTATATCTAAATATTATAAAAACACAAATAATGTTATCGTTTATCGTTAGGCTTAATATAATAAAATAGGATATATTTATATTATGACAGCGTTTCGTGTTAATACAACGCATGCGTAGTCTATGAAATCATCTGAACTGAGTTCTGAAATCTTTGAACGGCCGAATTCCACCGTTCAAGCATCGTTCAAGTTTAAACTGCCATCGGTTGAACGGGAATTGAGAAAGACGATTTTGACTTTAAACTGACGTTTACTTAAAGTTCAGGTTAAACTGGAGTTGAACTCGATATGAGAAATTGGCCCTTAACCTTTAACTACACGCGCTGGCGTACTTTGTACGCCAGATATAAAAATTCTACTGGAAATATATTTAAAAATTTAATTTTTGACCTTGCTTATTTTTCTAACCTATCACTGGAATGTGCTTTACAATTTGGTTTTAGTTTCGTTATAATCGGCGTTCTGGAAAGATCGTAATTTACATTTTATTATTTGTTGTTTCCGGTGGTGGACAATATACCCCAGGATTATATTACTATAAGTCGTAATATAAGTACATATTTTAATTGTTTTTTAGTCATTATGGCAAAAAATATATTTTTCTTTGTAAACAATACTTTTTCTCCAGTAAAAAATCACATTTAAAAAAATTTTTTATTAGTAATTTTATTTATCATGGAATCCAGTTATTCCATGATTCCAGTTATAAATCCCAATTGGCTTACTGAAAAGGAAGTTAAGGTTTATAACAAACAACTAAGTGTATTTTTTCAAAAAAAATTAAACAAATCCGCTGTTTTTAAGTGTATTTTCTTGTGGCGTACAAAGTACGCCACGCGTGTAGTTATGTTATAACTTAATGCGCGGGTAGTTAAAGGTTAAGACTATTACTGCGCTGTTTTGTTGTACATACCACAATTTTTTTAAAAATATATTTTTATTTTTATAAGCTTTTACAACTTTTAAGTTAAGAAAAATGATGTAGAATGTAAAGGTTTATATGTATAACATCATAACTCCATTTGGCACAAAATTGGAGATACCACTTTTAAGCTAAGCACGGCAGTATTATACTTAATACATTTTAAAGTAGAAGACTTTAAAATGATATCGCCAATATTTATGAGTTGCGTTCCTGGGACGACTTTACTAAAAGATAGTTCATCCGATTACATGAAATCAATCCCAACTCAAGAATATCCATTGATATTATTGATATAACTCATTGAAAATAGTTGATTATAAAAATGCCACAAGGAAATAGCTTCAGAACAACATTAACTTTTTTTCTGTTTCAAAATTTATGTGATACTTTTTGTAATTAGTGTATTATATAAATAATTAAACAGATACAATAAATTAAGCTTATTTGATATTATGTAGTTTTGCCAATGAATCAACAAATGCTGTTATTAACTACCATAATTATAAATAAACAAAAAGAAAAAGTAATGTCTGGCACAAATTAATTGTACCATCAACCAATCAGTAATATATATTTATTTATTCAATAAAATCTCGTGTATAATTTTTTCTGGAAAGTATATTATATTATAAACTGTGTGTTACAGTCCAGTCAGAGATTTAATCTCTAAAAACGAGACTAACAAGCTCGATTTTGTTATAGATGTCAATTTTGGAACTCCAAAAAAGTGCAAAAAAGTTTGCCACTCGCACTCCAGGGCTTCCCCCTAAAACGCCTCTCATATAACGGAAAATGGAAGACACCGACTTCTCAAAAATTTGTACGCCATAGAAAAAAATATTTCAAACCAAAAATGTAGTTGAGATAATTTTGAACAAACATGTTTGTTATGATATAGTATATCAAAGTAGAGAACAAGCTGGATTCAGAGCAAACTTTTGAACCAACGATCACCTCCAAACAATAAAACAACTCATCGAAAAATCCATAGAATATAACAAGCCCTTAGTTTTAGCATTCTTAGATTTCCACAAAGCATTCGACTCAGTAGAACTCGACAGTGTTATAGAAGCACTAAACGAGAGCCGCATTGATAGCCGATATTCGAGGCTAATATGCAATATATATATAAAAATGCGACAAGCTCGATACAACTACACGCTAACAGCAACCAAATAAAAATCCAAAGATGTATCCGTCAAGGGGATACGTTGCCACGTAAACTTTTAATATCGGCTCTAGAAAAAGCGATCAAAACCCTCGAATGGGGTGAAAGGAATAAATGTGGACGGAGAGATGCTACACCACCTAAGCTACGCAGACGATATAGTCCTGATTGCAGACGATTTGGGACAAATAAAGAAAATGTTGGAAGAACTTAGTACAGCATGTCATAAAATAGGCTTAAAAATGAATATAACAAAAACAAAATATATGACGAACTTAGTACCAAGTAAGCACCTTGAAATACAAAATGAACAAATAGAACTGATAGACAAATATACAGCGTGTCTACTTGAGTTGGAAACATATGGGAAACTTTTTTATTATTAATTTTACGAAAAAAGTTATTCTTTATAAAAAGTTCTGCATGCCCCAAAACCTAAGATTCAATCATCAGATATCAAATTTTCTGAATATTATACGAGGTATGTCAAAAAATATGAATTTCGGTCAAGGGTAAAGTACCTTTATTTCTCTCAATATCGAAAATTCTTATGATAAAAAGTTGTTTGGAATTAAAAACTAAGTTCAAATATGCAATTACATGCTTCTTATTGAAAAAAAAATTTTTTCTCAAATTTAAGGATACCCAACATTGTTTTTAATTATTACAAATATGATAACTCGTTTATTATTCATTTTACGAAAAAAAGTTATTCTTCGTAAAAAGCTTTGCATGGTCTAAAATCTAAGACACAACCATGATATATCAACTTTTATTAATTTTATACGAGGTGTGTCAAAAAATATGAAATTCGCTCAATATTATAGCACCTTTATATTTCACAGTATTTCAATTAGAAGGATGTAATTGCATATTGACACATAGTTTTTAGTTCTAAACAACTTTTTTAATAACTGTTTTCAATATTGTGAAAAATAAAGGTACTTTACTCTTGAGTGAAATTCATATTTTTTGACATAACTCGTATAAAATTAATAAAATGTGATATCTGTTGGTTGCATCTTCGGCCTTATGACCTACAGAGCTTTTTATAAAGAATACCTTTTTTTCGTAAAAGTAATAATAAAAGAGTTATCGTATGTGTAATGAATCAAAACGAAGTTAGTATCAATAAATTTGAGAAAAATTTGGAAAATATTTTTTTCCAATTAGAAGCATGTAATTGCATATTTGAGTTTAGTTTTTATTTCCAAACAACTTTTCAGAATAAGCATTTTCGATATTGAGAGAAATAAAGGTACTTTACTCTTGAACGAAGTTCATATTTTTTGACATACCTCGTATAATATTCAGAAAATTTGATATCTGATGATTGAATCTTAGGTTTTGGGGCATGAAGAACTTTTTATAAAGAATAACTTTTTTTCGTAAAATTAATAATAAAAAAGTTTCCCATATGTTTCCAACTCAAGTAGACATGCTGTATATATATATATATATATATATATATATATATATATATATATATATATATATATATATATATAAGGAGCACTCGTAAGTGTAGGGTTTTATCGGTCAAGTGGGTGAAAAAAGAGACAAAGAATTCGGCTACTTCATCTATTTATTGAAGACGTTTCGTCTACTGCTAAGTAGACATCATCAGTTCATCTACAAAAAGAATGTTATAAGAAACAACATCCAAAGAAGAGGTAAAAAAGCACTAGCGTTACCTTAAAAAGACATGTAGCAATAGATAAGTTGTACATAGTAAAAAATCTTATCCATGAACCAATGCAATGTAAAAGTATATAACATTTAAATGTATAGTTAATATTTAAAAACTTTAATACAGCTAAAGACAAGACCATGTGGTAACAGTCACATATAAAAAATAAGTGAAAAAAAGCCGGCTTGCTTTTTTGTTGTCAAGGATGAACCAAGAAAAAACCAGATTCACACTTCCAGAATTAGTAGTATTTAAGCATACTTCATTTTAACTTTAGGTAACATCATTACAGGATTTGAATGCTAATGTGCAAAATTGTACTACTACTGTCACTTTGGTCCTTTCTTTCACTATCCTAGTTGGTACCATAACTCTTCTTGTTATACCCAACATTGCTCTTTCCATTTTTCTTTGGGTTATTCTCAATTAATTTGCAGAATGTTTAGTCAAAGTATGCATTGGTTGTAAACTTTTTTCTTCAAGCAAGTCGGTAGCGTTCCTTTTAGAAAATGTCGCATCTTGCCAAATGCTGCCCATCCCAAGCCTATACTGCCCAGCTAAGAAAAAGTGCCGTAAGTCCAAAAATATTGAATATTGAGTTATATATGGTTTCCTACATTTTCAACCTTGCAGAATTCAATGGGATACTCAAAATTGCCGTATCTCGAACAGTTAATGAGATATAAAACAATTTTTTGCAGTAAGTGCATCAAAAGTATCAAAATAGTAAGCAAGACTGCCTAAGTTTAATATACTAACTAAGAATGCAGTAACTCCTTTGCACATACTGCATTCATGCTTAGTACACTGGACTTACTGCTGTCTTGCTTAGTGGTTGTTTAAACAGCTGATGTATATACTAAATTGATATTTATGTTGACTGTAAATTGTGAAGTTATGTTTGTAACACATGAGCTTGCTCATGTGCTACTATGGAAACTTCGTAACGAATTATATATAGAAGCTACAAAGCGCATGTAAGAGCTTTTCTGAACAGGAAAGACCAGATAATGTAATCTGTTTTTCCAGTGACATGCAGAAGATTATCATGTTGGCAAGAGTGGACATGTTCAAAAAAGTATTATGTAGCGTAAAGCGTTTGGTAGCCTATCATGAAACCTTTGCACCCGTAGGGAGAAAAAGTAAAGTAAAAGTTTACTCCATGTTTTGGCATGAAAAAAATTCAGGCCGCAATAAAGAAGGCAATGTTAGTGCGTTATATATGTTTTTAAAACAACACATATATGTTGTCGGAAGATCCTGCGTAGACGCCGTACTTGTACTAAGACAAATCACAGAAAAGGCCATTGAGTACAATAAACCAGCATATCTATGTTTTATAGACCTGACAAAGGCTTTCGATTGCATCCAAGTCGAAGACGTCTTACATTTACTGTATAGAACAAACATACCAATCAATATTATACAAACCATCAAAAACATATATTTTCATAATCGAATACAGGCAAAGATAAACGGAAAACTAACGCAGTTTATACCAGTACAAAGCGGAGTCAGACAAGGTGATTCATTAAGCCCACTGCTCTTTAATATAATAATGGACGAAATAATAGAAGCAGTACGTAAAGGTCGTGGTTACAGAATGGGGAACAAAGAAATCCAAATATTATGTTATGCAGCGACGCCGCAATAATCGCCGAGACAGAAGACGATCTCCAAAGATTAACACACATCTTCAATACAACAGCCAAGAAATACAATATGATAATATCAGCAGAAAAAACAAAATGTATGACAACATCTAAATACCAATCGACATTGTTGGGAAAATAATAAAGCAGGAAGCAAGGTTTAGATATCTGGGCATAGATATAACCAGTTACGGAGATGTTGAAGAGGAAGTACGACAATAAAGCTTAGAAACAAGTAAAGCTGCGGGATCCCTTGATGACACAATCTGGAAGAACAAACACCTAAGACAAGACACAAAAGCAAGAATCTATAAAGCAGCAATTAGACCTATACATATTGACATACACGGCGGAGACAAGACCTGACACATCTAAAACGAGACGACTACTAGAAACAACAGAGATGAAAATACTCCGACGAATATCAGGGAAAAGTCTGTTGGATAGGGAGAGAAGAGAAAACATAAGAAGATCATGCAATTTAGAAGACAAATGGATGGGTGACAAAACGGAAACAGGAGTGGAACGAACACATTAGTAGAATGGCAGAGGATAGGATAGTACGAATAGCACGAGATAAGTCACCAAATGGACGAAGAAGTATTGGCAGACCAAGAAAAAGATGGTGCAATAACTTAAATAATTTAGGAGGCTAATATTGAAGAAGAAACAGGCTTTAAAGCCTACATACAAGAAGGAAGAAGACATATATGTTGAAAAAGTTGTTATTAGGTTATAAAACTGTTCTTCCCAAAACAAAGACAGGTGCCTTTACACTTTTTTATTGCATATTATAACTGGTGACTTTGCAGCTAATGAAATAGTTTCAAACTATTTCCAACAATTCTAAGGTTATTTTTTTAAAGTTAATATATTAAAAAATAACTAAATGCAGTGTTCTTTCAACAAACTATTAAACATGTAAGGCAGTAGGTAGGTACATACCGCACTAAGGAAGAGTGCCGTATGTACGGCATCATTTTGTATTTTCAACTTTTTTTGCATTAAAAATTAGAATTATAGAATATATTTTTTTATTTGTATTTAACATAAATGTACTGAAAGAGTAAACAATTAACAACTGAAATATCATCATATTCAAAGTTACAGCATCATTCTAAACTACAAGTGGAGTTTTCTCAAAATCCTATTATTGTTACTTACGGCACTTTTCCTTAGAGGGGCAGTATACGACGTTGGATCTCACAAGTTTGATTGTCTTTTCCTATTCTAATTTCATGCCCTAAATAGATATAACTCAAAACCTTATGTACTTCGTGCCCACTTACTCTCATAACATCACTTCGAAAAAAATTGGTCATGTATTTTGTTTTTTGGAAGTTTATGTTCAGGCCTACTTGTTCTACCAAACATTAGTTAATTAAAAATGTAATTTTTATTACACCAATCATCGTGGTTTAATCTCATATAAACACAATAATAAGATATTTCTTGTTAACACTTATCTTTTTACTTTATTTGTAAATATTTTATAGTATTTTTAGAGTCTTTCTGTTATAACAATGATTGTGAATACAATTAAATTATTGGTTTAATTATATTTCTCAACAATATATATGAATAATTTATCAATTTTTAATGAAATTTCGAGTTTTGTATTGAACTCAATTTAAAAATAAAATTAATCCAATTCCCAAAGATTATTTCCGAATGTATTTGATTCATTTGTTAATCCTTAATCTACATGACAATTATAATAACTAACTTTTTGAAACATGTATTTTTTAATCATGAATGTTTTGAAGTTCATTTTACAGGTAATTTTTCACGAATTCCAAAAAAATGAAGTTGTTCTAGAACCATTTTTAGCCGAGATCATTTTTTTAATTCATTATTTGTTTACTTATTAAGAAACTCCGATAATATATTATTCAACCCTTCAATACAAAAGCGTCTTCTAAAAAGGAATTCCCAATCTGAAAAGTGATGAGGGGTATCAGCTAGACAAGACTTTAAATGGTAAACCCTTGAAAATTTTATGATATCTCCGGTAATCATGTTACCAATTGGGATGTTTTTTTCATCTGAATTAGCGCTTGAAAATAGTAGAACTACGCAATCCTTTTTGATCTTTGTTGCTGTTGGTATGAGAGAGGCTTTGTTCTTAGTACAATTCTTATTCCAGAGATGCAAGGATGTAAATTGAGATATATACACATGTTTAGTTGATTACAAGAAAGCGTTAAATCGAGTACAGCCAAGATGATGCAAATACTAAAAGAAGCAGGAATTAACAAACAAGATCTGAAAATAATCAGAAACTTTTACTGGAATCAGACCCCAAATCTCAGAGTTGAAGGTGAACACACCGAATATGTGAAAATTATGCATGGAGTGAGGCAAGGCTGCATTTTCTCCTCTCTAATTTTAAATCTCTACTCTGAAAGACTATTTATCTAAGCTTTGGACGAAACTAGATAAGACATTCTACTAAACGGGTACCTTCTAAACATCAGATATGAAGATGAAACCATAGTATTTGCGGACAATTTGCTCTAGAAGACCTACAAGTCCTTATGTACAAAATCAAGTATTACAGTCAAAAACATGGACTCAATATAAACATAAAGAAGACACAGCGCATGGTAATTAGCAAGAAAAGGTTAACAGGTCAACTCTACGTCAACTAAACCCCAGTAGAAGTGACGCACTACAACTACCTCGGCAGCATAATACATGAAGAATGGGCCAACATTTGAATACCAACAACTGAATCAAAGAATCTTGGGAGAGAGAAATGACCGAGGCGAACGACTATATCAATTTTGCCTAAGATACGAAAATAACTAATATAGTCGGTTTGCTAAACTCAGACACAACTGGCGATTGATTTTAGTAAGTAATTTTGCCAATTTGATAAAATTGGCAAAAAATAATTACTAAATAGTTAATAATTACTAAATAGTTAGTAATTTTGCCAATTTTGGCAAAATTGACCAAAAACAAAAAAATTACCTACTAAAATCACTAGCCAGTTATGTCTGAGTTTAGCGAACCGACTATACCTGGTTCAAGCTACCACCTAGACGCTTATATACATGGAAAGCCCCAGCGGACCGCCCCGAGAGTATAGTTCGAAACCAGATCGATTATATTAATGGTTAACAAAAGATTTGGATCATCAATACCTAGTACATACCCTGGAGCCGATGTCCCATCAGACCATGTCCTTCTCTTAGCAGAAATAAAAATAAAAATCACTAATATGAGGAGACGCAAACCAGAACCAACAATAGACTATGCTAAACTTAAAGATGAGAATACCAGAAGAGAATTAAGTATGAAATTAAACAAAGAACTAACAAAGAATACAAAAGTAGAACTAGAAAGAGAAGTTAATTTGGATAACACATGGAGAGCCATAGAGGAAACAATGACGGATACGGTTAAAAAAGAATTAGGTTATAAACAAAAAATACAAAAGAAAAGTTGTTTGACTGACGAAATCCTGGCAATGTTCGAAGAAAGAAGAAAACATAAAAACCAAGGGAACCGAGACAAATATCGAGAACAACAACAAAGCATAAGAAGGGAGATAAGAACGGCAAAAAATAAGTGGCTAAAGAAACAGTGTGAGGAAATGGAACAGTTACAAAAACAACATGATGACCACAATCTACATAAGAAACTAAAGGAGGTAGCTGGAATATACAGAAAAAATAAGTTTTCTAACTTAGAAAATGAACAAGGACAAATGGCACAAGATGATAGAGAGAGGAAACTCATATGGGAAGTATACATCAAAAATCTCTTTGCAGACGAGAGGCCTGAGATAGAAGTCGTTCAGGAAAAAGTGATAGATATTAACAACTTATCCGGTCCCGAGATCACAATTGAAGAAATTACTAGAGCAATAAATACCTCGAAAAACGGGAAAGCAATTGCATCTGATCAATTTCCTGTTGAGTTACTCAGATTGTTAGATGAAGAGGGAATTACGATACTTCAAAGATTGTTCAACAAAATCTATAAAAAAGGAAAATTCCCTGTCCAATGGCTTGTATCTACCTTTCTCCCTTTGCCAAAAAAGAACAACGCAACAAAGTATCAAGACCATCGATTGATAAGTCTGATGAGCCATTCTTTAAAAATATTCTTCAAAGTTCTTCACTACAGAATCTCCACAAAATGCGATAAGGTTATTGGTTGCTCACAATTTGGATTTCGAAAAGGCCTGGGTACCAGGGAATCACTAGTTGCAACCCAAGTGCTAGCTCAGAACTGCTACTATCAAGGAAAAGATGTAATGATGTGCTTTATAGATTATGAAAAAGCCTTCGATCGAGTACAACATCATAAAACAACTCGACATAGAACAAAAAGACATTCGCTGCATAGAAGCTCTTTACTGGAATCAAACAGCTGTCGTCAAGGTGGATAATGAAACAACGCAAGCTCAAAAAATTCTCAAAGGTGTAAGACAGGGATGCATTCTCTCCCCACTACTGTTCAATCTATATTCAGAAAGTATCTTCCAGAAAGCGAAAGGATCCTTGAGGAATGCGAAAGCGGCGTCAAAGTAAATTGTACCTGGGTCAATAATATACGATATGCGGATGATTCGGTCTTAATAGCAGACAATTTAGAAGACCTCCAAAACCTTCTTAATAAAATTGGAGAACATAGCGAGAACATGGGACTTAGCATCGACATAAAAAAGACGAAGTTCCTTATAATCAGCCGTCAATTATGTCAACATCAAAATGCAAGACTAGCAAATAACAACCAAGATGTAGAGCGCGTAAGAAAATTTAAGTACCTGGGAACCTGGCTATGTGAGGACTGGATGTCGGATATGGAAATTAAATGTCGGATAGAAAGGGCCAGAAGTGCATTCATGAAATTCAGAAACGTCTTTACGAACTCTGACTTTGACCTGAACCTAAGACTAAGATTCACGAAATGCTATATATGGTCCGTGCTCCCATATGGCATGGGAGGATGGACTTTAAAAATAAACACACTGAATAGGCTAGAGGCATTTGAGATGTGGATTTATCGACGAATCCATAAAGTTCCCTGGACCGCACGAATAACAAATGAAGAAATCCTGAGAAGAATTGGTACAGAACGACAACTGCTATACACAATTAAACAGAGAAAAACATACATATGCCCGGGGCACCTAATTAGAAATCCTAATTATCCATAATACTGTTTAGAAGACTAACTCCATACGCAGAGGAAATAATAGGCGACTAAAAAAGCGGATTCAGACCGGGAAGATCAATTATAGACCAGATCTTCGTCCTACGCCAGGTGTTGGAAAAAAACTGGGAATTCAACCGCAATGTACACCAAATCTTGGTGGACTTCAAACAAGCTTACGATTCTGTTAGCAGAGAAGCATTGTGGGAGACTATGGTAGAAATGGGAGCACCTGGAAAGCTGGTGAGGTTAGCAAAGGTGAGCACGGAGAACGCTTCCGCACGAATCAGAATTGGCAGCACCACGTCGGAGGAATTCCTCATTGACACCGGACTTAGACAAGGAGATCCTCTCGCCCCCCTGCTGTTTAACTTCGCACTGGAACATGAAGTAAGGAAAGCTCAGCCACAACTGACAAACGGATTTGCCGCCCACGGATCAAAAATACTATTAGCCTTTGCGGATGACTTGGACACAATTGCACAATCCACCAGAGATGCAAAAGAAGTTTTCACCCTATTCGAGAACGGAGCCAAGGAAGTTGGTCTTAAGGTCAACGAGGACAAGACCAAGTACATGGTGGTTACGAAGTACCCAAGATCAAGGGTTAGACAAAACGTAACAATTAATGAATACAATTTTGAAGTCGTCAAAGAATTTAAGTACCTGGGAGCGATCATAACATCTGAAAATAACTATGAAAAGGACGTGGCAGCCAGGATCATTGCAGGAAACAGGGCATATTACTCATTAAGGACCCTACTTAAATCAAAAATACTCTCAAGACCAGTAAAAATAAGAGTATATAAGACAATAATTCGTCCCACAATAACGTATGGAAGCGAAACATGGACTCTGAATCAGCGGGAAACAACAAAATTACTGGTACTTGAAAGAAAGATACTGCGGACTATCTATGGGCCTTGCAGAGAAGAGACAACAGGAGAATGGAGAAGAAGACACAATGATGAACTCCAGACAAT
Organism: Diabrotica virgifera virgifera; assembly: GCF_917563875.1. Classification (NCBI taxonomy): domain Eukaryota; kingdom Metazoa; phylum Arthropoda; class Insecta; order Coleoptera; family Chrysomelidae; genus Diabrotica; species Diabrotica virgifera. Next base: position 43,405,864 of record NC_065452.1, read on the forward strand.
ATACGGAGATGAAAACATAGTACGCTACATTAAAGCAAACAGAATACGATGGGCTGGTCACGTACTAAGATCAAATGACGAAAGACTTCTAAACGCCACATTCTGGGAAAGGCCCAGATGGAAAAAGGTCAGTTGGTCGCCCAAGAAAGATATGGAAGGACGCAGTAGCCAGTGATCTACGCAAAATGGGAGTACAGCAATGGGAAATAGCTGCTCAGGACCGACAACAATGGAGGGAAATATTAAACGCGGCCAAGACTCACATAGAGTTGTAGAGCCAAATGATGATGATGATGACCTAATTAGAAACGAAAGATACCAGTTTCTGCAAACCTTAATTGAAGGAAAGATCGAAGGAAGAAGGGAGTGGGCAGGAAGAAAATGTCATGGCTCCGTAATGTCAAACAATGGACAGGACTAAGAAACAAAGGAGACCTAATACATACTGCAAGGGATAGAGAAAAATGGTCAAACGTGATCGCTCACATCCATTAGTGGATTGCATAAGAAGAAGAAGAATATTGAATCGTAAACCTTGAACGAAGATATGTGCAGAAGATTGAAAGCATTTGAGATGTAGATATATCGGAGAATACCTAAGATCCCGTGGACTGACAGAGTTACAAATGAGGAGGTCCTCAGAAGAATGAAGAAGAATTGAGAAGTAGTGACCACGTCAAATCTTAAAAGTTCCAATACTTCGGACACATTTTGCGAAATGAATCCAGATATGCCCTTCTGAAAGCCATCCAGCAAGGAAAAATATTTGGAAAACGAGGTCCAGGAAGAAGAAGAACATCCTGGTTAAAGAACCTCAGAACCTGGTTCAATACATCATCTGTGCAGATGCCATGATAGCCATTGCCATGATGATCGCCAACATTCGTCACGGATAGGCACATCAAGAAGAAGAAGTGTTTTTGGCAATAACCAATCATGAATTAGCTTTAAACAGTTTTATCCTATAATGCAGGGGTCACCAATTAGCAGACCGCGGTCCGCATCCGGACTGTTAGCTAGTCTTGTGTGGACCGTCAATAAATTCAACAGAAATTGAGAACCTCATCACTGAGGCGATCACGCACGCAATCCCACTTAAACAAATAACCCATACATCTCCGGCACTTCCACAATACATCATAGCCAAAATCCAACAAAAAAGACGTCTTCTACGTCAATACAAGGCCAACAGAAATCCACTAATCAAAACAGAATACAACCGAATCTGCGCCAGGATAAAGAGGACTGGAGGAGATATCTGACCTAACGGCTCGCCGGTGGGAAGATGCTACCTCGAAACTGGACTACAGAGACGGAAGTAAATTCTGGCACAAACTCAAAGTCCTAACAAAACAAAAACTATCTCAACCATCTCATCTGTTGGTCAACAATCACATAGTCAATTCCCTAGAGGGGAAAGCTGAAGCATTCAGAAATTCGCTTCAAAACAACTTTCAAACTCCAGACAACCCGAACTTTGATCGCTTATTTAAACTCCACACAGAATACATAGTAAATGTTACTCTCAACTACCACGTTCCAGTCTATGATCCTATCATGGACCCCCTCACAAACAGGGAAACGGAGAGCTTTTGCCAAATAGGTAAAAACAGCGCTCCCGGACCTGATGGCATCAACCGAAGGTGCCTCAAAAAACTTCCAGAGAGTATCATCCCTCTTCTAACTAAAATATTCAATGCATGTCTCAAAAACAGCCACTTCCCTACTCCTTGGAAAGTGGCCAATACCATCATGCTTTTGAAAAAAGGCAAACCCCAAACCGACGTGGAATCCTACAGACCAATCTCTTTAATAAACACTCTGGGTAAAGTTCTTGAGCTAATCCTAAAAGAAAGGCTCAATAACTTTCTCGAAAACCACATCATACCAAAATTCCAACACGGATTCCAGTCAGGTAAATCTACTCAACGTGCATTAATAGATTTCACAACTAAAGTTACTCAAACCATCAACGATGGTTCATTCGCCATAGCCACATTCCTGGATGTGCAGAAGGCTTTCGATCAGGTCTGGCACGACGGACTTGTTCGGAAATTTCTGGACATCGGGCTACCATTACAATTTACCAAAATTGTACACTCATACCTCTACAACCGAACTGTCAGAGTAAAAATAAGCGATCAAAAGTCTACCCCCTTCACTCCACAAGCTGGAGTTCCCCAGGGTTCAGTCCTAGCACCACTGTTGTACATCATCTACAACAGCGATATCACAAACCAAAATATCCCAGGCACTCGGCTGTTTCTCTATGTAGACGACACGGCTCTACTCACGACAACCTCTCGATACAACCCATTACTCATCCACAGAAGAGCCCAGGCTCTGTTGGACGGGGTCGGGGACTGGTGTTGTAAGTGGAGAGTCACGCTGAACGCGAACAAAACAACAACAATTGTGTTTCGCGCCCCTTCTGTGTCACAAATAATCATAAAAAATGAAGACGACCAATATCCACTGAGATTGTTGGGAGAAAGGCTTGTTCTTAGCCCGACTGCGACCTACTTAGGAGTACTGTTCACCGGGACTCTTAACTGGGACGCAGATCTAAAGGCAACTTTAGATAGGGTGAGGAACAGGGCCAGACTTCTCAACCCTCTCTCTGGACGAATTGGCAAGACACACAAGAAGACTCTCTTACACACTTACAAGACCTTTATTCAACCCGTCATCGAGTACAAATCATGCCTCTACTCTCTTTGCGCTAGAGCACAAAAAGAGAGGTTGTTGCGAGTGGAACGTAGAATCTTGCGTAGATGCAACTACGAGCACTGGAGATATCCCTCAAACGAAATCCATAACATCTCAAACATCCCCAAAATCAGTGAGAGAATAAACTCTCTGAACAGGAACTTCACAAGCAAAGTAATCAACGCCCCCCCTCCGACACACAAGAATCTCTCAAATGTTCCTGTTCATCTTCCGGCCACGTATTCTACCGAAAGCCCAAACGCAAAAAGATTCATCTACCGTCTGCTCTAATGCAAACATGTATTGACGAACTCCCAGTAGAATACGAAAACATCCTTGAGGCTACCCCGTTAGCCTTACGCACCCACCTATAACACATCCTCTTCCTTACCCCGAACAGGGAGAAGTTGGTTTTTTGCGGTTTCCCAACTTCATTGCACAATTATACCTGTTCGTCCCAAGAAAATAGCCGCAACTATTTTCATCACTCGAACGCTCACTGTCCACGCTGGGCTCAAAAGCCACCTCCTGACCGCCGACGAGGGACGCAGGTTCGCCTGTCGTTGTACAAGGGTTTCTAGGGAGACTGGTCGAGAGCAAAGCACGGACAGTACACGTAAATGTCTATGGAACCAACAACAACTCCATCAAACTTTCTTCTCTGTTGTCTTTTTAGCCTTCTGGACACCACCGTCCGGCATAACCCAGGAACACCAGAAACACCAGGACACGACACATGCCCCAGAGTGTTTTTCGGACTGTTTGCTTTTGCGGCCACTTTTACATCCACTACACACCCTGAAGAGGACAAAATCCTAAACGGGGACACTCATTGATAGCACTTCTACATAGCAATTTATTCTATACACTCAAATCAAACAATGAGAAGAAGAAGTCAATAAATTCAGAATATACCTAGTGTTTGGCAATTTTGAAAATGTTTGGCCATGAAATTGTATACTATGTTGAAAACATAAAAAATGAACTTTAATTAAAAATCGGTAGAGATCACACTTAACAGATAAATATCTCAACTCCCTAAGAAGAATCAGTTGCACTAAACTCACTCCAAACTTCAGACAGGTTGTACATAACAAAAATTTCATTTTTCTCTCTGTCATCTCTGATAATTTAATTTTGTAAAGAGTTTTTCCCTTATTGTTATACTTACTAATCATTAATTTTGAAATTAAGTAAACTGTAATATAAAATTGTCGTGTGCATTTTTCTATATTCATTTCCTCTCTACTGTATGTTAAGTAGGAGTACTTTTCAGATGTGCATTTAATTAAAATAATTTTCAGATTAAATAAGTTTGCCACAAACACATTGCATTGAAACTCATAATGTAGAAAAGATAACATGTTAATTAGCATTTTGTACTATGATTATTTATTTTAATCCTCAGTTAATTCCTCAGTTTCCTTTCTACAAAACTGGAGATGTCTAAAAACTTCATTAGCATTTAAAATATAAATTCCTAAAGTTGGATTTATAGTTTGACGTAGCGTAGACGTAGACGCAACGGAGACGGAAGAAACGGACTGGAAACGTAAGAAAATAATATGCCAATTTATAATTCGACGTAGCGGAATTTTTGCGCATGAGTAGAAAGAATGACTTAATTCAACAACATAGCCTATGCTATAAATTATACATTATACGAACCGTAAACAAACTTTGTGTTTATTTATTTATACTATTATTTATTATAATATATAGGTATCCGTTTTGGTGTTACATGGATTAGGAAATACACGAAGGTATGCTCCTTAATGCCGTGGTATTTCCAACCATTTTGTTTCATTTCCTAGTCTTTAGAATGTTTAATGTTTATTGGATTTACCTATCGTATATGTGTGGATAACCCAGAATTAGACTAATAAACAACTCATATTTATCTGAAATATTGAAACTACAACATGATATATTTTTATTAAATTAATAACTTAATTGTAACAAATAATTAACAAAATTCGAATATGTTAATAAACACCTTAACCTTACAAAATGGATGAGGGCGTGTCCACTTTGGGCTTTGGGTGACAGAACAAAATTCTTGATTTTGATTGGCCAGACATAAGAAACGCACTGTAAAAGATGAAAGTTGGTGAACTCTTCCGTTACGTTACGTTTCCCTTACGTTCCGTCGGGCGCTTGCGTTCATTTATAAACAAGAGTACACAAAACTCGGTGTTGAACTTTTCCAGTGCGTCTACGTTACGTCTACGTCTACGCCACGTCAAACTATAAATCCAACTTAAGTTTTAAAATATTCTCAGTGACAATTATGCTCAGTGACGCTATTACCATGGGGGTGGTTGCCACCCCATGTCGGGGGTGGAAATTTTTTATTATATTTTGACCGCAAAAGTTGGTAAAAACATTCATTTTAAGCAAACAATGTTCAATACATTTTTTTGATAAAATTAATAGTTTTCGAATTATTCGCTATCGAAAGTGTTAGTTTTATATCGAAAAAATCAATGTTTTTCGATATTATACTCATTTACGATTCACTCAATTTTCGCCGTAGAAAGAAATTTGTCAAACCAAGTTTTTGGGAATTAAATAACCTACAATTTCATATTTAAATATTTTTTCGTATCTCTGATGCTAATCTTTCGATTCTGAGAGAAAATGGCATTTTTACCAAACTACAAAAATTCGTTATTTGCTTTTAACTCCAGTTTTTTAAAAACTAATCATTCTAAGCCAGTCAAATTTGTGGAATCTATTAATAATACATAAATAAAGAAGAATGAATAAGGCCAATGACTAAAAACACCGCTAACTTACATTATTATGCATCCAATTGGATTTCTCCTTTTTTTTTTCAAAAAAAAAATATTGATTTTTTAACCGTTACTTTCTATTTTTTATCCTAGAAAGTTTGGCAAAAAAGAATTTTGTAGGTTTTTACAAGGTCTATAAGACTGTTAATATTAAATATTTTTAAAATCCTCAGTCGCAAAAAGAGGTGACTTTGAAAGGGTTGGTAAAGGTGGTTTTTGCATGTTATTACAACTTTAATTGTCAATAGCTCACGCAATTTTTGCAGTAGAAAAAATTTTTGCAAACCACTTTCTTGGGAATTGAATAAGCTACAATTTTAAATTGAAATATATTTTCGTATCTCTGATGCTAATCGTTCTATGCTGAAGAAAGGGGCATTTTATACCAAACTACAAAAATTTGTTATCCGCTTTTAACTCCATTTTTTTAAAAACTAATTATTCTAAGCCGGTCAGACCTCTACAACCTGTTAATAATACATAAATAACGAAAACCAAATAAGGTCAATGACTGATGGTGGTGGTGGTGAGTAGGGGGAAGTTTCCGATCACTTTTTCGCTGAAAATAATAGGGACTATTATAAGTCACTTAACATGTGAGCTAGAGACTATTTTTTTATTTCTAGAGATAGACATTTTTAAAAACTTTAAATTAGTTTGAACAAGTAATCCTCGAAAAATGCATAGTTTTCCCGTCTTTTGACTTTGAAACTACAATATTTAGCATTTGACGAAGAAGAGCTAACATAATATAATAAAGTATAAGCTCGATAACTGTTGGTCTTAAAGAAAATTGAGCGGCCGTGGAGTAACGGCATAAACGCTGGCCCCATACGCCAGTAGACGTGGGTTCGAGCCCTGCCAAAGACCAACCATTTTCATTTTCAATAATGACACGAGCCGTCTCACCGTGCCTCGGAGAGCACGTAAAGCCGTCGGTCCCCCTGGGCTAGTGTACATCGGCACTAGTTACTTAAAACAGAGTTAAAGATGTAAATGGCGCCGGAACTATCCGAAAGGATCTCCCCGGCAAAAATGCCATACGATATTATTATTATTAAAGAAAATTAAAAAAACTGTTTTGTTTATTTTTTCAAAAGGGACATTTTTGTTAAGCAAAGTTGTTTTGATAAAACGAAAACTTTTTGAGTTATTAGCAGAAAACTGATTAAAAACATTGATTTTTTCGATATAAAACTAACATTTTCGATAGTGAATAAATCGAAAACTATTAATTTTATCAAAAAAAAAGTATAGAAAGTTTTTTGCTTACAATGAATGTTTTTACCAAATTTTGTAGTCAAAATAAAATAAAAATTTCCACCCTCGAGATGGGGTGGCAACCACCCCCCATGGTAAAAGCGCATTTCGGCCTCATATAGATTTTGATCCTTGGACTATCCACTACTTATTCTCAAATTTTCAAGCAAATCGATTTATTCTGTAAAAATTGCGACGTTTTGTCCTATTTTAAGCTTCATTACTTGGACTAATTAGTCAATTAGACCAGCGATTCCCAACCGGTGGGTCGCGACCCACTAGTGGGTCGCGGGCAGATTTCAGGTGGGTCGAGGCGTGGTTCTTATAGTAGCTAAATAACGCACATATATATCATCATGGGTGAGGGATGGGTCACGAATATGAAAAAACATCAAAAGGTGGGTCGCCAAACATAAAAGGTTGGGAACCACTGAATTAGACTAAGAGCCGCTATAGGTGAAATTTCTTAATCATTTTAAGCACGACGGGACCCTATAACTTAAATAGTAGAACCTAAAAGAAAATGTTTGAACACTATGCCGTCACTTTTCAGTGGCACATGCGTCGACAGTGGCGCATCAAACTTTCCAGTTATGGACGGGATACATAAATTAAAAAATACCTTCCCTCACTACCAGGATTCAATTTTTTTCATTTATTTAAGTTCTATGTGATTGAGACATAAGATTCATCGTAATTTTAACCCACCACCCCCTTCCCCCTGCCCCCACCATCAAAAACTTTACTTTTCGATTTTATTTTTTTTTGGTGGGATGCAATCAATTTTAAAATTTCAAAAAATTCACACGCATAGTTAAGGCTTTTATAAAACACGTCTATTTTTTATAGACCTGTAGGTTATGTTTACATAACCTCAAAAAAATTTTAAATTTTTTTTTTTTGGTAAAATATATATAACTTTTTTTTGGGGATAGCTACAGATTTAATTTTTTCTTAGTCTTGTGTATTTTATCAAACACTATATTTTTAAATTTTTTCAGATTTTTCTGTAACGCTGGTCACCTTCAAAAATCCAAAAAACTGTTTTTTAAGGGGGTTTTGGGGGTTTGAACGTGTTTCTCCCATTTTTAAATATCCTAAAGGACTCACTTACTTCAAGTTACATACCTATATCCTATAAAATCGAAATTGATTTGATATATTATGAAGTCTATAAAATAGGGAAAATCCCCCAAAACCCCCCAAAAAGCAGTTTTTCGGATTCTTGAAGGTGGCGAGCATTACGGAAAAATCTAAAAAAAATTAGAAATATAGTGTTTGATAAAACACACAAGATTAAGAAAAAATTAGACCTGCAGCTATTCCCCAAAAAAAGTTATACGCTTTTTTCAAAAAAAAATTTTTTTTTAATTTTTTGAGGTTATGTACACTCTACCTACGGGTCTGTAAAAAATAGATATATTTTATAAAAGCCTCAACTATGCGTGTGAATTTTTTGAAATCTTAAAATTGATTGCATCCCAGCAAAAAAAAATAAAAACGAAAAATGAAGTTTTTGGTGGCGGGGGCAGGGGGAAGGGGGTGGTGGGTTAAAATTACGCTGAATCTTATGTGTTAATTACATAGAACTTAAAAAAATAAAAAAAATTGAATTCTGTTATTAAGGGAGGGTACCTTTAAATTTATTTATCCCGTCCATAAGTGGAAAGTTTGATGCGCCACTGTCGACGCATGTGCCACTGAAAAGTGACGGCACAGTGTTCAAACCTTTTCTTTTAGGTTCTACTATTTAAGTTATAGGGTCTTATCGTGCCTAAAATGATTAAGAAATTTCACCTATAGCGGCTCTTAGTCTAAATGTGTGAGGCCACTTTCCTATGAAAAATGTTTCTGACTCGATTTCTTTGCGGATTAAAAAATGTACCCTTTCAACAAATCAGAAGGGTGCCGGACGATACAATAAAAATGGTCTCTTGTTATATTTCTGAAAAGTTGATAGTTTTCGAGTTATAAGCGATTTAAAATCTGAAAAATGCGAAAATATGCATTTGCGATTCTTAAAAACTCTTAAGTTTGAATAAAATGACAAATCTTTTTTGTTTAAGATGACCCAAAAATGCCAAAAACATATTTTCGGGGGAAAAAAGGTGATGTTTTGAATTTGTTAAAAAAAATGTTAAACAATTTCTGCCCAAAAATTTCGCCAGGCACCCATCTGATTTGTTTATAGGGGATATTTTTTAACAAGAATCCGCAAAGAAATCGAATCAGAACAGCCAGACACAGGCAGCATAAATCCGGACCCCGGAAGTGTCATAGGTTTTCGAAACGGACCCTCAGGGAAACTGTGATCTCTGCTATAATGTATAGTGAAAAATCATTATTCTTGGCAACATTAGATAAATGCTTAGATTTAGTAATGCCTTACTTACCGATAGACACTTTGGTCATAGTACAGCAAAATTCTTATCGGCCGTTCTGTACTTCTTTTCTTAATCAAGTGTTCATCATGTCCTTTGGCGTGAAGTACCTATAAAAAAATCAAAGATTTATTTTAAAGAATCTTAAATATACCAACTGATTAATATAAAAGCAAAAATACGTTGGCATTTATAAGAAGGTTGGTGAGAAATGTTATTCAAGGATTGTAATTACACTACAATTATAGAGAGTAGAGGTGATAGGTAAATTTAGTGTATTGTCTTCAGGGGGCTTAGATTATAAACAACAATTAGCTAGTCAGGAGATACAAAAACAGCGTGTATTGTATTTTGCATTCCGATTTCATTCCGATTCGTACTCACAAAGAATCTTATTCTTCTTCTTTTTGTATAGACATGACTCTGTCTGTTTTTTCAATTTGCCTCTAGTAAGTTGTCGTTCCATCGTTTTTGTGGTCTTCCAACTGATCGTCTTCATATTGGGGAACCATCTCTCGCTGTCCTTACTACTCTATTTGTTGTCATTCGGCTTACCATTATATTCTTATGTTTCTTACCCAGTTACTAATGTTGTCCGCCTTGCATCTCCGTCGTATATCTGTACTTCTATCTCTGTCCCATAAAGTCTTACCATCGATTTTTCAAAGGGTTTTCATCTCCGCTGTTTCGAGCAACCTTTTTGCCCTCTCTGTGTCGGGTCGTGTTTCTGCCGCGTATGTCATTATTGGTCTGATGACTGTTTTGTAAATTCTGCCTTTCATTTCTTTTCCTTCCACTTCTTCTTCCTTCTTGTATGTAGGCTATAAAGCCTGTTTCTTATTCAATATTAGCCTCCTAAATTGTTTAAATTATCTCACCATCTTTTTCTTGGTCTGCCAATACTTCTTCGTCCAATTGGTGACTTATCTCGTGCTATTCGTACTATCCTATCCTCTGCCATTCTACTAATGTGTTCGTTCCACTCCTGTTTCCGTTTTGTCACCCATCCATTTATATCTTCTACATTGCATGATCTTCTTATGTTTTCGCTTCTCTCCCTATCCAACAAACTTTTCCCTGATATTCGTCGAAGTATTTTCCTCTCTGTTGTTTCTAGTAGTCGTCTCGTTTTAGATGTGTCAGGTCTTGTCTCCGCCGTGTATGTCAATATAGGTCTAATTGCTGCTTTATAGATTCTTGCTTTTGTGTCGTGTCTTAGGTGTTTGTTCTTCCAGATTGTTCATTAAGAGATCCCGCCGCTTTACTTGCTTTTAAGCTTTGTTGTCGTACTTCCTCTTAAACATCTCCGCAACTGGTTATATCTATTCCCAGATATCTAAACCTTGCTTCCTGCTTTATTATTTTCCCATCAATTTCGATTTTACATCGTAGTGGGTATTTAGATGTTGTCATACATTTGGTTTTTTCCGCTGATATTATCCTATTGTATTTCTTAGCTGTTGTATTGAATATGTGTGTTAATCTTTGGAGACCGTTTTCTGTCTCGGCGATTATTGCGGCGTCGTCTGCATAACATAATATTTGGATTTCTTTGTTCCCCATTCTGTAACCATGACCTTTACGTACTGCTTCTATTATTTCGTCCATTACTATATTAAAGAGCAGTGGGCTTAATGAATCACCTTGTCTGACTCCGCTTTTTACTGGTATAAACTGCGTTAGTTTTCCATTTATCTTTGCTTGTATTCGATTATGAAAGTAGATGTTTTCAATGGTTTGTATAATATTGATTTGTATGTTTCTTCTATACAGTAAATGTAAGACGTTTGCGACTTGGATGCGATCAAAAGCCATTGTCAAGTCTATAAAACATAAATATGCTGGTTTATTGTACTCGATGGCCTTTTCTGTGATTTGTCTCAGTAAAAATACGGCGGCTAAGCAGGATCTTCCGGATCTGAATGCTTGTTGTTCATCTGACAAAGTTGTTAGTTGATTGATTTTGAGGTCCATGTCACCAGCCCCCCCTTTTTCGATTTGAGGGTCAAAAAAAAGCTCATTCGTTTGTATTGCGTTAGTACTGGATTGTATCACCCTTCATTCGTTTGTACTGCCCCCACCCTTTTAAATCTGCCTGGAGGGGCTGGTGACATGCCATCCCCCCGTTTCTCGATCTGGGGGTCCGGGATGGGTATGTTCGTTTGTACTGCATTAGTATCGGATTGTATCGCCCTTATTTTGTTTGTACCGCCCCCACCCGTCTAGATTGGCCTGGGGGGGCCAGTGACATGCTACCCCTCTACTCTGCACTTTTTGCCATCTGACGTCGAAAATAGGCTATTTCGTTTGTACTGCGTTAGTACTGGATTGTATCACCCTTCATTCGTTTGTACTACCCCCACCCTTTTAAATCTGACTGGAGGGGCTGGTGACATGCTATCCCCCTTTTTCGATCACGGGGTCCGGTATATGTATGTTCGTTTGTACTGCGTTAGTATCGGATTGTATCGCCCTTATTTTGTTTGTACCGCCCCCACCTGTCTAGATTGGCCTGGGGGGGCAGTGACATGATGCCCTCTACTCTGCACTCTTTGCCTTCTGAACGTCGAAAATAGGCTATTTCGTTTGTACTGCGTTAGAACTGGATTGTATCACCCTTCATTTGTTTGTACTGCTCCCACCCTTTTAAATCTGCCTGGAGGGGCTGGTGACATGCCATCCCCCCGTTTTTCGATATGGGTGTCCGGGATGGTTATGTTCGTTTGTACTGCATTAGTATCGGATTGTATCGCCCTTATTTTGTTTGTACCGCCCCCACCCGTCTAGATTGGCCTGGGGGGGCCAGTGACATGCTACCCCTCTACTCTGCACTTTTTGCCATCTGATGTCGAAAATAGGCTATTTCGTTTGTACTGCGTTAGTACTGGATTGTATCACCCTTCATTCGTTTGTACTACCCCCACCCTTTTAAATCTGACTGGAGGGGCTGGTGACATGCTATCCCCCCTTTTTCGATCACGGGGTCCGGTATGGGTATGTTCGTTTGTACTGCGTTAGTATCGGATTGTATCGCCCTTATTTTGTTTGTACCGCCCCCACCCGTCTAGATTGGCCTGGGGGGGCAGTGACATGATGCCCTCTACTCTGCAGTCTTTGCCTTCTGAACGTCGAAAATAGGCTATTTCGTTTGTACTGCGTTAGAACTGGATTGTATCATCCTTCATTCGTTTGTACTGCCCCCACCCTTTTAAATCTGCCTGGATGGGCTGGTGACATGCCATCCCCCCTTTTTCGATCTGGGGGTCCGGGATGGGTATGTCCATTTGTACTGCGTTAGTATCGGATTGTATCGCCCTTATTTTGTTTGTACCGCCCCCACCCGTCTAGATTGGCCTGGGGGGCCAGTGACATGATGCCCTCTACTCTGCACTCTTTGCCTTCTGAACGTCGAAAATAGGCTATTTCGTTTGTACTGCGTTAGAACTGGATTGTATCACCCTTCGTTTGTTTGTACTGCTCCCACCCTTTTAAATCTGCCTGGAGGGGCTGGTGACATGCCATCCCCCCGTTTTTCGATATGGATGTCCGGGATGGTTATGTTCGCTTGTACTGCGTTAGTATCAGATTGTATCGCCCTTATTTTGTTTGTACCGCCCTCACCCGTCTAGATTGACCTGGAGGGGCCAGTGACGTGCTACCCTTCTACTATGCATTCTGTGCCATCTGAATGTCAAAAATAGGCTATTTCTTTTGTACTGCGTTAATACTGGATTGTACCGCCCTTATTTTGTTTGTACTACCCCTACCCTTCTACATTTAAAACAGGGGAGAATTAGTGCTAGGAGTAAGAACACAAAATCAGCCAAACCTTGCACATAGTAACACCGCAGATGTAAAATTTGTAACGAAATTTGTAACGTAAAATAACAAAATCAACCAAAAATGTAACGAGTTACATTTTGAAACTGAAAAAGAGGCTTGCAAGCCACTCTCCACTCTCCATGGGGAATGGAAAGTTACCCCCTCAGATGGATCTCGGAGTAGTTCTACGCTACCGATTTGAAAAATGGTACATGTATTTGTTGGAGATATTTTGAACACCATTTTCGATCAGAAATCAGAGGAGCGTCCTTCCCTTTTCGTTCTAGGAAGAAATTTATCCATCTCCTGAATAAATTTTAAAGTTTCACACGCTATCGATATGAAACTCAAAGATCTCATGCGGCGTATTCCGAAATGCACTCTTCGTTGTACAATTTCAACCTATCTGTCTTCCCATTGAGCGTAAAAAATACTCTGTAACAGGCGCGGTTCCAAGGAGGGGGGCAATGGAGTCAATTGTTCCCCCTTGAGACCTCGCCTGGTCTCTACTGACACTTTTTTTAAGAAAGAGATAATTACGATTGAAAATAACTGAAACATAATTATGGCAGAATTCCTTGGAATCGAAAATTATTAAAAGTATTTGGAACATTAAATGAAAAATTCCCACAGTAAATATCTTTCTTACCATCTAATACCAGACAGATAACAATAATTGCAGCTGCTATGTTATGGTAATTTGTTTTCTAGAAAGGTTTGTATCGTAAACAATAATTAGTCCAGGAACCGAAGCTTTTCGCCTCGCAATTTTTACAGAATGGATCGATTTGCTTGGAAATTTGAGAACAAGTAGTGGATAGACCAAGGATCAAAATCTATATGATGCACAAAGGCGCTTTTGCCAAGGGGGTGGTTGCCACCCCGTCTCGGGAGTGGAAACTTTTTATTATATTTTGACCGCAAAAGTTGATAAAAACATTCATTCTAAGCTAAAAATGTTCTATACATTTTTTTGATAAAATTAATAGTTTTCGATTTATTCGCTATCGAAGGTGTTAGTTTTATATCGAAAAAATCAATGTTTTTCGATAATACTCATTTACGATTCACTTAATTGTTGTCGCAGAAAAATTTTCAAACCAAGTTCTTGGGAATTGAATAACCAATTTCATATTTAAACATTTTTTCGTATCTCTGATGCTAATCTTTCTATTCTGAAGAAAATGGCATTTTTACCAAACTACAAAAATTCGTTATTCGCTTTTAACTCTAGTTTTTTAAAAACTAATTATTCTAATCCAGTCAAACTTCTAGTATTAATACACAAATAAAGAAGACTGAATAAGGCCAATGACTAAAAACACCGCTAACTTAAATTATTATGCTTCCAATTGGATTTCTCCTTTTTTTTTTCAAAAAAATATATTGATTTTTAACCGTAACTTTTTTATTTTTTTATCCTAGAAGGTTTGGTAAAAAAGAATTTTGTAGGTTTTGACAAGATCTATAAGCCTATTAATATTAAATATTTTTAAACTTAGTCGCAAAAAGAGGTGACTTTGGAAGGGTTGGTAAAGGTGGTTTTTGCATGGTATTACAAGTTTATGGTCAATAGCTCACTCAATTCTTGCCGTATAAAAAATTTTTGCAAACCAGGTTCTTGAGAGTTAAATAAGCTGCAATTTCATATTAAAACATTTTTTCGTATTTCTGATAATAATATTTCTATTCTGAAGAAAAGGCCATTTTTTTACAAACTACAAAAATTAGTTATTCGCTTTTAACTCCATTTTTTTTAATTGTTCATTCTAAGTCGGTTAAACTTCTAGAACCAATTAATAATACATAAGTAAAGAAGACCAAATAAAGTCAATGACTAATTTTAATTAGGGTGGTGATTAGGAGGTTGTTTCCGATCACTTTTTCGCTGAAAAAAATAGGGACTGACATTCTTTTCATTATAAGTGACTTTGTTGAAGAAGAGCTAACATGTAATTAAGTATTGCCCGATTAATATTGGTCTTCAAGAAAATTAAAAAAAAAACGGTTTTGTTTATTTTTTTAAACGGTACATTTTTGTTAATAGGCTATTGATTATGTACTATAGAAAGGAACTACAACGTTAACGGGTTTTTATTATTTCATATGGTCAATGAATCTCTATATATGAAAAAACCGCGGAGTGCTACCATTTGAAGGGGTGCGTTTTTGAGAAATTCATGAATTAGTCCCTGGGCACAGGTTACATTAGGGTAAGTTCTATGCAATTTTGGTACAAACACGTCTACATAAAAATTGTTCCTGGTTAAATTCCCTATCTAAATATAACTTTTTAAAGTCAAAGATACTTTTTTTGACAAAAATATATTCAAAAGAAAAAGCACAAAGAAACTCAAAAGAAAGAAATTTTGTTTTTTGTCCCATAACTTTTGCCTACGGGAATCTAGGTATAGGCATTGCTTCACAGAAAAAAAACTTACATATTTTCTCTTTAAAATGATGTTTGGTAGAGGTCATTAGGATTTACAGTTTTCGAAATATGATTTTTCAAATTTCGCCACTCACAGCAATTTTGGGCAATTTTCCTTGTTATTTCGCAAATATTGTTCTGTAACTTTTTTATACGCAACTTTAGGCATATGTAATGGTGCATGTAAGAGGAATAGAAATCAATTACCTTTAAAATGTTCTACTGTATAATGTTGTACGACTTCTTTTAAAGAGGTTATCCTTTTCAAGATTTTATACTTTTAACGAGTTTTTATATTTTTTACGATTATTTTTTAAATTACCCATTATAACTATTTTTTTCTATATTTAGGTATATATTATATAATAAAAAAGAAAGCTTATTCTGTTTACTTTAAAATGGTGTATTATAAAAAATTCTAGGATTATTTTTGAATAAGATATTCTTTTCCAAAATGTAATAAGTACTTGTAACGATTTTTGATTTTAGGATTATTTTTTAAATTTCTCATTATAACTTTTATATGTGATTGTGTGTTATGATTGAATCTTATTTTTTTATAGATAATACTTTGGATCCACTTGACTCGGCTGGGCAAACTTCAAAATATGGATTAATTCCAATATTTACTGTCAAAGCTCCTGCACCACAAGCTTTGCTTGAAAAAATAGCATGTAAATGTACCAAAGGATGTACAAAAAACTGCGGTTGTAGGAAGATAGGAATTAGTTGTTCAATATTCTGCAAAGGTGCATGTGCATAGGTACTAATTGTGGGAACTCTAAGATAACTGAGGTGTCAGAGGAAGATATTGAAGCTAATGCTAACGAAGAAATGGACTTTGATTTTGAAAAATTTTTAAATGTCAACGTTTAAATAATCTTAACTGAAGTGACGTTTTCTAAGACTAATGTTTATGTAATTTTAGTAAAAGAAATAATTTTAAATAATACAGGTAAAAAGATATCAAAGAATCACTCGGTTTCCATTATTTAAATATAGATGATACACCATTTTAAAGAATAGAAAGTAAGCCCTCTTTATTGAGCAATATATTAGTATATTCATGTACAAGAAAAAAAAGTTATAATGAGAAATTTAAAAAATAATCCTAAAATCAAAAATCGTTGCAAGTACTTACTACATTTTGAAAAATAATATATGTAGTTTTTTTTTTAATTTTTTGGAATACACCATTAAAGTAAAAAAAATAAGCTTTTTTATTATATAATATATACCTATATGTAGAAGAAAAAAAGTTATAATGAGAAATTTCAAAAATAATCGTAAAAAATGATATTTTTTTTATATTAGGTATTATATAATATATAATATAATATTATATAATATATAATATAATATATAATAATATTAGATATTTTATTTTTATATTATCTTATAAAAAATCGTTAAAAGTATAAAACCTTGAAAAACCATAATCTCTTTAAAAGAAAGTCGTACAACGTTATACAGTAGACCATTTTAAAGGTAATTGACTTCTATTTCTATTACGTGTACCATCGCATATACCTAAAGTTACGTAGAAAAAAGTTACAGAACAACATTTGCAAAATAACAAGGAAAATTGCCCCAAATTGCTGTGAGTGGCGAACTTTGAAAAATCATCTTTCGAAAACTATAAATCCTAATTACCTCTACTAGACAACATTTTAAAGAAGAAATATGTAGGTTTTTTTCTGTAAAGCAGTGTCTATACCTATATCCTCGTGGACAGAAGTTATGGGACAAAAAACAAAATCTCTTTCTTTTGGGTTTCTTTGTGCTTTTTCTTTTGAATATATTTTTGTAAAAAAAAAAGTATCATTGACTTTAAAAAGTGATATTTAGATAGGAAATTTAACCAGGAACAATTTTTATGTAAGTATGTTTGTACCAAAAGTGCATAGAACTCACCCTAATGTAACCTGTGCCCAGGGACTAATTCACCCATTTCTCAAAAACGCACCCCTTTAAGTGATAGCACTCCGCGGTTTTTTCATATATAGATGTCCAATGACCATATGAAATAATAAAACCCCGTTAACGTTGTAGTTCCTTTTAGCTATCTTATTTTGAATATAATCAATAGCCTATAAATAGAGTTGTTTTGATAAAACGAAAACTTTTGGAGTTATTAGCAGAAAATTTATTGAAAACATTGATTTTGGCGATATAAAACTAACACTTTCGATAGCGAATAAATCGAACACTATTGAAAAAATTTATAGAACATATATATTATATTTTGTTTATAATGAATGGTTTTACCAACTTTTGCGGTCAAAATATAATAAAAAATTTTCACCCCCGAGATGGGGTGGCAACCACCCCCATGGTAAAAGCGCCTTTCAGCATCGTATCGATTTTGATCCTTGGACTATCCACTACTTATTTTCAAATTTTTAAGCAAATTAATCCATTCCGTAAAAATTGCGAGATTTTGTCCTATTCATTATTCATTACTTGGACTAAATGACAGTGCAATTGTCTACTATGGAATTATCAGTAGTAATTTCCAGTAGTAATTGCACAAGAGCTCTAAAATTATCAAATTTTTCCCGAGTGACACTTTGACAGTTTTAATTTCACGACCCGAAGTGGAGTGAAATTATGTCAAAGTGGCACGAGGGAAACAATTTTAGAGAAACAATAATTTTAGAGATCGCATGCAATTTGCTGTGATTATTTCATGAATAAATCTGTTTAAAACCAAAATTTTTTTGTAATTTATTTATGTAAGTACAAATTACTACAGTTAAACACACAGTTGTTATAAATATTTGACGGTTGAAAATCATCACTTTTATAATTTTTAAAACATTAATTGTCATTAATGTCACTTGTAATATACTTGACGACGGGATATTATCAAAAATTATCAGTAGTAATTGCACAAGAGCTCTAAAATTATCGAATTTTTCGCAAGTGACACTTTGTTTTAATTTCACGAGCCGAAGGCGAGTGAAATTATGTCAAAAGTGTCACGAGGGCAAAAATTCTATATTAATTTTAGAGATCGAGTGCAATTTGTTGCGATTATTTCATGAATAAAACTGTTCAAGACCAAAATTTTATTGTAATTTATTTATGTAAGTACAAATTAGTACAATTATACACACAGTTGTTATAAATATTTTACGGTTGAAAGTCATCACTTTTATAATTTTTAAACCATTAATTGTCATTAATGTCACTGAATGTATTTTTTCGTAGCAATGAAGGGCATCTGACGTAATATACTTGACGACCGGAAATTATCAAAAATTATCAATTTAATTTAGATTTCTGTAGCTTTCTATTGGTCAGAATCCCCTATGAATGAAATAATCGCTGTAATCAAGCGATAATTTTCGAGTAGACAAATGGGCGAGTATAATTTTTGCTGTAATTTGCTGTAATCTACTCCTGGACAAAGGCCTCCCCATGAGCTCAACACTCTTCTACGTTTTGTGCTATTTGGTGCCAGTTTCTTTCCACTTTGGCTTTGACGTCGTCTAGTCATCGTTTTTGTGCTCATCCTCTACTACGACTGTATTCTCGTGGTCTCCAATGTACAATGTTTCTCGTCCACCTGTCGTTGTTTTGCCGTGCCATGTGTCCTACCCAGTTCCATTACATTTGCGACATTCTTCCAATTACATCGTCCACCTCGGTCCTGCTTTGCAGGACTACTCAGATGAGTCTCTGCTACTAAAACTACTCAGATGAATCTCTGAGTAGTTTTACCATTGTATAACTAGATAATAGCATTTCTTAAACGACGGTTTTACGCTGTCAATTTAAAAAATGGTACATGTATTTGTTGAACACAATTTTCCATCAGAAATCAGATCCCGAAATGCACTTTTCAACTTCGTGTTGTTCTGAAGCTATTTCCTTGTGGTATTTTTATAATTAACTATTTAGATGGGACATAAGCCACAATTAAATTGAAAAAAAAAATAATTTTATAACGTTTCGACGCCCAAATTGGGTGTCGATATCAAAATACAAAATACTACTGAAGTATTTAGCATTGGGGGTAAAACTACCCTGTAATCAGAGAATTTACAGGTTTTCTATCTCCGACCCCAAGATAGAAAAAGGGGGGATAGCATGTCACCAGCCCTCCAGGCAGATTTAAAAGGGTGGGGGCAGTACAAACGAATGAAGGGTGATACAATCCAGTACTAACGCAGTACAAACGAAATAGCCTATTTTCGACGTTCAGATGGCAAAGAGTGCAGAGTAGAGGGTAGCATGTCACTGGCCCCTCCAGGCCAATCTAGACGGATGGGGGCGGTACAAACAAAATAAGGGCGATACAATCCAATACTAACGCCGTACAAACAAACATACCCATCCCGGACCCCGAGATCGAAAAAGACGGAGATAGCATGTCACCAACCCCTCCAGGCAGATTTAAAAGGGTGGGGGCAGTACAAATGAATGAAGAGTGATACAATCCAGTACTAACGCAGTACAAACGAAATAGCCAATTTTCGACGTCAGATGGCAAAAAGTGCAGAGTATAGGGGTAGCATGTCACTGGTCCCCCCAGGCCCATATAGGCGGGTGGGAGCGGTACAAACAAAATAATGGCGATACAATCCGATACTAACGCAGTACAAACGAACATACCCATTCCGGACCCCCGGATCGAAAAAGGGGGGATAGCATGTCACCAGCCCCTCCAGGCAGATTTAAAAGGGTGGGAGGAGTACAAACGAATGAACGGTGATACAATCCAGTACTAACGCAATACAAACGAATGAGCTTTTTTTCGACCCTCAAATCGAAAAAGGGGGGGCTGGTGACATGGACCTTTGATTTTGTTCGTTAGGACTTTTGTGGTTAGCTTAAGTACGGTGTTCAGTAGATTTATACATCTATAATTGTTGGGGTCTTCTTTGTCTCCTTTCTTAATTATTGGTATCATTATGCTGTTTCTCCATGCGTCTGGTATCTTGCAGGGCAATATTAATTTTTATTTCGTCATTTCTTTTCCGATATTTTTATTTCTCATATTGTGTCATTCAGGCAACCTGCGGCTCTGTTCACTTACTTCTGTGATTCTATTCATTAACTCCTGGAGAGCTTCAGAACTGTCAGCGAATACGACCGTGTCGTCTGCGTATCTTATGTTATTAATATATATTTTAATTTTAATTTTAATATATATTTTATATTTAAATATATATAATTTTGTAAAAGAATCAATAACAATTTCACAACATGGTTTTCTCCCAGATAAATCTACAGTTACTAATCTTTGCCTATTTTCAGAACATGCGTGTAATGCAATAGTCAATAAAAAACAGCTAGATGTCATATATACAGACTGCGCAAAAGCTTTTGATCGGGTGGACCATGGCATACTCTTAAGTAAGTTGGTTGAATATGGTTTCTCTGAGAATGCATATAACTTTATGAAATCTTACCTGCTTCACAGATCACAGATAGTAAAGGTGGGAGGAACATTTTCAGGTCAGTTTAATGCCAAGTCAGGTGTCCCACAGGGTAGTAATTTAGGCCCTTTACTATTCCTACTTTTTATCAACGATTTACCAGCATCAGTAACTGTTTCAACCAGCCTACTGTATGCGGATGACTTTAAACTTTTTAGAACAATCTCATGTAATGAAGACTGTCATATGTTACAGTCTGATCTAAGTCATGTGGCTGGTTGGTTTAGAATTAATAAGATGTCACTTAATATTAGCAAATGTTCAGTTGTCACATTTACTCGTAAATTAAATTTCATCATTGAAGATTATCATATAGATGGTGTAGTTATAGACAGGAAAAATGAATTTAGGGATCTGGGGGTCAATTTTGAGTCAAACATGAGCTTTCATAAACATCTTTAGAGTATTGTAAATAAGGCATATAAAATATTAGGTTTTATTATACGTAATTCTAGGGACTTTGATATTGACACAATTATAAGGCTCTACAATGCCATTGTAAGACCAAATCTAGAATATGCGTCAGTCATATGGTCCCCAACAACAGCTTTTAAAACGGATTTAATTGAAAAGGTTCAAAAGCGTTTTTTAAGATATCTTTATTTCAGAAAATATAGAGTGTACCCTTATATGATCTCATATTATTCAATGCTAAGGTATTTCAAAGTCGAAAGACTCTCTGCTAGAAGGGATCGGCAGTCTGTGATGTTCATATATAATATTGTAAATAATTTTAAGTAAAAAAGCTGTGGAATGGTGAATTTTGTACATTTTAAGATACCAAAGATTAGGCTGAGAATTATAGATAGGAAACCTTTTTTTGTATGGAACAGTTTATCTCCTATCAATAGTATGCTCAGAGTTTGTAATGAATTTTTAGACCAGCATCCAGAACTGGATTTTTTCGATGCAAGTTGTAAAGATATTCAGAAACTTCTGGTGGGCTGGGATAATTTTCAGATGCAATTAGAAGTTATATAACATATAGATCTATATCATATATGTGTATATATATATATATATATATATATATATATATATATATATATATATATATATATATATATATATATATGTATTTTCTTTTGTTATTGTTAGTCTGTTGTTTTGTTTGTTAGTTTGTAAGTTGCCATCACTTGTGATTACCATTGTAACATTTTTTTTTTATTACTGGTGTTTGTGATGTGTACCAATAAATAAATAAATATATTCTCCGTTAATTCGAATCCCGGCTTCAACATCATCCACTGCTTCTTGAAAGATTTCCTCAAAGTATATGTTAAACAGCAGTGGTGATAATACACATCCCTGACGGACACCACGTTTGATTTTGATATCGTCGGATTCTCATGCCTTTGTCCGGATAGACCATGTTTGATTCCAATACAAATTGCTAATAATTCTTAAATCACAGGTGTTTATTCCAATATTGGTTAATATCTCCATCAGCTTATCATGCTTTAAATCAGTTTATACTTTATAAAAAATTATGACTGAAGTCAACTAGCTCTCAGGCTAACGTCTAAAGGTGGGAACTATTGATAGTGGTAATGTAGTATAATGTAAATTTATGGGTTCCTATCGATAATTTCCCACCTCTACTAGTTTCATCTCTTTTCATTTATCAACGTGTTATGTTTTCCATCTTTTGCGTTATTTTGCTGGTTTTTAGCGCACTCATCACTGTATATATTATATGTATAATTGTACTATTAATATAAATAAAATTATGAATAAATAAAAACAAAACGTTTACGAATATAAATACACCTTTTTCTAGTTTTAAATGAATTATATTGCTTTTAGCGTACATCCATAATTCAATATAAAATGCTTTTAAACTTAATAATTTTAAAAAGAGATACCTAAATATTATTAGGTACATGCTCTTCACTGAACACTGAAACTGAATACTGTGTTCATATTTTTATAATATTAAATTATTTATGAGTTATTAACTTAACTATTATTGCTTTGATGCATTCGTTAGTAAAGTTTTATAGTTGATTTTAAAATTCCAGAAATAACTTCGAATTTTTTAAAAACTCACTGAAAAGGGCAAAGTAAATCAAACAACGCTAAAATACAGTAAACGGTGACTATTCTCCTTTGATGGAAACCGTCAAAAAATGGTTTAACGAGTTTCAACGTGGTGGCACGTCGGTTTTTGATAAGTCACTCGCAGTTGCCCGAAAACGGCTACCACTGAGGATAACGTGAAAGAAATCCACGACCTCGTATTGGTAGACCGCCGACTGAAGGTGAATGAGATAGCTGAGACAGTAGGCATCTCAAAAGATCTCGTTGGTCATATGCTGCATGAAATTTTGTGCATAAAAAAGCTGTCGGCGCGATGGCTGCCGCATTTTCTAACTCCGAGCAATAAAAGCAACCATGAGACCACTTTAGATCAGTGTCTGATGCTGTTTAAGTATAATCCAAAGAGTTTCTACGTTATTTCATAACCGTCAACGAAACATGGTTCCACTGGTTACACCAGAGTCTAAGGAACAGTCGATACAGTGGACGTCATCCCGCTAACCGGTGTTGGAAAAAATTGGTCGAGAACACTTCGTCGACGGAAAATTAGTCGACAACATTTGGTCGACAAACAGTTAATCGAATGGACAATTCATCGAATGTACAATTCGTCGACGAACATTTTTGATCGGATGGATTTTTCGTCGACAAAGACCCAAAGGGAATAATACATGGCGGAAACACGCCAATATTATAAAGTTAGTTTCTTTGTACCATATCAAAAAAAAATATTTTATAGATTGCCAGTCCTAAGCCTTGGATAAAGTGTGAAGGGAAGTATATTTTCACGATTTCTTTACTTTTTTATTGATATTGACTGATTATTGCAGTCAAAAACACTGTACGGAAATGCCTCGATTCCCTAACAATTTATTTACCTCAGCATTTCGCATATTTCATCTTGTCCGCAAGTGCCCCCAAATTTGACTTGTCCGGAAATGCTCCGTTCGCAAGTGCGCCGACAACAAAAAGAAGAACGGTACAACATCACTAATTAAAATATCGGTTTATATTTGCTGTCTACTCTCCCACAGCAGCCAATTTTTCCATTAAATTTAAAAATAATTAAGATTTACAAAAAAAATTATCAAAACCCCAAAAAAAAATAAATTTAGGTATGTATAATACAATATACCAGTTAACAAAATAAAAACCAATAATCCGTCGTTTGTCAACATTAATCCCTTTATCCTAAAGATAAATAATAACAGTTTGTCGACGAAAAATCCATTCGAACAAATGTTAGTCGTGTATTAAATAGTGTGATGTTACTGTCTTCTAGGTCGTAATTAATTAAAACTCTCTTCTTAGTTCAAATACATTATATTATTTACACTCAACTCCATCAATGACTAACCATAACAATCTGTTTACATATATCAGTAGCGACCTACCTTACATTAATTAAATACTGAGTACAATAATCTTTCTCCACCGAGTTAATGTTTATATACACATTTAAATAATAACAAAACATGACAATTCAATGTTACTTGCGGTTATTGATACAAGAACAGATACTACATGGATTAATGACTTTGAATGAGTTTTAAACATATTTTGTACAGGGTGATATTATAATACCACACCTCCCCGTTTTGTTAAAATTACATATTTTTAAAATGTGATGCTCCTCTTTCCCTTTTACAAAAATGTTTATGGTTATCTAATACTATTTTGAAAAATTAAATTTCCTAACTATGCTAACTAACTGTAACGTTACATTTCAGATCAATCAATTTTTCCCTAAACATGTATATTCTTTTTCCTATTTTACACAAAAGTTCATATTTTCCCTATACTAAAACTGGTATTTTATAACCTATTACTAGTTCACGTACTTTCACGTCGTGTCTTTTCGTCCTTTTTTTTTCGTTCACTAATTCACTTCATCAAAACAGTGTCCACAGTGAATGAAATTGATCCTTACTTTTAAATAGTCTTTTAGTGCCTATAGGCATCTCATATAAGCGGGGGAATACCTAACTAAAAATCTCGTATCTACCTAAAAGTCCTAAGCTAAGCTAATATTACTCGAATAAGTAAAAAAAATGTATCCTTTACTCTATTAATCATTCCTCAGTCTTCTTTTGATTTATTTATATATGTCTTACTAACTCTAAAATAATGTACCTATAATAAAAATGTAATCTCTCTAAAAACTTCTAATATTTCTCTAAAAAACTTCTAATAACTCTCTTGTACCTATAATAAAGATTTAATCTCTCTAAGAACTTCACTTTTTGTGTCCCTTTGCTTACTATCTACTAACACTTATTGTAAGATATTGTCTATCCTTAATTCAAACACTTCCATTTTCCGCGAAAATTTAACCTGAATTCATTATCTACGTTTAGAATTTATAACTTATTTAATTTACGTTACTTTAGAAAAAAAAATTACAATTTTAATTCTTAGACAAAAATTCAATGATTAGCTACTTATTTGATATTATTCTTAATTCTGCTTTATTTTGACATTTCTGACAAATTTTATGTTCCTTCTTTCATTTTTCCCACATATTTTAATAAAATTATTTTTTCTCTCTCTCTTCTTCTTGTCTGGTACTATAACTATATTTCTTCATTTTTCTCCACATAATAACACTTATACAGTGTACATAATTCATCTTCATATACATATTTCATATAACCATCATATATCATTTATCTCATGTATCATTTCATATAACATCATAATCATCACTTCATATACTAGCTCCGATACCTTCGTTTTACCTTAATAAAAGAGGTTTCACTCGGATGTCTTAGTTCTCCGCCAATATTAACCCGAATTTTCGCCCTGATCTGTACGCACCATTAAAGTGGTATAGTTAACTCAAAACACGAAATAGGTATTTTATGCGGTTCAAATTCTTCTAAAAATATCACAACCTCAATCCCTTGCTTTGAGGCCGTTGTTTATTCAAGAATAATCATGAATAAAATAGGTACTCTCAAAACACAGAGTGGGTCTCTAATAAGCTTTCAAGCTTCTATAAATCATTAGTACCTTCCTAATTTGACAAGAGCAGTGGGTTTCTTATTGTCTCTAGTTGCCTCATAATATTTAGCTTATAATATTGTTAGTTCTTCTTCTAATCTATATAGTTCTTCTCCAAATTTCTTATCTCGACTCATCAGGTCGGTTCGGTAAAAATATATCTCTTGCTTATAGCAATGTTTATCTTAAGCTCTTATATCAACGTATGTCATCACTAATCATTATTAAAAAAAATCATTTATATATCATTTATCACACAAAAATTATTAATTCAGGTTCATATCATACTAAATTTAACACAAAATCGATGAAAATGTACTAAATATACTCAATAAATATCAATAATAAAACAACTGGCTAATAAAGATTCAATAATGGTATACATATTCGACAAAAATTCAATAAAAATTTAATAATAGCATATGCAAAAGTTAGATAAAAATATTCAAAATCGGTTGATATCTCAAAATTCGATAGAAATTTTTGGAATAAATTCAATATTCCATAAAATATTCAAAAATAACCGTACTAAAAATCGAAATCGGATAGAGATTTTTCAAATAAATTCAATAAAGATTCAAAATTCAATAAAAATTCAAGAATAGCATATATAATAAACTTTGATAAAAATATTCAATTCAAAAATCACTTCATGTTTCAAAATTCATAGATATTCTTAAAAAAAAATCGATACTTCATAAATTATTCAAAAATCAGCAAAGATAAATATTCAATGTTCAATAATAATATAAAAACGAGGGAAGCATTTTTAATAAAGATAGACATTCTTACTTACATTTTATTTCCACTTTTGTCTTTTTTTCACTGGGTTTCCTGTATCGTCCTGGTCCATCTTCACCGTCTCCGTTTCCAATTTGTTACCGCCATCTCTGCTCCTATCAGAAGACCTCCTCTAATCTGCAGGATCAGCCATGTATTAAATAGTGTGATGTTACTGTCTTCTAGGTCGTAATTAATTAAAACTCTCTTCTTAGTTCAAATACATTATATTATTTACACTCAACTCCATCAATGACTAACCATAACAATCTGTTTACATATATCAGTAGCGACCTACCTTACATTAATTAAATACTGAGTACAATAATCTTTCTCCACCGAGTTAATGTTTATATACACATTTAAATAATAACAAAACATGACAATTCAATGTTACTTGCGGTTATTGATACAAGAACAGATACTACATGGATTAATGACTTTGAATGAGTTTTAAACATATTTTGTACAGGGTGATATTATAATACCACAGTCGACGAATTGTACATTCGATGAATTGTGCATTCGGCCAAATGTTTGTCGACCAAATGTTGTCGACTAATTTTCCGTCGACGAAGTGTTCTCGACCAACTTTCCTAGACCCCCCGCGAACGTGCTCCGAGGATGGCGAAGACAGTCAAATCGGCCGGAAAGGCAATGGCCACCATTTCCTGGAATTCACAAGGTGTGATCTATATACACTTTCTGAAAAAGGGCAAAACGATCACAGGGCTTTACTATGCCGCATTATTAGCCCGATTTGACGCCGAATGTCAGGAAAAACAGCCCCAATTGGGGAAGAAAAAAATACTCGTCCACCATGACAACGCTCCGGTTCACACCCCCGCCATCGACATGGCAAAATTGGTCGAATTTGGCTACAAACTGCTGTTCGATCCAACGTATGCTCCAGATTTGGGCCTGTACGATTTCTTTTTGTTTCCAAACTTGAAAAAGTCACTGGCCGGGCAGAAATTTAAGTCGAATATTATAACCTCCAGTTTATCACCTCCACGAAAGCCTACTTTGCAGACCTCGAGAAAAGGTATTTTTCAGACGGGTTAAACAAGGTGGAGAATCGTTGGGTCATGTATATCGAGGTAAAAGGAGGCTACGTTCCGAAATAAATTGCCACTTTTCCAAAAAATTTTCTTTTGAAGGCTAAGTACTTATCGCACCGCTCTAGTACTCCAGGGTAATAAGCTAGAAATAGACCATGTTCGGGACACTCAAAGATCCAGGTAGCTGACTACTTTTTTAGTTATTGTAGACCTATAGGAAGAAAGCCTACCTGTTTCCTGCCTAGAGTTCGCGTCCGTTTTTTAATTATTAACAATTTAGTGCAAAAATCGCGATTTTTTCGATTTTTTGCACCCCATTCAAAAGCTAAATGGTTGACATAAAACTACAAAATTTAATTTTTTAGAACATTGAAAAACCTTCAAAATGCCGATTTTTGAGAGTTAAAAAGTTAATTTGTTGCTGCGCAAACTGCAAAATAAGTGAAAACCGTTATTTATTAATAACTTTTACTAAAACTACTTTAGAACATTTTTGTTTCGCCCAAAGTTGGGTATTGGGGTACTTAACAAACGCTCAAAATTTGAGACCGATCCATTAATTAGTTTAAAAGTTATTCTATTTGTTTATCCCAGAGACCTTTATTCTACAATAACGTAAGACAGAAAATAATGAAGATAGGGCAATTTTGCATATGTCAAATGAAAGTAGAAAAGTGATACTATCAAAATGTTTAGTACATTGCATGTAGTATTGCATTTAGTACGCAAACATTCCTAGTTTGCAAATATTTAATAGAAAATAAACTTTCACAAAAATTCCCTTATTAAAATACACGATTCTTCATTATCTATTTTTTGTTGGGACCAATCATTTTCCTTTCTGTAAATAAAGACCAGTTTCTTATTAATCTAAAACTATTTTCTTTTGGCATCTTATGCAAATTTACTATTTGAATTGGGAATAAGCCACGATATTAGTTATACATTAAATTTATTTGATGTTTCGACTTCCACTTCGGAACATTTTCATAACGATTTCAGAAGTAGAAGTCAAAACGTCAAATAAATTTAATTTCTAACTAACATTGTGATTTATTCCCAATTAAAATGGTAAATTTGCTACGAGACCGCACTGTAACTAGTATTTCCTCCGTGTATACAATTTGCTTACAACATCAGCTCCAAACAAAATCTCAATTGGTACATCGCTGAGCAAAGATCCCTAGGTTCGCAAATAAATAATAGAAAATAACTTTTAATGGCACGAAAAATTGCTACTATTAAAAATACACGATACACCCACACACAGCAAAGTAAATCCCAGCTCCAGTTTAGAAAAAGTTTTTATTTCTTTCTAAAATAGAATATAACTACCCTACATCTTAAAAATTCGTAAAAATTACAAGAGTCGTAAAAATTAATTAGTTCATATCAGCCCTAGACAAATGCTAGAGAAACGAAACTTATGGCATGCTTAATTATGAAACCTCACTCATGTACCCAATTTTTAAAAACACAAATCCTCCGAATTTTATTTTGCATAGACTTTACTCGATACATTTTTTAGTGTACACCACCGTGAAAACAGGTAGCTGAAAGGTAAGACCTTTGTTGGCGGCTAGAAAGATAAAATGTTGGGGCGTGGATGGTCTAGTAGTACGACTAGAGGTACCACAAAGTAGTACCACTAGAGGTACTACAAATCAGAGCGTGAATGGCCTGCTTTTTAACAGTGACCATGGGCACCAGGTGCTCCGGGGGTCTTTGCTGAAGGTGAAGACTTTACTCGATACATTTTTTAGTGTACACCACCGTGAAAACAGGTAGCTGAAAGGTAAGACCTTTGTTGGCGGCTAGAAAGATAAAATGATGGGGCGTGGATGGTCTAGTAGTACGACTAGAGGTACCACAAAGTAGTACCACTAGAGGTACTACAAATCAGAGCGTGAATGGCCCGCTTTTTAACAGTGGCCATGGGCACCAGGTGCTCCGGGGGTCTTTGCTGATGGCGTATTCGAGTTCAGCGACTCAAAAAATCTACAAATAATATATGTTTGCATCAGTTTAGTGCCGATAACCAGGGCCCCCGCTACCATATGTGCAAAGTGTGCAATGCACACGGACGCCATCCTTTAGGGGCGCCAAAAGAAAGAGTCAAGAATTGCAAAAATATTTACAAAAAAATCAAAAAGCAAAAATTTATTTTAAAACAAAAGCTGAGAACATAAATATTTCAGTTTTACTTTGTTTGGATGGCATATTGCATTATTAGTCTCTCTATAGAGATATAAAATAAAAAATACGGCTATAAAAATAACAAACACCCATTCTGTAGATAACAATTACCTAACTAACTATACCCTGATTTCGTGGAAAAATTCCAGACATAGTGCAATAGTGTGTGGGCGGTAATTCTATTTCATCAATAAGCGAACGATTATGTGGCGCTCAAATGATAATTCGACAAGATATTTAAAAATCGCATACCTATCAAATAACTAATTAGAACGAGCTGTATCGTCGCTTCGTTAGCGTAATTATTCCGATTCGATTTTTTGCACAAACTTACCCAAAAAGATGTCCTTATAACAAATCCACAGGGTGCCAGGCGTTGCCGTGGTTGAAAAATTCTTAAAAGGAATTCACAAAGATAATGTTTTTATTTCGAACATATTTTTTTATATCGCTTGGGTCATTCTGAGTAAAAAAGGTCTCTTGTCATTTTTCACTAAAATTGATTGTTGTCGAGTTATTACACGCGATTTAAAATTAAAAAAAAAATGCGAAAATGGCGATTTTCAAGGCTTAATAACTCGATTAAAAATTATAATTATGAAAGTCAAAAAGTGAATTATAAAGTCAAATCAAAGTTTAAAACTCCTCCATGAAGATCCTAAAGAAATTTTTGTCATTATTTTATTACAAAGCTGTCGTTTTTAATTATTAACAATTAGCGCTATAGTCCAGCTGTATCGTTGCCCACGTTAGCGAAATTATTTCGGTTAGATTTTTTGCAAAAACTTATACAAAAAGACGTTCTTATAACAAATTCTAAGGGTTCCAGGCGGTACCCTGGTCGAAAAATTGTTTAAACAATTTTTTTAAACAAATTCACAAAAATAATTTTTTCACTTTGAATAATTCTTTTGGATAATTTGGGTCATTCTGAACAAAAAATACCTCTTGTGATTTTTCTCTAAAATTTATTGTTATCGAGTTATATGACCATTTTCGCATTTTTCAAATTAATCTTAAATCGCGTATAACTCGACAAGAATAAATTTTAGAGAAAAATGACAGGGGACCTTTTTTACTCAAAATGACCCAATAGACCTGGATACCGCGTAGCAAAAAAAAGTTGAATAAAGCTAAAAATTTGTTAATGGTTTAACGGTGTCTAGTCGGAAAAACTTTGATGTATAATGTATGGGAACACTGGAGCAGGGAAAGTTTAAAATGTGGAACAGGTTAAAAAGTTGAAACGTCAGACTACGAAAACGTCACATGTATTTTGTCGGACAGAACTTCCAATTGATTTGTTACCCATTCATTAAATTCTCATGCAAAAATCTGACTGGTATTTATCACCAACTGGGCATTTTAATAAGTCCTATAAGTAGAACAAGTTAAACGACAGGAATTATGTTGGTGATAAATTGAAGTCTGATTTTTGCATGAGAGTTTAATGAAAAGGCAACAAATCAATTGGAAGTTCTGTCCGACAAAATACATGGGACGTTTTCATAGTCTGACGTTCCAAATTTTTAACCTGTTCCACAATTAAACATCCCCTGTTCCAGTGTTCCCTTACATCAAAGTTTGTCCGACCGTTAAGCTATTAACAAATTTTCAGCTTGCTACTAATCAATTTTTTTTTGGTATGCGAGGTCCATGCCTACAAAAAAAAATCGAAAAAAAAATTATGAATTTATTTAAAAAAAAATGTTTAAACAATTTTTCGACCACAGCACCTCCTGGCACCTTGTGACTTTGTTATAAGGGACCTCTTTTTGAGTAAGTTCGTGCAAAAAATCGAATCGGAATAATTTCGCTAAAGGGGGCGACGATACAGTCCCGTCTAAATGGACAAAATTTGAAAATCGCGGTATTCTGGGTTTGTCATCCACAAAAAGGTGCGATGTTGTGGGTGGGGTGAGAAAAAATGTTTTTGGATTAAGTTTAAACCCTCTAAGTGTGACAAGATGGTCCAGCAGAATTTATTCAATAAAGCCCCTTAAACCTTATTCAATTAAGGTTTGCTATGGTGCTAGTTGTACCTATTTTGCTTTATTTAAAGCACCTACCTACCTACCTTCAAAAAAATAAATAAAAAAACATTATCAAAATGCCTTAAGGGGCGCCAAAATCTTTTTGTGCACACAGGCGCCAGTAGCTCTTACAGGGGCCCTGCCGATAACCCTTGAACCTCCAGATGACGTGCCTTAGAAGTGGCCCTGGGCACCAGGTACTCCGTGGGTCGGTACTGATAGCGTAGTTGTGTTCAGTGACCTCAAAAATTCTCGAGTAACAAAATTTGGCCCGTAATACACTTATTTTGACATGTTTATGTATTGTTGGATGTATTTTATGGAATTTAAAATGCAGTTATGCATTCCCACAATGTTTTCTATTGTAGCCTATTTTCCTGGTGCCATCCCGAACACAATGCAAAAAGTTGCAAGTGTCTAGGTGCTGTATGTATTTAAATATCGATTTATTCCGGTGATTTTAGTGCTAAATGTCCTGGTCTATAATATATTCTGGTAACTTACTGGCTGCTTTCGTGTTTAATGACACGATCTATTAATCCGTTAGAAAAATAATTAAACCGGTTTGGTTAACAATCATGGGACAAGACTAAACAAACAATAAAAATGTGAATTTAATTCTCTAGACATGAAGAAGCGACTTTACTTTTACTTTCACTTAATAGTAAGCTAGTGAATGAAAAATTCCGGGTCTATGTGTACACTTCCTAGATACAAAACCGTTTGTTTACTTCCTTGACAATGCATACATACAATAGGGACAGTGAGTCTTTATCCGTGAATCATTAGTATCGTATGAAATTCAATTACATGATATTTTTAATCACATTGAAAAAAGCATTGCCTCTTACATGGAGATATAAGAAAAAAATAACTAGAGGCAGCCTATGATTTTTTAGGTAGGTGGCGGCCACCTAGCAAGTCGCTCATCAAAGACGTAGGCAAGAAGAGAAAATACCCGACGACTGGAATAAAAGTATAGTATGACCAATCTTTAAAAAAGGACACAAACTCCAGTGCAAAAACTACCGTGGAATCTCTCCTCTATGTACAGCATAATATAAAGTCCTCACGTATATTATAAACCAGCGGCTCCAACCACTAGCAGAAAATATTATTGGAGGGTATCAGACGGGCTTCCGACGGGGAAGATCGGCACTGGATCAAATATTTACAGTCAAACAGATCTTGAGCAAATCATGGGAACACGATATTGATGTTCACAACGTGTTTGTAGACTTCAAACAGACATACGACTTACGACTCAGTCAAAAGGAACAAACTATACTATATATTTGCTGATTTGGCAATACCAGACAAGCTAATAAGACTCATTAAGGCCACAATGGATGAAACTCAGGCATGTGTAAGAATACAAAACCACCGGACAGACTTTTTCAAAATTTCGCAGGGGCTAAAGCAGGGAGATGGGCTGGCCCCAACATTGTTTAACCTGACACTGGAGTATGCGGTTAGGCAAATGCAAACTGGACGAGGAAACCTACTGATCAACCGAACGGTTTGTAATGAGGTCGTTGCGTTGTTGTTGCTCCAGGTAACTATCAGTCGAAGAAAAAGAGTTCGCTTTTCAAAACATTTTTATTTGGAATCAAAATAAACGGAAGATAAGATAATTAGCTTTAATTACTCATTAAGTTCGTTAATAAAATATATTTATAATTCCTACGCATCGAGCTTACTGTTCGGGCCGATGTGACGATATTTTTGTACATGAATGAATGATTGTGACGATCGCGCGAAATAGGAATTGCTTTTAATAATACGACATGAATGTATAAGGAAAGGGGAGAAAGGAGATCCCGCTCACCTCGCCGAATTGAAAAGACATATAAAGGATATACGATCACCGCTCATATAAGGATAGGTAAAAGGATGGGTAAGAAGAAAACTGTCGGATTCGCTCAGCTCGCCAAAACGACAGCGGAAAATAATCGGGAAATACTACCTACATAAACTCACCTCTTGTACCTCGCTGTTGTCTATTATTCTTCGATCAACGCTCCAAGAATAATAATCAACTAGGCTTTTCGATCAGATTTTTATATCGTTCGAAACAGTACAAAAACGTGTTTTACTTAATTCATTGGCGTACTCTAGACGATAAAATTATATTATCGTCACAGGTTTAATTGGCCGCTAGAACATCAACAGGAGCACAGGAAACATACGCAGAGTTAAAAACACAAACAAAAATGCTAGGTCTGGAAATTAACACAGAAAAAACAAAAATAATGACTCAGACGAGAAGAAATATAGTCCCACAAAACATTATACATGAAGATGACATTGAAACGGATGGAAACATTACATACCTGGGAGTAGAAATATATGCCGACGGATCAGAAGATGGAGAAATACGGAAGAGAATAAGCAGACAAACGGAGCTTATTTTGCCCTCTCCCATATATTTCGGTCTAAAAGCGTCCACCGAAATACAAAGATGAGAATCTATAAAACCTTAATTCGACCAATAACATGCTATGGCAGTGAAGCCTGGGTCCTGAAAGAAACATCCAAAAACAAACTCGACACATTCGAAAGGAAAGTACTGAGGAGAATACTAGGACCAAAAAAGCAAGGGTGGAGGCAAAAAATAAAGGAGGCCAAGGCTCAATTTGGGCTGTAGTGCCGTAGAAGAAAAAGAAGAAGTAGAGTTGGGAAAAAAGAAAACGACCAAACAATTGGAAGATTTGGAGAAGACGTTGGAAACGACAATAGAAAAAGACTCACATAACTATGCGAGATGAACGGCCTCAGAATCACCAACGGCTTCTTTGGACATAAAGAAATTCATAAGTACATGGATTCAAGAAACGAGAAACCTTAAGTTGATAATAGATTACATTATACTGAAGAAAGAAACTACATTGTGAATAAGAGACATAAGAGTACAAAGAGGAGCAGAATGCGGCAGCGACCATAGACTACTGATAGCAATATTAGAACTACCATGGGTACACCAAAGTTCACAGAGTAACCAAGAACCACCTAAAGAATCACCAATAGAAAAAAGAGTGAAGATACAGTTACTTCAACGACTCCATAAGAAGCTTGTACCAAAGAAGATTAGATCAGAAGCTAGTGGAATTTCGTTTTGAGGGGAATATCAACAGTACATACGAACTCATAAGAGAAAGCATGATACAAGAAGGTCTGGAAGCGCTAGGAGAAATAGAAAATACAAGAGATAAGAATTACAAATGGGAATTCCACGAAGACACCTTAGAGAAAATAAAAGAAAAAAAGGAACTATACCATAACCCTACACTGCCTGTTGTATCAATTTAGACACAACCATTTAAACCAGCAGTCTTTGTGCTTAAACCTTTGACGATAGTTAAATATTTAAGATTTTGTCCCTTCTAGCCTTATCCAGTATTCACCGTAATAATTTCAGTTACCTCCACCTTATTTTCCTGAATACTCTTAGCAAGAATCATATTATCATGCCCGCACCATTCCAGCACGTAGCGTTTGGTTTCCGAAAAATATTGATTTTAATGGTTTTAAATATGAACAAATCATACTGTCCGGAGCGTATAGTATCAGACAACTCTTTGTAAAATCATGGCCCGGATTACGTACACTCGATACGCATCGTATCCGCCATGTTTACCGTAGGGAGTGATTACAAAACCTCTTTCCCTACGTTGTCGATGCGAGTCAACTCGAAGACACTGCTCGATACCTACGACCCTGTCGAGTTGCCAACTCGAACTATCTATCCCTCTCTGATAGATCGCTGATCTCCTATAACGCTTTCTCTCTTGCCGGTCCAAGTATAAAAATTAAGAAAAGTGAATACATAATGACATAACCTACTTACTTCATACTTTGATTTTTTCAATTTAAAAACAATGTAAATCGTTAATCAAACGATATTTAGATTATACACGGTTTTGATAATAATTCTCATGTTTTGAACATTAAAAAAATATATTATTTAAATCTCCCAGTGAGGTGTTATTACACTCATTACATGGACAGAAGTTCTCTAATACATACTTTCCTATTTTAAAAATATGTGAAGGAAAGCTCTGAGACAGAATTCGATGAAGTGAATAGGTAGTTAGCAGTGACCATTACGACCTTTAGTAATATTTTTATATAACGTCTCCCATCTTTCCCTGGCCATTTAATCTTTAACGGTAAAAAATCATAATTAATCTCAAATTCTACTCAAGTTCGAAAATCATATATTTATATATCTAGGTACACGTTCACTGTATCATCCTTAGAATATAAAATAAACGTTTATAACAATTAAATATGTAATAAAAACTTTATTTTATATTCTATTGTAATAATGATTGAGGTTAATGAGAGAAATTCCTTGACATATAACGTGCACATCATTCCATTTGTTCGAAATATTATCCCGTAGGTTCAAAAATACGAAAATTGCCGATGATTTTCTGACAGTCTACTCGAACCCAGTTCGTAAACACTTTTTGGCTTCGATGCGTATTCGCATCGAGTTTGCCTACGGTTCGTTTTGCGATCTCGCATCGAGTGTTCGTAATCCCGCTGCAGGTTTTTCTGAGACTACGCTACGTCCTGGAAGGTGCGGGCATGATAATATTATGATTCTTGTTTTTAACAAGCCACACTCTACCGCCCTTCACCAACTCAGATCTGACTACACTTTTGTATATCATTCCTTTTAGCCCTTCCCCAATTTTTCGATTTGGATTCTCGGTTTTATTTATCTGAAATGATATTCGAGTAAATGAAACTGAAAAAATGGCAAAACCTCGCAATTTTTTCATCCAGCATCAATTTGTAAAAAAATTTGGGGTTAGGCTCATTTTACCCTCTAGTTCATTTTCTATATTGAGCTGTTGTACGCTTTTGATTTTTTAAGGGTGAAAACTACCCCTAATTGTAAAAAAATTATAAAATAACATTTTAAACTTTAATATTGTCAACATTTGGTTCTTATTAGTTACATAATGATTGTTTTATGTTTTAAGACATAATATCATAATATTTCAACCGTTATAACCACCCTTGTTGGAGCTATATATAAAAAATTGAATTATCCTAAAAGAATAATTTCGGGTTGCATAGATTTACATAAAAATTTGGGATTAGGATCATCTCACCCTGTACTTCATATTCTATATCATGCTCAAGGGCGTTGATTATTTTTAGGGGTGTAAACCACCCCTTATTGTCAAAAATTATATAAAAACATTGTAAACTTGGGTAAAGTTTGGTTTTTATTGGTTAAATAATGATTGTTTCATGCTAAAGGATATAATATCATAATATTTCAACCCTTAAAAACCACCCTTAATAACATTGCAATTTTTATAAATAGATAATTTAATAGATCTCTACAGAAAAAAAAAGTAAAATTAAAGAATTACAAAAACATTTATTTACACAAAAATACGAATTTACAAATACATATTATACAAATACAAATAGTTTTTTAGTCATCTTCCAGTATACGAACCGGTTTTGTGGTATTATATACATTGAAAATAAGCGGACTATTCAAATTTTTCGAAAACAAAAATTTGTTTTATAAACATAGTTCATTCATTTTTGGCGATAAAAAGTTTTCTCAAAAATGATTTTATAGGTTTTTAAAGAGCTATAAGACTATGTAAATTAAATTCCTTAAGATCCCTTAGTTTTTAATTGGGGTGGATTTAAAGGGCTCGAATAAGAGGGTGTTTGCTCGTAAATAGAGATTTTAAACAGCTATATCTCACTAACTATTTACTGTAATGAAAATATTTGCACAAGGAAATTTTAGATATTAAAAGAGCTGTAATTTAGTAGTCTATAATTTTTTTCATATCTCCAGTATTATCGAAGATATTTTGAAGAAAAAGCTGAAAAATACGAAATTGCAAAAAATCTATTTTTCTTTAAACTCCAATGTTTCTAAAATTAGGCCTTCTAAATAGGTCAAACGTTTTGGATGTATTTATAATTCAAATACAAAAGGAATCACAGAAAGGTAAAGACCAATTTTTAATTAGAAGGGTAATTAGGGGGTTGTTTTCACTGATTTTTTCGTAGAGAACAGCAGGTACCGACCTTTTTTTGATCATAAGTCGCTCAATTTTTATGCTAGAAACTTTTTTTTGAAAGGTCTAATTGTATACCTGAAAAAACATTATCTAATTTTTATTATTTTTATTATTATTATAAAATATTTATATTTTATTATACATTATCTAAGTTCTGCCATTATCTGGCTTTGAATATTTCAAATTATGCATTTGACAAAAAAAGCTAACCTTTAACATGTCGGATCTCGGTTCATATTGGTCGTAAAAATATTATAGAAAAAGAATTTGGGTTGTGTTACTAAAATATACAATTTTGATATCTACAGTTTTTTTATTAAATGCATATTTTTCGAGTTATTTTCAAAAAACCCCCCAAAAAGGTGGATTTTTTCGTCGAAAAACTGTTACTTTCAACCGCAAATAACTGGAAAAATATTAGTTTTACGAAGAAAATGTAAAAAACATTTTTTTCTTAGAATTTCTTTTTACATCGATTTACAGGGTTAAAATGTAATAAAAAATTCCCACCCACGAGATGGGGTGGCAACCACCCCCAAGGTTTTAGCGTACTGCGGCATGATATAGAAAATGATCCTTGGACTATTCCCTACCTTCTGTGAAAATTTCAAGTAAATACATGCTGGACGAAAAAATTGCGAGCCAAAATGCTTCATTTGCTGGCCTAATATTTCTCTGTGAAATTTTAATTCCACAAGAAGTATTTTTAAGTACTAAGAAGTTGACACGAGCTAACAACGGCTTTCAGTCGTTTAAATTTTCAAGATTAAATTTCCGTTACGCAGTCTTTTACTTCTTCAAGGTTACGGTTTGCTTGAAGCACTTTATTAAGTCTGCGAGACATGAAATCAATATAAACTTTTTATTCATTAACAGTACCTATGTACTTAATATATTTGAAATATTTGAATCTTGAACTTGAGCCTCTTCGCTTCGGATACCGTAACCTCACTTCCTCTATACTTGATACTATCATCAATAATTTCACATGGTCTTGAAGAACAGCTTTTATGATGGTGATTTTTGCAGAAAGTACAGGATATATAATTTACTACAAGAGTTTCACGTAACTTTAGCAGGACATTTTTCTCTTCTCTATCGGTTTAAATCTGTGTTTTCTTTTTTTTACTGTTGTTCAAATGCTCTCTTATCATTGTTGTTGTTTTTTAACTATTTTCGTCTTCATAGATTTTCCTAAAAATTCCCGTCCCAGTTATGGATTTTGTTTATTTTTTTTTTATTTTTGAAGTTATACTTCTTTAGGCGAGATTGGAAGTGAATGTAATGTGCGCGAATTCATCAAAAGCTGTTGGTGCTACGCGCAGATACGTTATATGTTTTTTCTATGATTGGGTATTCCAAATGACATGTCAAAAGTTATCCAATATAGCCGTTGTGGTTAAAGAATGTGTCGTCATTTTTATTATTACGATTATGGTTGTTAAGTTGTGTTTTAAAAGTTGTGAAAACAGAGACAAAAGTGAGTTCATAGTTGTACTGACTTTTTAAAAATAGGTTTTATATATATTTTTGGACTAAAATTGTGTGGAAAATCTGACGTTTTTTAGATTTTCTATGATTCCTCAAGGGAAAAGCAATTGCTGAGGCGCTCCAGTTCGTCAAAAAATGACGGATTAACATTATTTTTCAAGAATTTACCATTTTTAACGATTTTAAAATTTAACGAAAATACAGCAGAAACTCGAAAGGCTTATAGCCCATGAAAAAAATATATGTAAGCTTTGTGAATGTTTGGTATTAAATTAGGTACGGAACGCAGCCAGCAGCTTGTTTCCAAGTGACGCACTTATTCAATGAATTTGATATTTGTCACTCTGTTTTAATTTAGCTATTGTCAGATAGATAAAATAATTTGTTAGATTTTTGGAAGCATAAACTTTTAATTGTTGATTCTCTATTTTTAGGTTTGTATAATTTGTTAGCATATAATTTTGTAATTAATAATGAACTCTATTTTTAGACAATCAACATTTGTTTTGATGCACCAAGGAACATTATATAGTATAATTTTTTTGTCGAAAAACGACGTAAAAAGAGAGAAACTCAACTTATTACCTACAAAAGTGGACAACATCAATCCCAAATAGACTACTTCATGATAAGGAAAGAAGACATACGTGAATGCAAGGACTGCAAGGTAATAGTTAGTGAGACAGTAAGCCAACAACATAAGCTGCTTGTTCTGGACATCGAAGTAAAAAGCGAAACTAAACAAAAATATCGGAGAGGACCACAAAAAATCAAGTGGTGGATGCTAAAAGATGAGAAGGAAGGTCTATTCAGGGAAAGAATAGTAGAAAAAATATGTTGGAACATGAAAGGAAGCCCTAACACAATTTGGAGAAAAATGGCCAATATTATTAGAGAGACGGCTATTGAAATACTTGGGAAAACGTCAGGAAAGAAGTTTGAAGATAAAGAGACTTGGTGGTGGTCAAATGAAGTACAAGGAAAAATAAAAGAGAAGAGAAAATTATATAAAAAGTGGCAAGAAACCAGATCGGACATAGATCTTCAAAACTATATGGTCGCCAAAAAGGAAGCGAAAGTAGCAGTAGCAAAAGCTAAAGCAGAAGCGTATTCAAACCTATACGATCAACTTGATACCAGGGAAGGCGAAACGAAGATATATAAAATAGCCAAACAGAGAGCAAAGAAAGCAAAAGATTTTAATCAGATTAGATGTATCCGAGATGAAAATAATAAAATACTAGTTCACGAAAGGGATGTCAAAAAGAGATGGAGAAAGTACTTTGACAGCTTATTAAATGAAGAATTTGACAGACAGCCTGTAGAGTCAACGGAGACAGTAGCAGCAATGGTCACCAAAATAACCAATGAGGAAGTGGCTCAAGCGCTTCAAAAAATAAAGAAAGGAAAAGCGGTAGGACCAGATGATATTCCTGGGGAAGTATGGAGAGCATTGGGAGAGACAGGAACAAGGTGGCTAGCAGGTCTATTTAATAGAATTATGGAAGTTGGACAAATGCCAGACGAATGGAGAAGCAGTATACTGGTACC
Source organism: Diabrotica virgifera virgifera (assembly GCF_917563875.1). NCBI lineage: Eukaryota > Metazoa > Arthropoda > Insecta > Coleoptera > Chrysomelidae > Diabrotica > Diabrotica virgifera. Next base: position 43,446,932 of record NC_065452.1, read on the forward strand.
TGTTTACAAAAACAAGGGAGATATACAACAATGTACAAACTACAGGGCTATAAAACTGCTTAGCCACACCATGAAAATATGGGAAAGAGTAATTGATAGACGGATACGTGAAGAGACCGAAATATCCGAGAATCAATTTGGCTTTATGCAGGGTAGATCAACAACAGATGCAATTTTCACTATAAGGCAGTTGATGGAAAAATACAGGAGTAAAGAAACAAACGCTCATATGGTATTCATTGATCTTGAGAAAGCATATGATAGAGTTCCTCGGGAGATTCTGTGGTGGGCACTCAATAAGAAAGGAGTCCCTGGTGAATATGTAAAGATTGTGAGGGATATGTATGAGGGAGTAACGACTAGTGTTAGGACAGGTGTGGGAGAGACTGATAAATTTCATGTGAAAGTAGGATTGCATCAAGGTTCTGTGCTTAGTCCGTATTTATTCTCATTAGTTTTGGACCAGATAACAGCGAAAATACAGGGTAACATTCCATGGTGCTTAATGTATGCTGATGATGTCGTGTTAGTAGGAAATAGTGAAAGAGACTTAGAACAAAAACTGGAACAGTGGAGACAAGCTCTGGAGGAAAAAGGTTTAAAACTTAGTAGGACAAAAACAGAGTATTTGGAATGTTCATTTAAAGATGGAGCTACTACAAATAAAATGGTATCTTTGGATGGTGAAATGATTGTAAAAAGCAATAGTTTTAAGTACCTAGGATCGGTATTACAGAGTAATGGAGAAATAGATGGAGATGCATGCAGTAGAATTAGGGCTGGATGGATGAAGTGGAAAGAAGCGAGTGGTGTGTTGTGTGACAGAAAAATTCCAATGAAGCTGAAGGGAAAATTCTATAAAACAGCCATAAGACCAGCTATGATGTACGGAACTGAATGTTGGGCAGTGAAAAAGAAAGAGGAACAGCGAATGCATGTGGCGGAAATGAGAATGCTTAGATGGATGAGTGGAGTGACAAAGAAGGATAAAATTAGAAATGAGTATATTAGGGGAAGTCTAGGTGTGGCACCAATTGATGCCAAAATGAGAGAGCATAGGTTAAGATGGTTTGGTCATGTTCAACGTCGAGACGTTAACCACCCAATACGAAGAATAGCTGAAGTGCAGATTCCTGGAAGGAGTAGGAGAGGAAGACCAAAGAAGACCTGGGGGGAGACGATAAGGCAGGACATGTTGGTAAAGGGGATTAACATTGATATGGCCCAAGATAGAATTGTGTGGAGAAATGCAATTAGGGAAGCCGACCCCGCATAGGGATAAGGCAAAGAGAATGATGATGATGATGAATGAACTCTATTTTTAGACAATCAACATTTGTTTTGATGCACCAAGGAACATTATATAGTATAATTTTTTTGTCGAAAAACGACGTTTTTTAGAGTTTATACGATTCCTCAAGAGAAAAGCAATTGCAGGACGCTTCAGTTCATGAAAAATGACGTATTAACGTTATTTTTAGTTTTTGGTATTATTTTAAGTATTAAAATTAATTTAATATTTAAATAAAAATGCAATTAAACTGTTTAAAATATATTTGTTTCGTTGAAATCATAAAAATAGAAGTATAACTTCTTACGTGCGTAAAAAGTACCCACACTCTTCTTATATTATTTTTATATTTATATTTCGTCTAAACATAAAAACAAAGTACTCCTGAAGATACGGCACTGGTATTAAATAAAGGTGGCAACAAGGTTACGTAAAATGCCATTACTAACTGAGTAAACCTGTAAGCAGTGTGAGAGAAGTGACCTTATCTTGAACTCAGTACAATGACTGGCTGTTCAGATTCAATGATATTTTTGCGGTAGTACAGGTACTCCAGCGCATAGAAAACTAATACTGATTAATAATTATTTAATTTCGTAACTAATTTATTAATTCCGGTATTTATATAAAATGTAAAATTACACACTATAATGCATAATGATTTAAAAATTATAAACAAAAATTTTTTTAATGCATTGAAATATTCTTTCAAGCAATATCAGAAACTGACGTTCAAGCAATATCAGAAAGACTATATAGTCGATTCGCTAATCTGAGACACAACTGTCTACACCAGGAGTCACCAATTGGCGGACCGCGGTCTGCATCCGGACCGTGCGCTAGTTTTGTGCGGACCGCGATTGAATTCAGCATATAGTGTTTGGCAATTTTGAAAATGTCGGGCTATGAAATTGTGTACTACGTTTGGCTCAACTTATGTGTGCGAAGCCGCTTTATCAAGAATGAACTTTATTAAAAATCGGTACAGATCTCAGCTAACAGATGAATATCTTAACTCCCTAATAAGAATCAGTTGAACTAAACTCACTCAAAACTTCAGACAGGTTGTACATAATAAAAAATGTCATTTTCTCACTGATAATTTAATTGTGTAAAGAGTTTTCCCCTTATTGTTGTACATACTTACTAAAATCATTAATTTTGAATCGAAGTAAACTGCTCTATAAAATTGTCACGTGCGTTTTTTATATTCATTTCATCTCTACTACAGTGGAACCCCGATTATCCGTGCTCCTCGGGACCGGAGGTGGCACGGATAATTGAAAAGCACGGAGAATCCGAACATGTATTTCTTATGTATAATACACAGATGTGTATCACAGATCTACACACACATATGTACCTACCATAAAAAGATAACAGAAAAAATAAATCTTTCAGTATGAGTCTCTCTTCCGTCATATAGAGTTTCCGTCAAGTGATTTACGATGACACTATTTTGATAAAACCTCAAAAATGCAACTTGAGTAACAGAAAATCATAGCACGGATAATCCGCAGGACGGATAATCCGCACCCGGATAATCGGGGTTTTACTGTATATATAAGTAGATTTAAGTTGGAGTACTTTTCAGCTGTGCATTTAATTGAAATAGTTTTCAGATTTAATAAGTTTGCAACAAACAGCTTGCATTGAAACTATGTAATGTAGAAAAAAGAACATGTTAATTACCATTTTGTACTATGACTATTTATTTTAAATTTCTCAGTTTCAATAACTGGATTTAAAGAAAGAGTCATTAACATTCACAATGTAAATTCTTAGCTTTTAAAAAATTACTGTGTCCAAAATAAAAATTTTCTGATTCTTTTTTTGCGGATTCCTGTTCAAATATGTTAGCTTTAATTAAATCAGAAGGGTGAAACATTTTTTTAAACAAATTCAAAATTACCTTTCTGACTTTTTTGGGTAATTTTAAACAAAAGATGTCTTATGTCATATTTCTGAAAAGTTGATAGTTTTTGAGTTATCAGCGACTAAAATCTGAAAAATGCGAAAATAAACATTTTCGATACTTGAAAACTCATATGTAAATTATTAGTTTTCAGGTGGCCAAGTACCTAAATTAAAGTTTATTCATTCAATTTCAAGATTCTAATGAGCAATCGGGGATTATTTCGCGCATATTTAACAATTAAAAACAACGGTCTAAAATTTAGACTCTAAATAATTGAAATAAGCCCCGATTACTCATTAGAATCTTGAAATTGAATGTTTAAACATGAATTTAGGCACTTGACCACCGCAAAAATAATAATTTAAACATGAGTTTTAAGCTTCAAAATGACTATTTTCGTATTTTTCCAATTTTAAATCGCTTAAAACCCGAAATCTGTTAAGTTTTGGGAAAATCACAGATCTTTTTTGTTTAAGATAAATCTATAACTTCTATATGGCATAGAGAATGCAGCAAACATTGTAACGGGCATGTTCAACGCAATTTAGACCTCTATGAATTTGTCGGTGGTCGTCTCAGTCACTTTTCAAACGTTGATGTGTACACTTCGAAGTGCAGTAAGAGAATATTTTATAAATTGATATGTACTTCACCAGTGAAGGCGGCCCACATAATTGTATAATTATGAGAGCGCTATAATAGTTACTTGAAAATATCTCAATATCGAAGTACTTTCTATACTTATGAAAATCAAGTTTCACCTATGTATTCCCATGTATTAGAAGAACTTTTCTCAAAACAAATGAACACTTTTTTTATGGATATTAATTTAAATCCAGCAGTTTTTCAATCATTTATACTTCATAAATGGCCACATTATCAGTTTTACTATACAGATGGATCCAAAGTACAAAACAAAGTAGCCGTGAATCATCGATATACACCGTTGAAATGATAGCGATACTTTTTGCTTCAAGAGAAAATAGTAGCGATCAACAGGTAGCGAAAACGCGTTCCAAGATTGCGGCTGTAATTTTGAATATTTTTTCGAGATATTTGGCACACGTATTCGTAATATAATAAAGAATGGCGGTACAGAGCCCAATTTGAAAAATATATTAATATGTGGAAATTACTCTGTAATTAAATACAATATTAAAAAAACGAGCCTGTACCGCCATTAAAAAGAACAAAAAATACACTTTCTTCAAATAAACTTTTTTATCCGATGTCTAGATTTTGTGTCATTTTGGAACTACTAAAATTTTTTATTTCATTAGTAGTTCCAAAATGACACAAAATCTAGGCATCGGATAAAAAAGTTTATTTGAAGAAAGTGTATTTTTTTGTTTCTTAATGGCGGTACAGGCTCGTTTTTTAATATTGTATTTAATTACAGAGTAATTTCCACATATTAATATATTTTTCAAATTGGGCTCTGTACCGCCATTCTTTATTATATTACGAATACGTGTGCCAAATATCTCGAAAAAATATTCAAAATTATAGCCGCAATCTTGGAACGCGTTTTGGCTACCTGTTGATCGCTACTGTTTCACCTTAAGACACATATATTAGTAACGAACCCTATAGCTGCATAATATTTACAGACAGTAAGAGTGTCGTTGATAGACTAACTAACGTACATAAGTACCAAGAACTCAATTATATAGAACTGGAAATTATGACTCTTTATATGTATAGACCAGGAGGATCTGTTTTTAGGTGGATGCGAGAGGTGGCATTCGGATTTTTGCGGATAAAGTTAGGTGATAACTTCGTTAATAATAATTGACTTATGCTCCTTCTCAAATATGCCCGGAGCTTTAATAAAAAAAATAAAATATTTAAAAATTTTAAAAAATTTCGTTTTTTTTTTTCTAAGATAATCCAAAAATTCTAAAAACATATTTTTGGGGGCAAAAAAAGTGATGTTTTGAATTTGTTAAAATAATTGTTAAACAATGTCTGCCCAAAAATTTCGCCCAGCACCCTTCTGATTTGTTTATAGGGTATATTTTTTAACAAGAATCCGCAAAGAAACCAAATCAGAACAACCAGACACAGGTAGCATTAAATCCGGACCCTGGAAGTGTCATAAGTTTTCGAAAAGGACCCTCAGGGAAACTAATTGGTGTCCCCTGGTCTGCACTACAACCACGATAAAAATGCACTATATAGAAATAAACAAACCAAGACACGTTGAATGTTCGAGGAGCACTCCCAAATCATGATTTGGGAGTTGGCTAATATTACGACCAGATTTTCTACACAATTTCCATGCATTTTTAATGTTCGCGTCCACTAGATATGTTCCGCGTTCAAAATAGGCCAATGCCATTTTTCTGGAACGGATTCCAATTCGATAGCAAGATACATCGCTATCCATCAAATCAGTGCCACTCATATTATTATTGTATTCAGGCGCGGATCTAGAAATTCATAATAAGGGGGCCAGACTTACCTCAAATACAGTGATGCCACAGCTACCGATTTTTCGGTAGATCTACAGAATACCTGTCAAATCTACCGATTTACCTAATTCTCCTTTTTTTCTACCGAAAAATCAAGATTCTTAATTTTCAAAATCTGCCGATTTTTTTTTACCGAAAAATCAAAATTATTAGAAAATTTTTTTTAGCGGATAGATTTGGCAACAGAGTTTAGTCAATTTTCAGGAATTCTTGAATTGCTTTTACTAGCTTGTGACACAATATGCGAACGAGCAGATACGGATTTACTGATATCAATTTTATGACCAGTCCTTTGTCCTTTTATATAATCATGTATTGTGATTTTGGGAGTAAAATGAATCTACCTGAATCTGAATAGTGAAAATAAAATACTTGTATTACAATCAAGTAGCCTCTATCCAAGTTGGAGATAGTTGTACTGAAAAACTACCCATCAAACGTGGAGTACGACAGGGTTGTGTTTTGTCACCCAGTCTTTTTAATCTGTACTCTGAAGAAATTTTTAGGGAGGCTTTGGACGACAGACAAGAGGGAGTAAGACTTGGCGGAGAAGTACTCAACAATATCAGATACGCTGACGACACAGCCATTTTTGCAGAAAATTTACAAGATCTCCAGACAGTAAATCTAGTCAGTGAAGCAAGTTACCGGAGAGGCCTAAAAATCAATATTTCAAAGACAAAGTGGACGGTAGTTTGAAAGATTAATGTAGATTTGTAGATCAAGGTGTGCTTTCTCTTGATGGATAGGAGATAGAACAGGTCAGCCATTTCAAATACCGTGGCAGTTTGTTAAACGTAAATTGCTACTGTGATGAATAGATAATAACCAAGATCGAAATATCACGTAAGGCTTTTATGACCTGGAAACCAGTTTTTTGTAACCGAAGCATGTTCATGAATATTCGCAAAGAAGGCCCTGAAACGTTCTGTGTGGTCTATCTTATTGTATGGTTGTGAGACATGGACGTTAAAAACCACAATGCTAAATAAATTAGAAGCATTCGTATTGTGGTGCTATTGACGAATCCTAAAGATATCATGGCTTTCGCACACTTCCAATAAAGATGTTTTCCAAATGATGAATTCAGAACGTCTGCTCATAAACATTATAAAGAGGAGAAAAAGAGAATAAGTACTTCGCCCATATAATTAGAGACCCTACTTTAGTTTACTAAGACCCAAGGAAAAGTGGAGGGAAAGGGATGGATTCTTTGAAAGAAATTTTCATGGTTGCGTTATACAGTAATTAAATCGTTCAGCTGGACATAGGGAAGATACATTGTATATATTTGGATACATAAATACATACATTGTATTATATTGAGATAATTGTGGCAACTGAGCTCTCTCGATGATAATATGGTTGTTAGCATAAGGAGCATTAACCTCAAAATTGACAACTCATTTCGACTGACACACATAAACGTCAAAATATGACAATGTAGTAGCTAAATATTTTTTGCAAAAGGGAATGGGAAAACTGTTTTAGTTTTGAAATTATTTTTTAAATAAAAAATATTTTAAAAATTAAAGTAAAATTATTAAATGATGAAAGGGTTGCCAATGCGAGTCCATTATACAATTGGATATAGTAATTGAGTCAATACTCGCAATCTTAAGTTTGTATTTTATTAGTTGTTATATAATCATGGGACAACCGGTTTCTAGTCTTACAATATATGACTCATCTTCTGGCCCAGTACAAAAAAGTCTTCACAATACAAACTACAAGCTAAAATCACAAAACGAGAGACATGTACATATACATATATAAAACATAAAAAACAACTTTGTCTTGGTTTTAATCACATACAATAAAGCCAAACAAATGTATAGTATTGAACTTAATAGTCTATCTACAGCATGTAAACTGACACATTTTGCCATTGGGAGCGACCAATCTGATGAGAATTGCTTGGTATATAATTTAATATATACTACCATCAATCCTTAAATAGTTAAGGGTTGATGGAGTCCTGACAAGATGGTATGCGATAAAAAAGTATATAAAGTTAGTAGTAATAGGTATGTACTTACATAACAGCTACTGAAACTGTTCTACAGCTAAAGATGTACCTGGAAATCACCAGTCCCATAAGAACAATTGACCAGTCAAACAGCCCTTAGTCTCTTAATTGTTTAAAAAACAGTAAAATCCTGTATAAAAGGTATATTTAAAATCCCTCAAAAGGGCCACATCAAAATCACATAACTAGTTTTCGACTGGTTTACCAGTCATCATCAGTGCTTACGTGCAATGTACATGCTAACCACCAAGATACTATTTAACAAAAATATGTGGGTCAAAGCCCAGTAAAAGTAGTCCGTCAAGGAAACATTGGTTTAAAATACTACATTAAGTGTGGATGTTTAAAATATTTAGCTAATCTGCCCCAGGTAACATCTGAGCTGTGGATTTGACTTGTTCACATGTTGAAAGTATGACGGCAAGTGACAATAGTTGACAATCCTTGTGACAATCCTTGTGAATTCTTAATTGTTTGTTATGTTCAATGTGGAACCTGGCATAAATTCCTTCCCAGTGATCTATGTTTTTTATCATTAACAGTTGTTGTTTGTCAGATTATGCAATTGTTTTTTATTTTTAATGTCTAAGAAAGTGTTAAAAACATTTAATAATTTAATAATGGGACATCACTCACAAAAATTTTTCACGTGCACAAATTTTATACATGCTATAGACTATAGACCTGTGATTCCCAAAGTGGTCCAGGTGAACCCCCAGGGGTCCACGAGGGACTCAACGGGGGTCTACGTTGGCGTGAAATAAAAATGGGGGTTCACAAGTTGTAAGTGGAGGTCCATGAAAATTTTATAGTGATTTGGTATTTATTTAAACAAATTTCCATTTTTTTCGTAATATATCAATGGAAAAAATAATGTTTTAATAGTAGTGACTCAAAAATGATATTATAATGCATCATAACAAGTTATTTTGATTAAAAACAAGTTTTTGATCAAATTTTATTGTAGAAATCGTTAAAATACCGTTTTTTTACATTTTCCTCCATTCCTAAAACACATTATTTCTTTCGATTTGACTGAAAATTTGCTCACTGATAGCCAAAACACAGGACTTTAAGTGGTTAAAAGAATTTGTATCGTTTTACAATACAAAAAAAAGAATGTGTGTGTACTTTGTACGCACGTAAGAAGTTATACTTCTATTATTATGATTTCAACGAAATTAATATACTTAACAGGTTATTTGTATTTTATTTAAATATTAAACTAACTTTCTTTGCCTACCACTTTTAAAAAAAAATTATTAAAATGATACCAAAAATATAAAAAAAAAAGAATATGAATCGTCCGGAATTTGAACGCGGGACCTCTTGATCTCCGGTCACACGCTCTACCATTGAGCTATATTCCTATTGCTTTGACAGGTTACAAGATTTCTCATACATACTGACAAATTTAATACAAAAATACTTTAAATATACTTACTATTATTATAAAATATCTTATTCCCGAAGAAGACAAATCCAAAGACACAAAAATTATAATAAATAATACATTTACTAAGAACACTAATATATCCTTTTATATGATATAATAAATATGACTTATTTGCGCTGACAGCGCTGATACATACATATCTTGAAAGATTAGCAACGAAATACATACTGCCTGGGTGCGCATGGGCCGGGCATTATAAAAATTTCACTCTCGATCGTAAAGAAGTATAACTTCAAAAAATACGTGAAATAATATCAGAGTCAAAAATATGGGCGTCTACTGTAGGTATAATAGACTAAGAGCCGCTATAGGTGAAATTTCTTAATCATTTTAGGCACGATGGGACCCTATAACTTAAATAGTAGAACCTAAAAGAAAACGTTTGAACACTGTGCCGTCACTTTTCAGTGGCACATGCGTCGACAGTGGCGCATCAAACTTTCCACTTATGGACGGGATAAATAAATTAAAAGTTAACCGAACTTACTAACAGAATTAAATTTTTTTTATTTTTTTAAGTTCTATGTGATTAACACATATGATTCATCGTGATTTTAACAAACCACCCCCTTCCCCCTGCCCCCACCATCAAAAACTTCATTTTTCGTTTTTATTTTTTTTGGTGGGATGCAATCAATTTTAAAATTTCGAAAAATTCACACGCATAGTTCAGGCTTTTATAAAACATGCCTATTTTTTATAGAGCCATAGGTAGAGTGTACATAACCTCAAAAAATTAAAAGAAGTTTTTTTTTCAAAAAAGCGTATAACTTTTTTTGAGGAATAGCTGCCGGTCTAATTTTTTCTTAATCTTGTGTGTTTTATCAAACACTATATTTTAAATTTTTTTCAGATTTTTCCGTAAGTCTCCCCACCTTCAAAAATCCGAAAAACTGTTTTTTGGGGGGTTTTGGGGGATTTTCCCTATTTTATATACTTCATAATATATCAAATCAATTTTGTTTTTATAGGTTATATGTAACTTGAAGTAACTGAGTTCTTTAGAATATTTAAAAATCAGAAAAACACGTTCAAACCCCCCAAAACCCCCTTAAAAAACAGTTTTTTGGATTTTTGAAGGTGACCAACGTTACAGAAAAATCTGAAAAAAATTAGAAATATAGTGTTTGATAAAATACACAAGACTAAGAAAAAATTAGATCTGCAGCTATCCCCAAAAAAAAGTTATATACTTTTTTTCAAAAAAAAAAATTTAAAATTTTTTTGAGGTTATGTACACTCAACTTACAGGTCTATAAAAAATAGACGTGTTTTATAAAACCCTTAACTATGCGTGTAAATTTTTTGAAATTTTAAAATTGATTGCATCCCACCAAAAAAAAAATAAAATCGAAAAATAAAGTTTTTGATGGTGGGGGCAGGGAGAAGGGGGTGGTGGGTTAAAATTACGATGAATCTTATGTCTTAATTACATAAAACTTAAAAAAATGAAAAAAATTAAATTCTGGTAATTAGGGAGGGTATTTTTAATTTATGTATCCCGTCCATAAGTGGAAAGTTTGATGCGCCACTGTAGATGCATGTGCCACTGAAAAGTGACGGCACAGTGTTCAAACGTTTTCTTTTAGGTTGTACTATTTAAGTTATAGGGTCCCGTCGTGCCTAAAATGATTAAGAATTTTCACCTATAGCGGCTCTTAGTCTATAATTAATTCTGAAAATATCGACCATACGAAAAAAATCGTTAAGAAAATTATAATAATTATTGTAAACACAATTTATTTGGATCAATTTCAGTTCCTATACCATTTTTGTTGAAAAGTTGAGAATTGCGGAGATATTGAACAAAAACCACTGCTATAAAATCAATCAGGGCTTATGCTCGCGCCTTTACTGCATATGTACTACCTGAAATATTGATTTTAGGAAAAACATGAAAGAGATCAAAATTGTATAAAATTTAATTCTCTCCATTTTTGTGTAGGTACATTTTTGTTATAAAACTAATAATAAACGAGATAATTCAATAATTAAGCTGTAACTGTCACTCTTTCCCCCATAACTCAGTCTTTACACTTGTTGTCGAAAAGTTAAATAGGGCGGAGATATTGAGCAAAAACGGTTCTCCTTTATTCGCGATTTTAAATTTACACTGCTATTGACCCCCTTAAGATTAGAAAAATAGAATCTTGCTTGGGTATCTCGGCATGCCAGATCAAATGCTAACCTGACTGTACTATATAATTTTGACTCTTCATTGCATGTAACTTTTCTTGTATTGTAAAACTATGCAAATTCTTTTAACCATTAAAGTCCTGTGTTTTGGCTATCTGTGGGCAAATTTTCAGCCAAATAGAAGAACATGCATTTTGGGAATGGAGGAAAATGGAAAAAACAGTATTTTTTAACGTTTTCTACGCTAAAGTTTGATCAACAACTTGTTTTAAAACAAAAAACTTGTTATAATGCCTAATAATCACATTTTGGACAACCCTTCTATTAAAACATTATTTTTTCAATCGATTATTTACGATAAAAATGCAAATTTGTTTAAATAGATTCCAAATCACTGTAAAATCGCTTGAAATGATACTTTGAGAAAAGAGAAGAAGACGAAAAAGACCTTCAATGTCTTATTTTTACCCCCCCCCCCATGTTTTTCATTGGAAGTATGGTAAAAATGTAGCAGCAGGGGGTCCACCGAAACCAGTATATTTTTTAAAGTGGTCTACGAGAAAAAATAGTTTGGGAACCTCTGCTATAGACTATTGAGTTCAATACTATAATACAGTTGTTTGGCTTTATTGTATGTGATTAAAACCAAGACAAAGTTGTTTTTAAGTTTTATATATGTAAATGTACATGTCTCTCGTTTTGTGATTTTAGCTTGTAGTTTGTATTGTGAACACTTTTTTGTACTGGGCCTGAAGATGAGTCATATATTGTAAGACTCGAAACCGGTTGCCCCATGATTATATAACAACTAATAAAATACAAACTTAAGATTGCGAGTATTGACTCAATTACTATATCCAATTGAAAAATTATTAACTCGTTAATCATAAACTTTGTTTTTGATTTATTTATGGACAACCTCACTTCAAAACTCACTCATTCTATTCGTTTTAACAGCTCTATTGCACCAGAAACTCGTTCTCGAACAGAAGCTTCAACCAACACAGGTAAGCGCAGTTGCCACAATTCTCTCAATGTATATTCCCTATGTCCAGCTGAACGATTTACGTACTGTATTAGGCAATGGTGTGGTTCCACAGTAGAAGAATTATTTCTCCCAGCAGCCGATAGAGAAAGGTTTCAGGAACTTATAAACATGATGACGACCAACGTCTGAATACGCACACGCAGGGGCGTAACAGAGGCCCCCGCAGCGTGAAGCTGGCAGGGGGGCCCCAATCGCTTAGGGGCCCCATCTTGTCATCTGATATTATGTAAAAATCTGTTATTGTTATAATACTTTACGTTGTGTGTTTAAAATTAAAAACGTAAATTTCTAAATAGACGTATTTGCCTAGTGAATCATCTCATAATATCTAGAAACTTAATCACTTCCAGCCTACTGAAATTTTATGTAACGACAATAAACTATAATGCTTTGTACGTGACTATTGAAAGATTTGAGAATTGCAATTTGCCGAATTTTAGAACAATATTTCTAAATCTAGAAATGGGTTTTCTCTTTAATCTTTACCTACGTTTAGTATTTCGATATAATTATCCAGAGGCGTAACAGATGCCCCCACAACATGAAGCTTACGGGGGCCCCAATATGTCAAGGGCCCCATCTTGTTGTCTAATATATGTAAAAATGTGTTGTTATATTATTTGCATACATACCTTTTTTAAGCAGTGCATTATTGAAAATGAAGTTGTCCATCCGAATTAATAAAATTGTAGATATATTCGCTGATAGTAGATAGTGTATGAAGAAAGTTGTTCATCTCATAGAATAATACTAATGTAATCATTTAGTAATTTTTGTTGTATTTTATTCTATACCAATACCAATAAAGATGAAAAATGTAAGTCGTCATAAACAATGCATGAATACACCAATAGCTCAGTAAATGACAGTTTTGGAGTGAAATTATCAGCGTCACGACGGACGTATTTGCTTGACAATTTGGATTTAGGTACTAGTTACACTCCACTTCAAAGTTGGATTTATGCCGTTGGTTGCTTTTACTTCGGGGGGTGACACCCCTCCTTGGGATGAAAAACATACGTTTAAAATAAGTCCGGAGATGTATAAATTGACTAATTATAAACAACTTTTGTTCTTCTATAGAGTTTCTTTATCTATGCTAATACTTTTCAAGTCATTTGCGAGTGAAAATGTTTATTTTTCAAAGAAAAAAACAACGGTTTCAGACGGGTTTTCCCAAATAACTCAAAAATAAGTATTTATCGAATTAAATATTAGATATCGAAAAAATATTCGTAGCAAAAATGTAGCTTATAAGATACAGAAAATGGTGTACTTATTCATGAAGTCTATCGACACAGTAAAAGCACAGTTGAAGCTCATGAAAAATTATTCTTATTTGTCCAATTCCAAATTGAATATTTCAACCTGAAATAACCAAAAAATGAAGCAATTTTCGGGAAAAACTCTTAAAACTTTTTTTAAATGTCTCAAAAAAGCTTTATTTTTATTTTTTATATAAGTTTCTAGCACCAAAACTATACGAGTTGGCTAAACTGTACGCTCAAAATAAAGTTGGCTTCTTTTTTTGGTAAAAAAAATCGTGAAAATATGCCCCTATTTCGCACCCAAATAAAATTTATCATTAGCGCTTTACCATTTACTTTCTTTATATGATCTGTAAGTTGGACCAGTTCGAAGTTCTTATGTTTGAAAAAATTTAAAAGTTGTTTTATTTTGGAAAAACGCCTTTTTTCAAAATAACTAAAAGTATTAGTGATACGAAAAATCTCAAAGAGTAAAGAAATGTAAGTAGGTCTTGCTTTTATAAATATTTTGAATTTATTTTGTTTTTCTGTTAGACAAAAATTGGTTAAGACATGGCTGTTTAAAATTTGCATATACCTACTCGTGATTAGTGACTCGTTCAAGCGTTTCAACTAAAACCCTTTTAAAAATAAGCACTTTGAACCGGTGAGACTTACAGGTCGCATATATAAAAGTTAGGTAATTTGTAAGGGATAATGATTAGTTTCATTTGGGGTGCTAAATAGGGGGAGATTTTCACAATTTTTTTTTAACAAAAAAATGGGATTAACTGTATTTTGAGCGTAACTGGCTTAGTTTTGATGCTAGAGACTTTTGTAAAAAATAAAGCTTCTTTTAAACATTTATTCTAATGAGTTTCCCCTAACAACATTTCAGTTTTTGGTTATTTCACGTTGAAATATTCGATTTGGAATTTGACGAATAAGAAAAACTTTTCATGAGCTACAAGTTTTATTTTGCTGAGTCGATAGACTTCATTTTTGTTTCATTTTTTTTTATACGCTAGATACATATTTGCTAACAATATTCTTTTCGATCGAATACTTACTCTTTGAACTATTTGCGAAAAATCGCCTAAAAACGTGGTTTTCTTGTTAAACAATAAACATTTTTACTTATAAACAACTCGAAAAGTCTCGAGTTGACCACTTCGGTGGTGACACTGAAAATTACACGGTATCGTCATATTTTACGTCGATTTACTGAGCTGTAACACATATAGGTATTTGTTACACATGTCGCATTTAGTAATTTTTTAAAGGGGCCCCATTTTCAATTCTGCGGGGGGGCCCGATGGTGTTTGTTACGCCACTGCGCACACGGCACCCAAAGATGAAGAAAGCACAGGAAGGGAGGGGAATGACAAACGACAGATGTCTATATCGTTAAAGTAGAATACCTAAACATCGACCTGTTTCAGCATTTTCACAAAATCCCATGAATAGTCATAGTGAACTCTTTTGAGTGACTAACCCTGTATAATAAACCACCCAGAAATTTAATACCACCGAACCTTTTTATCAGTATAAAATTGGAGCGCATTTATATAATGAAGGTAAGTGGCGATTTCACGTTGTGATTAGTATTTCAGGGACCACATGTTGTGATTCTAGAGGTAATTCCGAAAACTTCAAATGGAAATGGATTAAAACAGTGAGTTTGTATTACGACCGCGAAAAACTAATCAGCGTAACTACTCGTCTTTTCAATGTGAATTAGTGGAGCAGAAATGTTAGTATAAATACCTTTTGAAATTATTAAATAAATTCATCAACAGTTAATACCATACCAGCGATAATATTAACGTTTAATACACAAAGTTTTTCGATCGATAGGAGATTGAAATAGGTAGTTCGCCGAACATACAACCGTGTATTCAATCAACGATACAACTAAGTACTTAATAAGGATTCTTAATTTTAATGCAGTAAAATCACTGAATATTATTTTATATATGGAAGGAAACCACAAAGTTTTATATATGGAAGAAATTGTAATGCAAATTTTGCTTCTCACATTCCAATTTAAAATCCGGAAAGCGTTTTTAACAAACTCCTGAAATAAAATTCATGAAATGATTTATGCAGGGTATTTCATTCTTCTTCTTCTTTTGGCATCAGAACCCTGGATGGGTCTTTGCCTGTCTGGCTATGTCCTTACATTCAGATCTCTCTTGTGGCCTTCTCATCAATTGTCTTATATTCATGATTTTCAGGTCGTCTTCCCGGTCATCCAACCATCTCGTCCTGAGCTTTACTTTTTTTCGCCCTCCTACCGGCTTCCACTATGGCCGCATATGAAATGCCTCCCGAAAAAGGGTTTCTTACCTGTCGCTAAAATGGTCACATACGAATTGCCTCCCAAGCTTTAAATAAATTACATGCTTCTAATCTTTATGTGAAGGTGAGACGTTGCCACATCTTCGTCCCTTTGTAAATTTTTGGCAAAATTGGTATTTTGTTATTTAATTTATTTTATTTTCAACCTTTATTGTATTAAACATTATTGACACTAGGCGGTATTTATAAATTTCAATTAACTTATACATATGTAATTAGTTTTATAACCATTATAATATATTTTATAATAACCATTATTTTTTTGTTATTAATAATTTAACAAAAAATGCAAAAACAAAATAAGTATTTTATAGATTTATTAAAAATAACACCACAAAAAACTTATTTGGAAAATATTACAAAATTTGTATAGAAATATAAAATTAGAAAATATTTTTCCTAAATTTATATGATACTACTTTTGACAAATTCTAATCTATTTATTTTACATTCTCTTTTAATTCTAAAATTATTTCATTTAGAAAATTTATTTTTGCTGACTTTCCGCAACATTTTTTTTGTGTCGAAACAGAATTCATTTTAATGTAGGTATGTATTTGAAATTGTAAAATTATGTATATCAATAAAATTATTAACGTTAGGATGAGGGCAGTAGAAAGAAAAATTATAGTTGGAATAAAGACTTTCGCATGGCTTTGTAGTTTTTTGTAAGGATGAAAAGTGTTTAGCCCAAAGATGTGGAGGAAATGTAGAATTTTCAGATATGTAATTATCAACAAGATAATTACAAAACTGGGTGACTCTTTCATCGACTGGTTTAATTTCTGCCAAATATATAGCAAAAAAATCGCTAACATCTTCAGGATGTAAGAATGAAAGACCAAAAATATAAATAAGAAAATGCGTAATTTTGGTTGAGTCAACAACTTTTTTCTGGTATTCTGGAGCCAATCCCAGTGCTTGAACCTTTCTATACCATGCCTGACCCAAATGAAAACGACATCCACGAAGATCTCCTTCAGGAAATGCCATACGAATACCATTGTGAAATAATTCAATATTAGCCGAACATAAAAACTAGACTCACCACAACTATCAACCAAAATATACTGAGATATTTTGGACATATAACTAGAAGAAGAAAAGGCATGGAACGAATGATAGTTGAAGGCAACGTAGAGGGCAGACGATCCAGAGGAAGATCTACATTACGATGGTCGGACCAAATAAGGACATGACTGGTTACTCGTTCTCCGAAGCAAAACAACACGCACAGGAGAGAGAGGATTGGATAGAAATAGTCAAAGGACTTACATGACGCCACTACATTCTTACGAAGGAGAACAGATAGAGGAGGACGATTATGAATGGAAATTTCAAAGTCTGAAGTTATTAATTTAGGGGATACAGGACAATTAATTTTAAAACATTCTTCTATGATATATTTAAAAGCGAGATAATATGAAGATTACTTTTTATCTTGAAGTAAACAAAAGACAAGAGGAATATAATGTCCATTTTTCAAGCCATGTATACTAAAAACAATTGAGTGAAAAAACGAGGACAGTATTCAAAAGTTCCATCAACAACATACCAATTGGAAACAGTCGAAAGAAAACGAAGATTTGAAAAACATGTTAATACAACAATATGATTATCTTTGTCATTTTTAATTATAAAATTTTCATTTCTATTTGTAATAATACAAGATGAATCAAGAGCTTTATGAAATACAGATATATTTTTGGGAAGTTTAATTAAAGAATTTGTGGTTCTAGCATAATATAAATTTTGTCTCACCCTATTGATATCATTGATACATAGTAAATGTCTCTATATTTGTCTTCTTAAGTTCTTTACAGATGAGCGTCATTGGTTTTTCGCTGAGATCTTCCACGGCTGCGCTTTTTATTGAATTGCTTACGGCTTTTCTATTGTAAACTTCGGCAGACAATTTCTCGTGGTTTTTTCTCTTTTTTCTTTTATGGCCTTTGGTAACTGCGCCCATTTAGCCAGCAACACTTCTTGAAATCGACGCCTCACCATAGACCAAGACCATTACGAATCCATCTCCGAATCAATTACAAAACAATCCAGGGTAGGTAAGGGAAAAACAACTTTTCGCACGAAGATCGTTCAGGGTGACTAACCACATACTAAGTAGGGATACGGGGTATTATTAATTTACACGACAAATTTTATAATCTAAAGTTTCAATTTACATGACTTAACATAATTTAGAAGAATCCTAAAGATTGACGGTTTGTTCAAAGCTAGTAAGTTCATCAGATTATATGGGGGATAAACGTTTTCTTGCAATAGCTGCATATTTAACAAATTTCTTTTTGTCACATATTTGTCACATGCAAAAAATATATGATCCAAGTCACTTATTGTATTGCAATTTTCGCACAAATCCGACTGTATTATATTGATTTTATATTGATGTACGGGATAACAGGCATGTCCAAATTTTAGTCGAGAGATAGTAACAATATCGTGTCTTGAAAAATTTAAATTTTTATGCCAATAATCTGTCGGGATTTTCGGATGTAAAAGAGTATACCTTGTCGGACAATTTATACAGTATTGATTCCATTGAAATTTCCAGTTATCATGTAATCTGGTTTTACTTATGGTTATACATTCTTGAAGTCCAATATCATTCAATGTTTCCTCGCCACTGAAAATGCTGTCTTTTGCCAACTGATCTACTTTTTCATTATTTTCGAGTGCAATATGAGCTTTAATCCACGTGAATACTATATTACACTGCATAGTTTTTAGATTAGATAATAGTATTTTTAATTCTTTGATGTAGGGATTTACGTTAACAGGATTTTCGTCTAGTTGACTAGCGAAACTTTTTAAAACTGATAATGAGTCGGATAATATGTTTATTTATTTTAGATTTTTATTTTCGGCGTATTGGCATGCTTTTATGATAGCTATGGTTTCTGCTGAGAATATTGATGTATTGGAATTGAGTTTAAATTTTTCTTTGACATCTAGTGATGGTATATAAAAAGCACAGCCCACACCATCACTTTGTTTTGAAGCATTCTCGTGGTTATGATCTAATATTGATTCAGTTATCGTATTTTCACACCCTTGTGTTTTCACAAATGATTTGCAGGTTTTTTAGTACATGTTCACCGTTTTACTGTATCTTTGGCCAACATTTTTTGAAAACCGAATATAAAACCATCAATTGATAGTAAAGGTTTGCCCTTTTGACTGACATTTATCGTTGATTCCATTATTTCGGATGTTATGAGTTAAACATAATTTGATCTTGAAATCGACGAACTGACAAGCTTGAAATAGACAAACTGACTGATGCAGGAACTAATAAACTTTCAAGTATTTATACAACATTTAGCCCATTAGCACAATTTACAAATGAGAATATAAACAAACAAAAAGATTAAGGTAAAAGTGCCTATTCATGGAATTGTAAAAGGAATTATAAATATGGGAGAGATTAGAATCGGAATTGGAATTACCCAGAAAAGCGGGATATTAGATTGTCGGGTAACAACTTTCTTTTCTAAAAAGAAATATGTCGTACTGTGAAATATGTATGTGAAACAAATTTTATGTACACTGCATTAAGAATTAGAAAAATCAAAATAGATAGATACTACCTATTTAAATTATGATTTGGCAACATTGTATCATTATACAGAGATTAAATAGACAAAATATCAGTCTAAATGATTAACGAAACGGAGGCATTTCGATTGTACCTGGGAGGCATTTCATGTATGAAAATATTTACCTGAAAAAGTGGGAGGCATTTCGATAACGCCGCCACTATAATATCTTCTTTGTCGCTGAACATGTCACAGCCATGACAGTCTTTGACTTTTCACAAATCTGACAATATCATACCCTTCATTCAGTTCATTAACCTCGTCGTTTCTCCTGATTCTCCATGTGCCGTCTTCCTCTTGCACCGGGCCGCATATTTACAGATGCTAGCGTGTGTTGACACCATGGTGTTGAAATCAGTTACGGTTTGGAAAAACAGTACATTTACAGATGCTAGCGTGTGTAGACACCAGGGTGTTGAAATCAGTTACGGTTTGGAAAAACAGTACATTTACAGATGCTAACGTGTGTAGACACCAGAGTGTTGAAATCAGTTACGGTTTGAAAAAACAGTACATTTACAGATGCAAGCGTGTGTAGACACCAGGGTGTTGAAATCAGTTAGGGTTTGGAAAAACACTACATTTACAAATACTAACAGATAAGGCAACAGATTGTCGAAACCAGCTAGCTTTTGTAGTGGGTATGGGTTTATATTCACAGATGCTAACGGGTATTGACATTGCTTTTAAATGCTACTGGCATGGCAGCTATCGCGTCGCTGGTTTTCGAAAAAAATATTGGGAGAATA
Source organism: Diabrotica virgifera virgifera (assembly GCF_917563875.1). Classification (NCBI taxonomy): domain Eukaryota; kingdom Metazoa; phylum Arthropoda; class Insecta; order Coleoptera; family Chrysomelidae; genus Diabrotica; species Diabrotica virgifera. The sequence continues at coordinate 43,467,258 of NC_065452.1, forward strand.
TATACAGTCGGAAAAATGAAAGAATACCCATGAACGAACATATAAAACACGCTGTATTTTCCTGTCACCGTGTCACAAAGAAAATTGCCCAGCGCAATTACATGTAATAATAATTATTACATGTACTTGCGCTGGCCAATTTTTTGTGTGACACCGTGACAGGAAAATACAGCGTGTTTTATGTGTTCGTTCATGGGAATTCTTTCATTTTTCCTATTGTATATACAGTTTACATATACTCCATCTAATTTACTTACCGTTGCACGTCATCCGCGTCATAGCCCGAGATGTCACATGATACCAACACGAAATATTTAGGCGGTAGGTGTGTTCTTTTTTAGAATCACTTTGCTGAGTACACTGGCGTTACAGCCACTAGGCATATTTTATTATATACGCGTAGAAATATTATTTAAAGATTTCTATTAATGTTATCTTAAAGAAATATACAATAATATGTTTCATTTAATTTGTATAAATGGATTATAAAGCGTTTTTATGAAGCACATTTGTTCGGAATACACTGTAACTATAATCGAACGAAGGTGATATTTTGGCATAAATTGGTAACATTTATTTGACAGTTGCGGTGATGACACTTCATATTTGTTTATATTCTTTACTATAGGTATTTGTTTCATTATAGGTATTTACTGTTTTTATTATGTACTTTAACGTAAGATTATAACTTAATTCTTGTTTTCTATTTCTAAAGTTTTTATTTATTTCGATTGAATATTAATTTGTTTTGCTGTATAATCCACTTCCGCAAAAATTGTGTGATGTATTTGATTTAAAATGAATTCAAGAATTTTTGTAGTTGGGCAACAATGTCAACTTATGTAGATCTCTAACGTAAATAATGACGTGCAACGGTAAGTAAATTAGACGGACTGTAAATGAGTATAAAGAATTAGTAGATAATAAACAAAATTAATTAATAGGGCTTTTCATCGATTGTCATTTGTTTCGAGCTTCTGCCATGTGTCACATAATATTAATATATCTACGTCATACGTCTTTGGTTTGTATCATTGGTATATGCCAATAACGTATGACGTAGATATATTAATATTATGTGACACATGACAGAAGCTCGAAACAAACGACTGTGAATGAAAAGCCCTATAAGCGATATAAAATATTTAGACTTTTATCATTTTTACTTAATTTTGTTATTATTAGTAGTATATTATTTAACGAGCATGTAATGATGGCTACTACTCACGATGATGAAGTTTGCGATACGAGCCGAAGGCGAGCGTCGTAATTCATCAGAGTGAGTATTATCCATTACATCAGAGTAAAGTACTATACTTTTTCTACGACCTTTTTTATTTTAATTAGTAAAAAAAATAATATTATCAACTACTCGAGACTAAAATAATTATAATATGCAAAAATAAATGTTGCCTTATAAAATTAAAATAAACAGCAAATGCTGTCTATTAAAATAAACAGCCACTTTGTACCTATTGTCAATGTAATAAATAGTAAATGGCTATTATTGCTGGACGTATTTTAGAAAAGTTATAATGTACGTTGTTAAATTTAACTATATAATATATTTAATACAGTCACATGAAGAACATAGGGCTAGTTAACAATAATCTAAAGAAAATCGAAAATCCATCAGATTTTTTTGATTTTTGTACGTTAGTCAATAAACAGCCCCTATTCAAAGACAGAAAAATTAAGGTTCAACCAACTGCTGTCAGCAGAAGAAAGCATCGTGAAGGATTGTCTTGCGGATCTCGTAGGATTCAATCTGGACGTCCGTCCAAGAGGCAACACATGGAAAAAAAGAACTAGAAACCTGATGAGAAACATCACACAGAACCAACCTAACGCTAAAGGTCTTGGATCTGCTAAATAACCTAATATTATTTTTTAGGTTCTTCTTTTGTGTTATTATATTTATATTGTTTATATCCCAATAACGCTTAATTATTTATTAATACCTAAATCACTTAAATATTTTTCCACAGAAGTAGGTATATAAAATCAATTTCAATAGCCGTTAGCATCTATGCATGTATAGCCACTAAGAAAGCTAGCTGGTTTCAACACTCTGGTGTCCAAATATGTTAGTATTTATTTGTAAATGTACTGTTTTTCCAAACCCTAACCGATTTCAACACCCTGGTGTCTACACACGCTAGCATCTGTAAATATACTGTTTTTCCAAACCCTAACTGATTTCAACACCATGGTGTCAACACACACTAGCATCTGTAAATGTACTGTTTTTCCAAACCCTAACTGATTTCAACACCCTGGTGTCTACACACGCTAGCATCTGTAAATATGCCACCGGGCCATATACTTTTCTCAGTATCTTTCTCTCGAATGTCCTGAGTTGGGCTTCATCTTTTTTCGTCATTACCCAGGTTTCACAACCATAGGTTAGTACGAGTCTAATCAAGGTTCTGTAGATAGTCATTTTGGTTCTTTTGTCTAATAATTTCGATGTCATCAACCTTTTATTAGCATAGTATGTACGATTTCCACTGGAAATACGTGAATTAATTTAGCTACTTACGGAATTCTTCTGATTGATTTCTGTGTCCAGATATGTGAAGGCATCCACACGTTCAATAGTAAAGTTGTCTATTCCTATATTATTTTCATTCTTAGGTATTCTGTTGATGGTCATGTACTTAGTTTTTATTTCGTTTATTTTAAGCCATCTTTTTTGTGCTTCAGGATCAATTTCCTTGAACGTTTCCATTAGTCGTGTCTTGCTTCTACTAATAGTGGCGACATCGTCTGCATATGCAATAATTTGTACTGTTTTGGTATTTATATGGCCGGTTACATTGGTTTTTCTGATGACTGCCTCAAGAACTAGGTTGAAGAGCATGGTTGAAAGTGCGTCTCCCTGTCTCACTCCCATGTTGATGTCAAACAGGGGAGACAGTTCCCCATCTACTGATTGCGGCTTTTGAACCCTGCAACGTCATTTTTATGAGGCTGATATATTTTTTGATATACCTAGATTACGGAGGTCTTTCAGCATTTTGTCTCTTTTCACACTAACAAAAGCTTGTTTAAAGTCTATATTATAATATATTATAATATATACCTAGTTCTATGTCGTATTCATAAGTTTTTCCGTGTATCGTTCTTAGTATTAATATGTTGTCTGTAGTGGCTCTATTTGGTCTGAATCCATTTTGATAATCACCAATTATATTTTCGGAGTATTCTGACAATTTATTGTAGATAATGCCAGAAAGGATTTTGTATATTACATTTAGCAATGTAATTGGTCTGTAATTCTGGCATTCCCTCTTATCTCCTTTTTTTATATATTGGCTGTATAAGACCAACTGCCCATTCCTCCAGCATTTGCTCCGTCCATACCAATTTTATCAGGTAATGGATTCTTTTTCAGAGTTCGGATCCGCCATATTTCAACAATTCTGTAGAAACTTCTGACGTTTAACTGTTTTTTAGTTTCTGTATTATTTGAACTACTTCTCCATAACTCGGATTTTCAAAGTGCTGCTCCACCGTATAATATGTTGTCTCGTTTTGATCATTTCCATTTTCTGCATTTAGGTTTTCCTCGAAGTATTCTTTCCATCTCATTATAATTTTTTGTTTCACTGTTAGTAGTTATCCGTCCTTGTCTTTGCATATTGTCAATTTTGGTCTAAATGACTTTTATTCTTTTATATAATTTTCTGCTTTAGTGTCTGTCGTTATGTTCTAGGATTTCTTGTACTTGTTTTTTCACAACCTCTTTTTTTTTCTTCTGCATATTCTAGTCGCTTGTATTCTCTTTTAGTTGTTTTCTGGGTGTTTCATTGGGAAACGGAAATACTTGAATGGTGAATAGATGTCACTAAGGCGGCTCTAGATATACTAAATTTATTGCCGCAACGAATTTTATAACCGAGTTACAGGATGTTTTATCGATTTTGCCCATTTCATTCTGGACCCATAACTTTAGAACCACCCTATATAGTATTATTTATATATCTATGTATTATTAATATTATTTATAATTTAAAATAACTTCTTCAAATGCAAATCCACCAATGGATGTTAGCGATCACATTTTCCATTAACTCTCTGTTTCTTGCAATGCGTATCAGAGATTGTATGTCGTTAATCCCTGTCCATTGAAGGGGCCTATTCCTCTCTTGCCTTCAATTTTACCCTGGATTAATAAGTTGAAGGAACTGGTATTTTTCGTTTCACATGATGTGACCCAAATACGCCGTTTTCTTTTCTTGATGTTTTCGAAAAGCTGGCGTTCTTGGTTGATTCTTTTAAGGATATCTATATTTGTGACTGTCGCCGTCCATGGTATATTTAGGATACGGCGATAAAGCCACATTTCGAAGGCTTCTAATCTGTTTATATCCCTCGTTTTGAGTGTCCAGCCCTCTATGCCATATAGCAGCACCAACCACACGTAGCATTTAGTAAACCTTAGTCTCAGTGTAAGGTCGAACTCTGAGCAGGTCAGTACCTTCCTGAATTTTACGAAAGCTTATCGAGCTTGCTCAATGCGACAGTTTACTTCCCTGTCCGATGCCCAGTCTTCAAGAAGCCACGTTCCCAGGTATTTAAATTTGCTCACTCTTTCAATGGACTTAGTATTCAGTGTTATGGTGTGGAGTTTTCAAATGCATCCAAGTTTCTGGAGATGATCATGAATTTGGTTTTTTTGGTATTAATCTCTAATCCCATTCGCTTACTGTATCCTCCGATTATAGTGACAAGTTGTTGAAGATCTGCTATGTTGTCACAAATTAAGACAGCATCATCAGCATATCGTATGTTGTTGATCAATACTCCATTCACTTTGATTCCCATCTCTGCATCTTCCAAAGAATTTTTGAAATACGGCTTCCTAATAAATGTTAAATAAAAGAGGGGAAAGCACATATTCCTGCCGAACACCCCTTCTTATATGTATGGGTTTGGATATATGGACATAAATTGTCTATTTTTAATTGTGCTGCCTGATACCAGTACAAGTTTTCAATGCATCTTATGTCTTTTTGGTCTATATCAAGCTTCTTGAGGATCTGAATTAATTGTGATGTTGGACACGATCAAACGCTTTCTCGTAATCCAAAAAGCACAGGAATACGTCCTTCCTCTGATCGTAACAATTTTGGACCAACATCTGTGTTGCTACTATGTACTATTGCTTCTCTTGTTCCTAAACCTTGCCTAAACCCAAACTGAGAATCACTGATGTCCCATTCACATTTTTTGTATAATCTTTGATGAAGTATTTTCAAGAATATTTCTAAAGTGTGACCCATCGGGATAATGAGTCTCTGATTCTCACATCTTTTTGCATTGACTTTTTTGGGTAGGGGAATAAATGTAGAGAGCAACCACTGTTGAGGATAGCAACCAGTTTCATAAATAAAATTAAATATTTTATGTAGTGCTGAAATTCCCCTTTCATCCAGTAGTTTGAGTATTTCTGAAGGGATTTCATCTGGTCCAGGTGCCTTATTGTTTTTTGGATATAATATTGCCTTTTCTATTTCCTCCTTAGTGATTGAAGGGCCAGTCAGCTGGTCGTCTGTATAAACTTCACTCATGGGTCTTTCGTCATGAAAGTCTTTTCGTCATTTAAAATAACATATATATAAAATCAGAGGTTGGTGTTAGTTTTGAGAGTAAACTGAATGTAAGACCAAATACTTAACATGTCGGGATAGTATCATAAGGTTTTTTTCCTGGTTTTTTCTCGTGATTTACTATGGAATCACTAACACAAGAATTTTACTGTCACCATTGCATGTGGTTGTCTTTTTAAAGACAAATTACATGCTATGATTTTTGTGACGGATAGTCTTAAGTTAAAGTTGATTTCTTGTAATCGAATGAACTAGCTTTCAATAAAGTCGTCACAGGAACGCAACTTATAAATATTGGCAATATCATTTTAAAGTCTTCTACTTTAAAATGTATACTATGTATATGTCTGAATTGCCGATATAAATGAGTCAGATTAAATTAAATTATTAGAAGGATTTTTTACTAGGCAATAAAATTTGTTTAATTTATTAATATTTTGTATTTTGATAACGACGTTTGAAGTGGAAGTCGAAAGAAGCCACAAAGAAACAGCTGCAGAACAATATATTTTGAATTGATGGATGAATTATTTAAAGGATTTAAAATATATAATTTTGGGTAATTTTGAGGTTCTAATTATTAATGTTAAAAAAAAAACTGTAAAATGCAACCGACACTTTCACGAAAAATTCATTTCTGTTCAATTTGAAATGGAAAAGGTCCCAATTTGAAATTTATACAATAAAATTTCATTTTATTTTTAATGGTTTATTAATATATCTACCAATTATACGAATAAACCACATAAATGTAAATAGTGCATTTTTCACGTCTGAAAACACATATTTAACAAAAATATTAAATTCCCCATTCGTTTTGATCGAAAATTCATTTTTATATTTTCCTTGATGTTTTAATAATATCTATTTGATATTTGAACATATCGCAGTAATAATACAATAGTGTCGTAACTCAAAATGTGTCGAATTTGACATAACACTATATTCAGACGTAAAATTCAATTCCCTACAAGTCAATAAAACCGTCGTTTTAATAGTGCAAAAAATGAATAAGAGATTGTCCCATAAGACGTTATGCATGACTGACCGGCTGTCGTTATCGCCCTCATAATATTGCGCCATTTTTAATCGTGGGTGATCTGTGGCAACAAATGTTGAAGATGGCGAGCATGAAAACTCTTCACCGTCGTTATTCCCACTGGTGAGTACAAATAATGAACCTGGTGCCCAGATAGAGAACAGTGACGTTACGAAAGTATAACCAGCACCTATACCTTCACCATTTACAAGTCATCAAAGTACTTCAAGAAATTGACGTAAACAATGACCTTTGGTAAGGTCAGTAATGTTAAACCTATTACAGAATCCAACCAAAGGCAATATCACATTTCACCGATGCACTCAGACCAGAGCGACTTTGATTCCGATGACTCCAACCGAGATCCGCATTTCGCTCCTGTTGTGCAAAGAAAAACTTATAGTTTGTTTCGATATCAAACAGTAAAACCATCAAGTAGCTCTTCCTCAAGAAGCTCTTCTTCAAGAAGCTCTTCTTCGAGTAGCTCTTCTACTAGTAGCCCTTGGAAAATGCAGAAAACATGGCAAATTATGCGGGAAACATGGCAAACAACATACTGTGAAACCGGAGATCTATGAAGGTGTCAAACATTTTATAAACGCTATACCACGAGTCCAATTTCATTACCTTAGAGCTCAGACGTCACGGGAATATATACAGTGTGACATTTAGCTGATTTATATCGAGACTACAAAGATAAATGTACAGAAGAAAACTTCAGATCATTTACGTCTGCAACTACTTTTAACCGCATTTTTACTAAACATTTTAACATCTCCTTCCATACACCAAAAAAGATCAATGTGGTCTTTGTGAAAATTTCAAAAATGCTGATGAGGATGGAAAAAACAGTATTGAAAACACTTGAAAGAAAAAGAACTGCCCAGAAAGGAGAAAGAAAAAGACAAAAATGCTAACATAGATTCAACAATATTCGCCGTGTATGACTTGCAAACTGTGCTTCCAGTACCAAGAGGCCAAGTGTCATTATTTTTTTAGAGAAGTAGAATTAACTGTTTTAATTTGACAATAAGCGACAAAGAGTCCGCAAAATTTCCCAAAAACTGACGTAAATCGCAGAAAAAAATAAGTAAATTAAATTGTAGTAACACAAAATATTTCATAAATAATGTCATAACTAAAAATAACATTTCATTTCGAACATTTTGCTCAGAACAATACCTAGTCGAGGCATTGAAGGATTGAAGTGTCGATTTTTTTGCAGTAAGGCGGATTTTAATGCGGATTGGTGCGTAGGATTCGTGAGAATGTCAGGAAATTTTGTGAACTAATGTAATGAATAAGAAATCTCAAATTGCATTTGTGCATAATAAAAATGCATTTCAAAAGTGCACTCGGTAAATAGTGGGAAACATTGACTCAATTTTCTTACTCGGGGGTTTTGGGGTCGCTGAAAATGAATATGAGGTTGGCGAGTGTGTGCAAAGTACCTGGTGCCTGCAGAGGGTGTAATAAACGTCTTCCTCTGGAGTATTGTGGTAATTTATCATATAACTGGCTTAAACTCATTACTCGGGGGTTTTTGGGGACGCTGAAAATGAATATGAGGTCGGCGAGAGTGCGCAAAATACCTGGTGCCTGCAGCGGGTGTAATAAACGTCTTCCTCTGGAGTATTATGGTAATTTATCATATAGTTAGTTTAAACTCGTTACTCGGGGGTTTTTGGGGTAATCTATTTTCTTCGATGTAACTATAGTGATCGAAAAGGGTGGTATTTTTATTATAAATAAACATAAATTTTTATTATTATAATATATTTATGGTTAAAAAAAGAATGTGTGTGTACTTTGTACGCAGGTAAGAAGTTAAACTTCTATTATATAATTTCAACGAAATAAATAATATACTTAACAGGTTAGTTGTATTTTATTTAAGTATTAAACTAACTTTCTTACCTACCACTTTCAAAAATTTTTTAATGAAACAATCAAAAATAAAAAAAATATGAATCATCCGGGATTGGAACCCAGGACCTTTCGATATCTGGTCCAATGCTCTACTAACCAAGCTATCGTGCCCCTTGTAAGTAACGAGTAACGTCTCGGATATAATTACACAACACGGTGACAAATAGATCAAGTGAAGTATAAAAATGTTATACCTAGATATTTTATTATCTTACTAAAGAGGAACAAAAAGCCAAAGACACAAAAATTATAATAAATAATACATTTACTAAAAACACTAATATATTCTTTTAATGACTTATTTGCTTTGATATATACATACCTATCTTGAAAGATTAGCAACGAACTACATACTCTGTGTGCGCATGCTCCAGGGAATTATAAAATTTCACTCTCGATCGTAAAGAAGTATAACTTCAAAAAGTTCATTATACAAAATTTATCTTAATTTATCTTTAAAATTCATTTTCTTCATCATTATCATCTTCTTCATTATTGCCTTCGTCTCTCGAGTCCAATGCAATATTTGTGCAATCAGAGCCTGCACAATTTTGCAGGCTAAATTACAAACTAACCCATGCTTCCTGCAACCGCATGAGTTGCCGCAGTCTGACTTACAACTACAGAATATTATACGGCCGAGTAACAAGTTTGGGCCAATTATTTAACAAATTACCATAATAGTCCAGAGGAAGACGTTTATTACACCTGCTGCAGGTACCAGGTAGTTTGCACACTCTCGCCGACCTCATATTCATTTTCAGCGACCCCAAAACCCCCGAGTAATGTGTTTAAGCCAATTATATGATAAATTACCACAATACTCCAGAGGAAGACGTTTATTACACCTGCTGCAAGCACCTGGTGGTTTGCACACTCTCGCCGACCTCATATTCGTTTTCAGCGACCCCAAAACCTCAGAGTAAGAAAATTGAGTCAATTTTTCCCACTATTTACCGACTGCACTTTTGAAATGCATTTTTCTTATGCACAAATGCAATTTGACATTTCTTATTCATTACATTAGTTCACAAAATTTCCTGACATTCTCACGAATCAAACGCACCAAACTGCATTAAAATCCGTCTTACTGCGCCAAAAATCGACAGTAAGGCCTTTTTTGTGCTTCAATGCCTAGACTAACCGTTTTAACTCAAAATTCTTAAATAACTTCACTAACAGTATTTTTATTTAAATAAGAGTACAAAGAATCTTCCTTTAATATTAATTAGAAACACATTATGCATTAATTTTTTGTTTACCTGCAATAGGAAGTGAGTAATGAGTTTTTCGTTGATTCTGAAAAATCATCTTTTTTGAGTTACGACACTATTGTATTATTAGTGCGATATATGATATGTCGTGTGTATTTCGAATGAAGAGTACTGATTACAAAGGCTTCAAATCGTAAATTTTTACGAATAACACAAAGCAACAGAAAACATGCGCTGGTTATACCTGCAACTGGGGTTTGCTTTGATTCATTATAATTGAATTATTAGTCCAGAGAAATAAGGTTTTTGTCGGGACACTTGAGCAACCAGGTTGCAAATGGATTTTTTGGGTACAATATACCTAATACATTATAAATACAAAAATGCCCGTCACAGTTCGGACGAGAAACTTAGTTATTAACAAATAAGGGTCAAAAATTGCAGTTTTTTCGTTTAAATCGCTACAGGTAAAAATAGGGTAATTAAATATCTTATTTACAATATTTTTTTTTGTAGATGAGCCAAGGTTTAAAATGGCACTTTTTGAATTTTGGTCCAATCCTTTTTTGTTTCGGAAAATGCAAAATAAGACTAAAATTTCAAAAATAAAAAATGTGCTTCAACTTTTACGAAAATGGCCTTAAGACTTTCATGTTGCACGAAAAGTTTAGTCAAACATTCCACATAATGCACAAAAAATTTTAAGACGATTCGTCAATTAGTTTAAATTTTATTCGATTTGTTTATCGCAAAGAGCTTTTTTTTCGCAATGTTATTGTTCAGAAAATAATAATGACATAGAAATTCTGTGGAAACCACATGGAAGAATACTAGTTATGTTTTTAAAGTATTGAAAAAAATCATTAAAAAGTCGTTTTTATCAGTCCGAAAAAAGTTTAGTAAAATAGAGTCATTTTTGGCTTCTAAACAATTTGAATAACTTTGTTAAATTGACTATAGAGTAAATCTACTTTAGGATTTCAAAAGCTGGTATTTTTATACGAATTTTCAGAAAAAAACTTTTTGCCTAGGTTAGTTAGGTTCAAAGTTAGCCACTTTTATTATTTAATTCGCAGTTACTTCTATATACATCAAATTCTCCTGTAACAGTGTTAGTTACCATACTACTCCGAAACGGCTTGGCCGATTTTTATAAAATTTTACACGATTATCCTGTGGGACGTTGAAGAGGTTTTAATCTATTTTTTATACCCATAAGTTATAAGGGGGGTTGCCCCCCCCCCCTGACATTTTTTTTATTTTCTTGGACAAATTATCTACCTTAATTTTATATGATGTAGAATTAAAACATACATACGACCCTTAATTTTCGCTCTTCTATCACCAACCCCTATATTTACTCATAAACTACTTGAAAGAAACAAATATAATCATTTAAGTGAAATACGTATAAATATAACAAAACTAATAAATTGAAGTAAAAATAAAATAAAAATCTGTGGCTAACGGACTCGCATCCAAGCCATTTTTTCACACACACACACACACACACACACAACCCCTATTTGTTAATAGCCATCTATATATTTACATCTACAAAATTTTCCTGTCACAGTGTTAGTTTCCATACTCCTCCGAGATCGCTTGACCGATTTTTATGAAATTATATATTATGTATATTCGGTAGGTCTTAGAATCGGTCGTAATCTATTTTTCATATCCCTGAGTGATAAGGGGAGTTCCCCCTAACATTTTGTAATGTTAGGTGGAGTTGAGTGTACATAACGTACTCTATAAAACTACGAGTACATACAAATAAAAAAATTATGATCAAAATCCATCAACAAGTTCCAGTGATATTAATCGCAGCATATGTTTGCAGAATCAGTTTCATTTTTTGAGTGCACGTATTTTAGTAATTCCCCTACACCGACCACGAATTAATTCCGTTCGGACGCCATTTTAAAGCTTTATTAACCACTCTGTTGAGGTTCAAAGTTTACTCAAACTTTTACACATAACCTATATATCTTCAACTTCAAAATGGCTCTAGTTAGGTTGCATAATTGTTATAAACAAAGTATCCGTCAATTAAATAAAAAAAAAGTAACTAACTTTGACCGTAATTAACCTAGGTGAAAAGTTTTTCTTTGAAAATTCGTATAAAAATACCAGTTTTTCAAATTCCATTCCAGTTTTAGCTACAGTCAATATTAACAAAATTATTCTAATTGTTTATAAGCCAAAAATGACTCTATTTTAGTAAAATGTTTTCTGAGTGATAAAAATGACTTTTTAATGATTTTTTTAAATGCGTTGAAAACATGACTATTCTTCTTTCATGTTGTTTCCACAGAATTGCTGTATAATTATTATTTTCTGAACAATAAAATTGCGAAAAAAAAGCTCTTTGGGATAAACAAATTGAATAAAATTTAAACTAATTAACGCATCGTCTTAAAATTTTTTGTGCATTGTATGGACTGTTTGACTCAACTTTTCATGCAATATGAAAGTCCTAAATTCATTTTCGCAAAAGTTATAGCAATTTTTTTTTTCGAAATTTTAGTTTTATTTTGCAATATCCGAAGCAACAAATAATCGGACCAAAATTCAAGAATCGCTATTTTAAACCTTGGCTCATTCACTAAAAGAAAAGTATTATAAATAAGACATTTAATTACCTTATTTTTACGTGTAGCGATTTACACGAAAAAACTCTCATTTTTGACCCTTATTTGTTAATAACTAAATTTCTCGTCCAAACTGTGACGGGCATTTTTGTATTTATAATGTATTATGTATATAGTACCCAAAAAACTAATTTGCAACCTGGCTGCTCAAGTGTCCCGAACATGGTATAGTTTTGCCTTATTTCCCTGGTGTATATGTAGAGCATTCATGTGAAACATTAAAATATACAACCCTCAAATCTAACAACTAACAGGACTTCAAAAATACTAAACTCGCTTCTAAATGGAGGTAATATAATCGAGAAGCCACACACAAACATCAGCAAATTAATATAGACTAAGAGCCCGTATAGGTGAAATTTGCTAATCATTTTAGGCACAATAAGAGTATACAGGGTGTCCAGAAACTCTACCGACAAACGAAGACGGGAGATTCTTCAGATAATTTTAAGACAATTTAGCTCAATTCGCCTAGTCCGAAAATGCTTCCTAAAGGAGCTAGAGCTCTTTGAAAATGGCTTCTTGTAATTAGTTTTTCTTAAATACCTCCAGAACGCTTCAATTTAGAAAAACGAAAATCGGTACGTATATTTATCTTCCAGAGATAAATCGATTACATCCATTGCCAATTTCTAATACCGATCATAGGCGTCCGGTTTGGGTAGGGCAACGGTTATTTTATCACATAACTTTTTTGTATTTAACTTTTATGCATTTTTTACACTGGATTATTAAATTGTGAGGTATTCTAGTACTAAAAGGTACTCTTGGTTAAGTCCGTAGGACACACGGTTTTCTAGAAAAATCGAATTGAAAATTTTTCGTTTTTTGAATTTGAATAAAAATTGAAAGAAAATTAAAAAAAAAACGGTGTATTTTATCAACTTAAAGAAAGAGTAACTTTTAGTATTAGAATACTTCATAACTTAATAATCTAGAGTCAAAGATGATTAAAAATGAAAGACAAAAATGTTATGCGATAAAATATCCGTTGACCTACCCAAAACGGACGCATATGACCCGTACTAGAAATTCGCAGTTAATGAAATCGGTTCATCTTTGAAATATAAATAAATGTACCAGTTTTCATATTTCTAAATAGTTTTTTTTTAAATTTTTTTTGAAAATTCAAAAAAAGAAAAATTTTCAAATCGATTTTTCTAGAAAACGGTGTATCCTATCGACCTAAAACAAGAGTACCTTTTAGTTGTAGAATATCTCACAATCTAATAATCCAGAGTCAAAAATGCTTAAAAATTAAAGATAAAAAAGTTATGCGATAAAATAATTGTTGCCTTACCCAAAACGGACGCCTATGACCGGTACTAAAAATTCGCAATACATGGAGTCGATTTATCTCTGGAAGATAAATATGTGTACCAATTTTCGTTTTTGTCAATCGAAGCGTTCTGGAGTTATTTAAGAAAAACTACTTAGAAGACGCCATCTTCAAAGAGCTCTAGCTCCTTTAGGAAGCATTTTCGGACTAGGTAATTTGGGTTAAAATATCTTAAAATTATCTGAGGAATCTCCTGTCTTCGTTTGTCGGTAGAGTTTCTGGACACCCTGTATAACCAAATACATACATTAGACTGTAATACATCCAACTCCCACAGAAATCTGGAAGCACGTTGCCACTAGCGCCTCTGTCGGCTTGAGTTGAACTACGTTTTGACAACGTAAAATTTAACGTAAAGATTCAAATTTAATTTTAATAATTTTTGGATAACGAGCTAATGTTTCTAAATTGTGTTTGTAGTTTTACACAAAATGGATTATCAGCATCAAATACCTAGGATGGCAACAAAATCAACTAATAATAAGTATATTAAAAAAAAAGACTAAGTCTTCAATCTAATAGCACATAAAACAACAATAAAAATGGTTGTTCCACATCATACCAGACTGAAAACAATGGAAACCTTCTCTTAATTAAAATACTTAATTATAAAAATGCCACAAGGAAATAGCTTCAGAACAACATAAAGAAAATAGCTCACAACTAAATTTGTATTTTGATTTAATCGTATAAAAATACTTTTCTTTTAAATGCATAGTTTGTGGTTATCAACGCAGACCACTAGATGGCGCTATATTGTTTGCTTCCGCAAAATTAATGGGAAATGTCAAGGGTTGTATGTATTACAGTCTAATGTATTTGATATAACTTAAACAGTAGAACCTAAAAGAAAACGTATGAGCATTATGTCGTCACTTTTTAGTGACATACCTAAGCGTCGACAGTGGCGCACCAAATTATACACTTATGGAATAGATAAATAAATTAAAGGGTACCCTCCCTCACTCCCAGAATTAAACTTTTCATTTTTTTTAAGTTCTATTTGATTAAAAAATGAGACAACCTAATTTTAACCCACCACGCCCTTCCCTCTTCCCCCACCGTCAAAAAATTCATTTTTCGTTTTTATTTTTTTTTTGGGTGGGTTGCTATCAATTTTAAAATTTCAAAAAATTGACATGCATAGCTGAAGCTTTTCCAAAACATGTCTATCTTTTATAGAGTCGTAGGTTGAGTGTACATAACCTCAAAAAAAAATTGTATACAGGGTGATTAATTAGTGGGGTAAAGCTTATTTGATCCGCTATAGTAATAGATAGCAATAAAAGTTAATAACAAAAATTTTAGCCACCTTTGAGCTTCACATTACAAAATTAGTTAGAATGTTACAGGGTGTTCGATAACACAGTAGCAGACCAAACTTATGTTTTTTTAAATGGAACACCCTATATTTTATTGTAAGTTCGAAATCCTGTTAACTTCTCCATCACAAAAATATAAAGGTTTGTTATGTTATACAGGGTATTTACAAAGTTATAACCAATTTTATATGAAAATCGTAACAAGTTCAACTCCCTGTATAAATAAAAATAAGCAAAACAGCAATGGTTTATTAATGCCATATTTTTTAACGTATTGTCAAAATTTTCAAGAATGGTCAATATTGTTAATTTTCTTTATATCAAATACAGGGTGAGTCAAAACGCAAGTACATTATTTTCTCAGTAATTTTAAATGGAACACCCTGTATTTTATATCACTATTGAAAAGTACCATTACCGTACCTTAATTTTTAGATAACATTTCCTATGTCTAAATTTATTAGTTTTCGAGATATTTTCATTTTTCAATGGACCAGTAGCGTGGCCACCCAAATCACCAGAATTTAATAAACTGGACTGATTTTTTTGGGGTTACGTTAATAATGAAGTTTATAAAATACCTCCAACAACAAGGGATGAGATGAAAAATAGAATACAAAGTGTATTTCGATGTGTTAATTTACAAATGCTTCGTAGAGTAAGTAGCTCATTCAATGATCGTTTTTAGGCGTGCATAAATGTGTTAGGAGATAATTTTGAACACCTTATGTAATTAAATATTAAAAATATTTTATTAAAAGCAGCTTCTAATTTTTTCAAACATGTTTTTTTGCAAAATGTATTACTGATAAATTATGTTTCGTTCTTTATTTGTTACATTGTTACATTTACATACAAAAGTAGTGTTTAATTGTCTTCACAAAATGTTGTATTTTGTGTTTGTGTGTTTTTTGTAAAATTTATTACTAATTTTCTTTGTTTATTTGTTGCATTTACATAAAAAGATAGTTTTTAATTGTTTCAAAAATGTTGCATGTTGTGGTTGTGTTTTTTTTTGTAAAATGTATTAGTAATAAATTCTTTTTATTTCTTTATTTGCTACAGTGTTACATTGATTATCTGATTGATAAATCGGTAATCGTCAATTGTCAATTCAGTCATGGCTTACTTAAAATTTATATAAATTTAAACACCTAAAATAATTTGCTCTGAAAAATGAAAATATCTACACTAATAATGTGTGAACACACACCTGAGAGACTGAGATAAGTTAACCCTTAAGTACTAACATCTTAAATCAATGGCGTAAATACTAACTAACCGGCTGACAGACGGGTTTAACATTTTAGTGGTAATTTTTGTTTTTGTTAAATATTTTAATGCAAAAAAATATCTCGATGACTTACGTATTGATTCTAAAAAACACAGTAATTAATCTAGTTTTTCTGTATTTATTAAAATAAAAAACATTATAACAAGAATGGAAGGATTGTTTGTGTAACTTTTTACTCCTGAAAAAAAGTGTGATAAAAATTAAACAAATTAAAGAATCTTAATAAAAATTTATAATCGAGTTAAACAAAGAGTAAGAAAAATGAAAATAAAAAGGTTTTTAAAAAATGTTAAAACAAAAAAAAAACTGACAGGTACTATAGTTAGTACAGTGTAGCAATGGTAGTCAGTGGCAACATTTTCATCACAAATTGATTCCACTTCGCTTATGTCGTCGTCTACCTCATCAAACAATTTCAAAAGAGTTTCCTCAGGGTCTTTATTCCCTTATTTGATGTTTTTAACGAACTGGGGCACATCATGTGTAATGACGAACTGGTCACAAACACTAACACCCCGTCTATTAGACGGAAATCACACTTTGACCCTAAATATTTTTCGAATAACAACCTGCCGCAAATTGCCGAATCCAATACTACTATAGAACAACCCAACTTGAAAAGTCATAAACGGGCGACCTTCAAAATTTTCTAGGAATGGAAATATCCCACTTTCGACAAGCGATGCCGTCTGTGAGACGGGGTGTTAGTACTTAAGGGTTAAGGGTGTAGCGATGGCTATCTTAGTTGGTTGAGATAATATTTTCGAATACTGTTTCAATTAGCTGGGGTAGTCAATCGTGCGCTTATTTCGTTTCATGTTCTTTCATTAATAAATTTTATCATTTATTGTTATCAAATCTTTAGTCAACTTTTATCATTAATACATGCTTGAAAAAGAAGAACCTGCTTTACGGCAATAAAATTGATAAACTACAAAACGTTTTACAGTGTTTTCAATATACACGTTCTTTTTTACTTTCACCGCCGGCCAAAATAAGGTCGTACATGGCTAACTTGTGCCGGAGTCACAGTATAAAGAGGGACAGTAGAACCACTCTCCGAAAAATTGGAAGTAAAATCTGTAGTCGCGCACGGCGACCGCGCAATGTTGGCAGTCGCTTTTGCCCCACTCTCGAATTGCTATTCGCATAGAAACGTACGGCTTTTAACAGGGAAAACCCGCATCCACCACTGGTGAATTACCAATTGCGTACTGCCGGTATTACTTCCTGAGATCAAAGCGCCGACAGAAGAGTGATTTTACTGTGGAACCTCTATATACTGTGCCGGAGTTATGAATAAGAATAAAGAATAGATCCTGTCCGATGCTAATACCTGCGTATTACGACTCTACGATAGTAAGAGAAAACAACTGTAAACATGAAAATCCCTAAATAGCGACTTTTTATTTTACCTCATGACCACGTTTTCAGCATTTGGAACCGCTGTGCAAAAAGTAACAAATCGATAGGTGCTGTATTTCAAAATAGATTTTTTTATAAATGCCCTGGTAGAGTGGCTAGTGATATAGAAAATTTTTTGAATCATCCTCGTATAATGGTATTAAAGGTCGTAAAACCTGCCAGAATATTTAAATGCAAACAACATAATATACGATATTTTTACCAGATAGTAGAGAAAAGGTCACAACAGGTGAGAGAAATCTGCTTTGAAATATTTGATTTAAAAATAATTTAGTGGTCACTTTTTATGGAAAAATTGGTTTAGAGAAAACGTGTAACAATGTGTTGCAATGAAACTCGACAAATGGGGTCAAGAGTGCCGTTCTAGGAATTAATCGCAAGAATAATTACTCTTCCAGAAGAAATGAAATTGTTTACAATTTCACTGATATTTTAAAAGAAGTACTCATTATAGTAGGGGAGCCTGTGATGCTAAATTTGCAGTTACTAAAGCGATATGGGTTATGAAGATTATGTTCTTAAACCAAAAAAAGGTTAAGTTAAGTTTTCCATTTTAGTGGGGAGGTGTACAAATTTTCAAAAACGTAAAAACAAACAGCCTAACAGCCACATGGAAATATTCGAGCGCATCAGACATTCATAGTGTATACGCCTATGTCTTTCTAATAACCGAGAGATAATATATGTAGCGTTTTTACAGGACTTTTAGGCCCAAAGCTTTGTTGTTCTTTTCCATAGCTTTCTGCTATTTGTCAACTTCTTCCAGTCTGTTATTCACTTTTCTGGTAGGTCTTCTACTATCGCCTCTGTCCATCGTTTTCGTGTTATTTTTTCGTGGGCTATTTTCTTGACCACTCTGTCATCGTTCATTCTTTCTATATGGCCCAGCCAATGCAACCTTCTTGATTTCATTACGCTATCAATTTGTGGTGTTCTGTAAATATTATAAACTTCCTCATTTGTCCTTATATACCCCTCCTCTGTTCTCTTCCCTCCTAATATTCTTCTGAGTATTTTCCTTTCCCATCTACTTACTTTTTCTTTTGTTGCTTGGGTGAGTATCCATGTCTCACATCCGTATATCGCTGTTGGTCTTATTATCCTGAATTTCGTATTCCATGACAGCTGCTTTGATCTTAGTAAATAATACATGGCTCCCGCAGATCGATTGGCTTTATGGCATCAATTTCTTTCATTTCTTCACACTTGTTTGTTATCCTTGCTCCTATCCTAGATATACAAATTCGTCTATTTCCTTAAACTTAAACTCTCCTAATTGTGTGCTTACCTTGAACTTGATGAACACTAATTGATGACTCTTATACAATATGTGCACATTTATATTTAAATTGCTATTCCTAATGATTTTGTCTAGTATCACGTTAAATATTAGCGTTGATAGCGGATCTCCTTGCCTAAGTCCTGATCTGACTACAAGATCTTCCGAGGTTCTCTCTTTTACTCTTACGTTGCAGGTCGTATGCTTCAATGTCATCGTCACTAGTTTCTTTAACTTCGTAGTTATTTCAAATTCTTTCATAACTTCCGCAATTTTTTCTCTCTTGACAGAGTCGTACGCCTTTTTAAAATCTATGAATAATACTATTGCCGGGATTTTGTATTCATAGCAACTGGTCAGTACCACTTTCAATATGAATATCTGATCGGTTGTTCCTTTGCCTTTCCTAAACCCTGCTTGATATTCCTCTATCTCTGGTTCAATTACTACCTCTAGCCTGATTTTAATTGACTGATTGTCGCTATGTTATAGGCCACAACGAGCAATGATATTCCCCGATAGTTTTTACACTCTGCCTCATCGCCATCCTGTAAAATAGTTATTATTGTTGCTTTTTCCCAATCATTCGGCATCTTCTCCTCTCCCCATATGCCCACAATAATTAGTTTATACAATTTACGTTTTATCTCTCTGCCGGCATATTTAATATTTTCAATTGCTATTCCATTCCGGCGCTCTTATTAGTATCGTTCGCGGTAACGATCCCGTACTTGTCCAGGATTACTTCGCATGCGCACTTTAAAAAAGAGCGTTCTCTTTTTTAAAGTGCGCATGCGATTTTTAAAGTGCGCATGCGAAGTAATCCTGGACAAGTACGGAATCGTTACCGCGAACGATACTATTGTCTTTCATGTTGCTTAAGATTTTTTCTACTTCTTCTGTCTTCTCTCTACCGAGAGATATTAAGCATTAATCTGACGAGCAGTCAGGGGAACGTTGTAATAGGAAAAATAAAGAAAGGTATTCGAACTTGTCATATATTCAGAAGGGATGTTAAATTAACTCAAAAAATTATCCTGTTTAAATGTGAGACGATTGCGGGCTTAAAATACGCGGGCGAATCAGATTTTTATACAGAAGGTTCAACTTGACGTCCTAGCGTCCTCAATGATAATCTGACAACTATCTATCTATCTATCTATTAGCCTTGCGACATCCAATATTGGACATAGGCCTCCCCTTCGCTCCTCCACCTTTCTCTATCCTGAGCCATGTGCATCCATTTTGAGCCGGCTTCGTGTTTTAGGTCATCTACCCATCTCCCTCTCTTTCTTTCCCTCATCTGTGGTCTCCCTCTCTTTCGTTTATATGTCGATGATCTCCACTCTGTAATAATTTTATTCCATCTTTCGTCTTTTTGTCTAATCGTATGACCGGCTTTACTTTTTTGGCTTTAACTTTTAAGCTTTTTTGATACTGGATTATTAAATTGTGAGGTATTCTAGTACTAAAAGGTACTCTTGATTTAAGTCGGTAGGACACACCGTTTTCTAGAAAAATAGATTTAAACATTTTTCATTTTTTGAATTTGAAAAAAAAATTGAAAAAAAAAATTAAAAAAACGGTGTATTTTACCAACTTAAAGCAAGAATAACTTTTAGTACTAGAATACCTCACAACTTAATAATCTAAAGTCAAAAATTCTTCAAAATTAAAGACAAAATAGTTATGCGATAACATAACCGTTGACCTACCCAAAACGGACGCTACGCATATAAGTAACCGGTACTAGAAATTCGCAATTAATGAAATCGATTCATCTCTGGAATATAAATAAACGTACCAGTTTTCGTTTTTCTAAATGGTTTTTTTTTAATTTTTTTTGGAAATTCAAAAAACGAAAAATTTTCAAATCGATTTTTCTAGAAAATGGTCCTACCGACTTAAATCAAGAGTACCTGCAGAATACCTCACAATTTAATAATGCAGTGTCAAAAAAGACATAAAAGTCCTGCGATAAAATAACCGTTGCCCTACCCAAAACGGACGCCTATGACCGGTACTAGAAATTCTCAATAAACGTAATAGATTTATCCCTGGAAGATAAATATGCGTACCAATTTTCATTTTTCTAAATAAAAGCGTTCTGGAGTTATTTAAGAAAAACTAATTACAAGACGCCATCTTCAAAGAGCTCTAGCTCCCTTAGGAAGCATTTTCGGGCTAGATGAATTGGATTAAAATGTCTTAAATTTATCTGAGGAATCTCCTGTCTTCGTTTGTCGGTAGAGTTTCTGGACACCCTGTATTTACAAAAGCAAACACGGTATATATTAGTACTCGCGCTGTACAACATGAACGTATTCAGAGTAAGTTCGGGATTAGTTTCCAAGGCGCAGGCGTCAACGTAAACTTATCGTGGACATGCTCAGGTTTTTTCGCTCTGCGAACAATTTTCGGATTCGTAATGTAATGACGGGTTGCATACATTAAGGTTACAGAAGGAAGCCTTTTCTTGTCCCTTTCTTATTTCGAAATCAATGCCAAAAAAATGCAAATGCAACTTTGTATGTCAACAAAGAGAAAGAGAATAAAAGCAACAGGCAAAGGATTAACTTTCTATTCAATAATTCAATGCCCTTCTTAGAAGTTAGAAATTTGATTAGCGTCTTTCTTTATTATTTCGACAATATAATGTGGTATTTCTACGGCGAAATCCGGCTTACATTTTTGTAGAGTAAAAGATTGTTGATATTTAGATATAAAAATTACCTTTACCTTCCTGGGGGTTGAACATTATCTGAAGGAAGGAATAATTTAGTAAAGCAATCATTTCCAATTTTGATATGTATGTATTGAATTTGATAGGTTTTATTTATTACACCACAAAAATAATGAAATATAACAAGACACAAGAAATAGTTTCAGAATAAGTTTGATGTGTTGTTTATGTTTCATTATATTCAATAAGAGACTAATTTAACTCATAAATTAAACTGAAAAATAAACCACAAGAACATATAGGTACTTATAAGCTCATCTTGATAGAAGAAATTAAGTAAAAACAGAGTACAATTTATTGTAATACTTGTTCAATGGTAATACATACTACCGTAATAGATAATTATCGAATATCGAATGAAAATAATACTAGAAAAGGTACCTACTTATTTATAAACATACGAAATGGAAAACATTGACAAAAACAACTAAAAAAGCTTTAATATAAAATATAATAAAATTTGTTTGAAGAATATTTAAATGATACAACACTTTACATAATTTCAAAACTTTAAAAGCCAGAATCTACATCTACAAGTTGTTTAACAAAACAATATTTTAGGTTAAGAATTGGAAGGAGTAAGAACGGAATGTCAAGAAACTCTTCCCAAATATTTTGTGCGCCTGTGCGAACTTAAAATCCGAAACAAAATCCTCGAACGTCGAGAGCGTATCCCGGACACGTTCAGGATCTTTTTTCTGTACTGCGCGAACACCGAATTAAAAATCCGGAGGCTGTTCAGAGGGAAAGATTTGAACTCCGCGAACGCTCGATTTTGTAATGCGCAGGCATTCTCCCTCTGGGTATACCCAGAATGTACAGCGCGATCAAAGCTTATACCAGTACTGGACGCGTTCAGGATTAAGCGGTAAACATACCAACGCGATCTCGACGCGATGGCGTTCACGATGGCGATCGCGATTCAACTCGTCTACTTGTTTGCTTCAGACGATTTCGATCGTGATCGCCATCGTGAACGCTATCGCGCCGTTATCGCTTCGGTGTGTTTTCCGCTTTACTCAGCATGCGCACTGCAAAATTGTGCGTTCGCGGTGATCAAGTTCTGTATCGAAAGGAACGGCTACTATCTGCTAGTGCGGAGTCTTGTCGTTCGCGGTTATTTCGTCCGTAGTCTAGAACCAGTTCAACCGGTCGAGAATATACAGTTTGTACATGCGCAATAGTAATTTCAAAATACTTCAAATATATTATCTGTTCCTAAAAACATTGAGAATTTTGAAACCATTATACCATTAATTAGATTTTCAACGTTTTGTAATATCCAAAAAAATCAGCCAGTAAACAAAACAAATCAGACACATAAAAGCTGGGTTCTGCACTGAACTGGAGGTTATTAAAAATTCGTTCGCGGTTTAAATCAATTTTGTACCTATTATTATGAATGGCACTTGCGTACAACGCGATTACTAAGAGAATTGTATTGGTACCACGAATTTGATCAGCTGGGATGACATCATGGCGGAAGGCGATAGAGATACAGTTCTCGGCAGCTGTACGCTCCACACTTTACTTATGGTTTCAGCGACATCGCCCTATGAAAATCCTCAGATATTTTTTCCGTAATCATTAGACGATTTCCTTCAAAATAAAAAAAAATCAATAGCACTTGAGTATTTCAAGATGACGTTTTTTTAGAACTTTGTGACTCGTCCATTTCCTTACGTCCTTACCTTCACGTACTTAACTTACCTTGTCGTAATCGAATGCGCTCGAGTTTTTCTGAGGACAGTTTTTTTACTGCGTGTATAGATGCTCCCGTCCGGTACCAACTTAGAACGTTCCAACACGTCTGAGTTCCTTAAGTACGGAGGAGAAACTTGACATAGACAAATACACAAACTAATAACACTTATATGGAAAGAAGAGAAAATACCAACAAAATGGCACGAAAGTGTAATAATCCCCATCCATAAACAAGGAGACAAAACCAAGTGTTCCAATTATAGAGGCGTCTCCTTACTTAATACGGCGTATAAAATCTTATCGAACATCCTATTAAGTAGGCTAACACCGTTTGTAGAAGATTTCATAAGGGAATACCAAGCCGGCTTCAGAAAAAAAAATAGATCGACCATAGAGCAGATTTTTACTCTAAGACAGCTGCTTGAAAAAGGATGGGAATTTAATAGAACTATCCATAATATCTTCATAGATTTCCGACAAGCGTACGATAGCATTAAAAGGGATCAGATGTGGCATGCAATGGCAGAACCTTCAGTTCCAAAAAAACTTATCCAGCTTGTTAAGATCCAGAGTACGTATAGGTAACAAACTCTCAGAATCATTCGAAATAAGCAGTGGCCTGAAACAAGGAGATGCGCTGTCACCTCGCCTTTTTAATATAATCCTGGAGAAAGTAGTAAGAACAGCACAAATTAAAACAGAATTACTGACAGTAAATGGACCAAAATTACTAGTATACGCGGATGAGACTCCAAGATGAGACTCCAAGATCTTGGAGTCTCAGTTAATGGAACTAATGATAGAAGTATCGAAATTAATGAAAGAATCTAGGCAGGAAACAGAACCTACTGGAAATACAATAACTTCCTCAAAGATAAGAAGCTTACTCAGAATACAAAACTGAAAATTTACAAAGCAGCAATTAGACCAGTAATCACATATGGTGCTGAAGTAATGTGTCTGAAACAAAGAGGAAGAAATATTGAGGATCCTAGAAAGTAAAATAATTCGTAGGATAGCAGGACCACTAAACTTAGGTAATAATGAATTTAGAAAACTCACGAAGTAAGAGAACTTCTGAAAGGAGAAGACATCGTCAGATTTATCAAGGCACAGAGACTCAGATGGATGGGACATGTAGAAAGGAGGAATCCAAAAGCCGTTATCAAGAAAATTACCAAATGGAGACCTGCATCTGGCAGACCACGACGAAGACCAGAAACCAGATGGGAGAACCAGATAGTGGAGGACCTTAAGAAGATGGGAGTCAGAGAATGGGTAACCAGAAGCAAAAAACAGGAACGAATGGAGGAAAATTGTAGAAGATGCCAAGTCACACAACCAATTGTAAAGCCAAAATGTTAATGCGGATTTATTCACCGCGACAAACGAATCGGAAGACCCCAAAAAGGGCGGCAATCACTCCGCTAGGAATGTAAATGCCATGATGATACGCGGATGACATTGACATTGTGGGAAACACAGTCACCAATGTGAAGGAAACTTTCAATAAATTGGAGGTAGAGGCAAAGAAAACTGGTTTAAGGGTAAATGAAGAGAAAACCAAATACATGTGCAACAACAGACAAAAGGGACGAGATAGAATAGGGCAAAATGTTACGATAGACCCATATAACTTTGAAGAGTGAAAAGTTTTAAATACCTCGGAGCAACAATCACTGCAGATAACGATATCACGGAAGAGATTAAAGGGAGAATTCAGGCAGCAAATAGATGTATGTATAGCCTCCACAATACTAAATCTAAGAGCCTAACACGAGCATCAAAGATCAGAATATATAAAACAGTGATTAGACCGGTGGTCATGTATGGGTGTGAGACGTGGACTCTGACCAAAGCAATTGAAAGAAAACTTGGATGTTTTGAGAGAAAAATCCTCAGAAGAATCTTTGAACCCTATCACGACACTAATAGCAACCAATACCAAATGAGAACAAATTCTAAGGTCAAGCAGATGTATAGGGCGAGTGACATAGTCCAAGAAAATAAATCTCAAAGTCTAAGATGGTCTGGCCATGTCCATAGACTCCCTAATAACCGCCTTACCAAACTGATCTGGGAGGAAACCCCCACAGGAAGAAGGCCCTTAGAACGCCCACGAATGCGATGGAGAGACAATATATGGTCAGATCTAAGAACAGTGGGGCTACCCACTGACCCAACCATCATGGACAACCGTTCGAGATGGAAGCGAGTTGTGCAGTCATCCAAGACCCACCCCGGGTTGTAGTGCTACCAGAAGAAGACGAAGAAGTTTTTCTTACTAATCTGACGGAGTGCCCTCAACGCACGCCCCTATATTAAGGGTTCATATATGATAATCGCAAATACATGGTTCAAATTACACAAAAGAAGATTATATACATGGAAGGAACCAGGAGATAACTCACTTCATATAATTAGAAATCAGATAGATTATAAACTAGTAAACAAGAGATTTAAGAATGGTATCAAGAGATCAACGACATATCCTGATGCAGATATCGGTTCAGACCATAACCCTCTAATAGCTGACATCCAAGTGAAGCTCAAAAAAGTCGAAGAAAGCCCCAAAACACCAAAATTACATATATCAGCATCCAACAAAACGCTAATAGAAAATGACCTGAATAATCAGCTAAAGAATTCAACAAATGAAAACAATACAGAAATATGAAACATGTTTAAAGATCTTACCTGGAAAGTAATGGAAAAATATACAACAACGATGCAGAGGCACAAAAAACAACAATGGATGACTGATGAAATCCTGGAATTGATGGAGCAGAGAAGAAAACTGAAAGATAACAAAACAGAATACAAAGAAAAACAGAAACTAATTAAACAAAAAATAAAGGTAGCTAAAGAAAAATGGATGGAGGATAAATGCAAGGAATTAGAAAAGTTGAATGGAAAACATGATACGTTTAATATGTTTAAAAAAGTTAGAGGTAGCTGGTCTTTATCGTAAGAAAACTCCACATACTATAACCAATTCGTCGGGAAAAATGATATTAGACGAACACGAAATTCGAACTACCTGGTATAATTATATAAATGAACTGTATAATGATGATAGACCCGAAGAACTGGAGACTTCAACTTGAGACTGAAGGTGAAGGACCAGAAATACTAAAATCAGCAATGCAACATGCTATAAAATTGGCAAAAAAACAAGAAAGCCGTTGGTCCCGACAACATACCTACAGAAATGTTAAAGCTCATAAATGAGGAAAACATTGGAATACTAGTCAAACTTTTCAATGATGTTTATTCGACTGGAGATATCCCTGAAGATTGGTTAAAGTCCGAATTCATAACCCTACCAAAAAAACAACGTCCGAAAAACTGTAGCGATTATAGAATGATAAGCCTTATGAGCCACACTTTGAAAATCTTTCTACGTATCATCCACAGTAGAATCAGAGATAAATGTGAAGAAAACCAGGATGAAACACAATTTGGCTTCAAAAATGGACTGGGAACCCGGGACGCACTCTTTGCACTAAATGTGTTATTGCAGAAATGCCGAGATCAAAGGAAAGACGTCTTTGCTGTATTTATGGACTATGAGAAGGCCTTTGATCGAGTACAACATCACAAATTAATTAAAATATTAAAGGATAAAGGAGTTGATAGTCAAGATGTACGAATCATAGAAAAATTATACTGGCGTCAAACAGCGACAGCTTGCATAAATGGAAAATCAACAGAAATATGTAAAATACAAAGAGGTGTCAGACAGGGTTGTATACTGTCCCCGCTGTTATTCAATTTATATTCAGATAGAATATTTAAGGAAGCACTGCATAATTTGGAATGGGGTGTGAAAGTTAATGGAATTCTGATAAATACAATCAGATATGCAGACGATACAGTTATTTTAAGTGATAACATGAATGGATTACAACACCTTTTAAATGCCATTGACAGAGTGGGAAGAGAGTTTGGCCTAAATATAAACTGTTCAAAAACAAAATACATGGTATTTAGCCGTTTGGCCCATCAAGATTCACGGTTATATGTTGATGGTCATATAATTCAAAGAGTTTTAAATATCTTGGTTGCCATATTACTGAACAACTAGATCCAGATAAAGAGATAAAATGTAGAATCGAGATAGCCCGCACGACATTTTTAAAAATGAGGTCATTCTTCTGTAATGATACCTTGCAACTTCAACTTCGAAAGCGCATGATTAAATGCTACATTTGGTCAGTCCTCTTGTATGGTGTCGAAGCATGGACATTAAAAATATCCACCATTAACCGTTTGGAGGCCTTTGAAATGTGGCTGCACAGAGGTATACTGAAAATACCATGGACGGCTATGCTGACAAATGTGGCAGTCCTTAAGAGAGCAAATGCTACCTGCGAGCTGCTTGATAACATCAAATATAGAAAGATGGCCTATTTTAGGGGAGACCGGTATAATATTCTTCAACTTATTATGATGGGTAAAATCGAAGGACGCAGAGGAATTGGTAGAAAGCAGGCCTCTTGGTTGAAGAATATCCGGGAGTGGACAGGAATAAAGAAAGCAGAACACCTATTTAGAATAGCTCGAGACAGAGACAGTTTCGCCATGTTAATCGCTAACGTCAAGGAGACTTAATAGGGCACGTTAAGAAGAAGAAGAATATGGTAGGGGCACATTACAGGGTACAAGGTTTCTCCCCATGTGATTTTCTGAGGTGCTCGAGTAACTCGCAAAAATCCCGCTTGGGCTCTTCTACTATTACCAGAGACATTTTATTTTTGCTAAAGGAAATAAAAAAATCTGTTGAGAGTTATGCTGCTGCGTAGCTATTTACCAGATTTTTAAAATATAACTTCATTAAAATGTTGTACATTATTCTATATTAAAATGCTTTGATGAACTTCTCTCTAAAATTGCAAAAATGAATCGTGGGCACGTAATTCAGCCAGAGTGTGTATTTACTGAAACAGTTATAGTCCCTTTAAAAACTACATATTTACAGAATACAAATTATACACTCACGGACAAAAATATTGCATATTTTGAAATTAACGTGTGAAATAAAAATTTTTGTGCTGCCCCCAGTGTCATAAAAATAGGATTTCTTTCCCGATTGTGATGTTTTAATGTATCATATGAATGGTATTATCGGATTTAAATTTAATATGGTGGCCAATATAATTTTTAAATTGAATCTCATTAAGGTAAGTATTCACTATTCTAATTCTACCGACATGAAGACCTGCGTCATGGTGCATTAACAGGAATTTGTTATCCAATATGGCCGGCAAATGGCAAAACATGATCTTCTAAAATGTTTTTAATGTACATATCAGCTGTCATTTACCCAATCACCTCCACAAGTTCGGTATCTCCTTTCCAAAAATACCACTCCATAACACTATACCGTCACCACCAAAATTAACACTCTGTATGAGGTTACATCTGGCATACCGTTCACCATATGGAAGCAAGATTTACAAAACGTCGTCTACAGAGGAGTTGGCGAACAGTATGTCAGTTGTAACCTCATATAGAGCATTAGTTTTGGTGGTGGCAGCACAGTGCTACGGAGCGGTATTGCTTTGAAAGGATATACCGAACATGTGAAGGTGATTAGGCGAATGCCAACTGATAGATATGTGGGAACATCCATAAACTACGTCGTTGAAAAAGGGGAGGTGGGTCTTTCCTTATTACGACGGTATAGGACAGGGGGGAGGGGACCATGAGTGTAGAGATGCATCAAGTCAAACTAGTTTGATTTTACTCAACAAACTTGACTTGACTTGAAAATCAAACTTTTTGTATAAAAAAGTTTGACTTGACTTGATTTCGATATCTTTAGGTTTGACTTGAATTCAAACATCTTCAAACAGTTTGAAAAGTTTGATTATTACGCAACGTGTTTATTTTCAATTTTAAGTGAGACCGCCTACGCCTATATTTGTTCAGCGGCGGATCAAGGGGGGAGAGGGGAGGGGTAGGGAAAATTCCCCCCTTCTCCCAACAAGGTCAAAAAAATTTTTTTTGACAAATTTCAATAAACATAGAAATGTATTGGCTGATATGATATTTAAACCGCAGACAGACAAATAAAACGCGCTAGTTAGGATAATTATTAAGAAAACTTAATGCATATTTTTTATACATTAATTTTTTTAAATTTAAACCCAACATTTGTAGCCTGTATCCGAAAAAAATTTAAATTGTAGATATAAAACCATATAGACCTGGATGCCGCGTACCAAAAAAAAGTTGATTAATAGCAAGCTGAAAATTTGTTAATAGCTTAACGGTGTCTAGTCAGACAAACTTTGATGTATGGGAACACTGGAACAGAAAAAGTTTTAATTGTGGAAAAGTAATTGTTAAAAATTTGGAAGGTCAGACCACGTAAACGTTCCATGTATTTTGTCGGACAGAACTTCCAATTAATTTGTTACCATTTCATTAAACTCTCATGCAAAAATCAGACTGGAGTTTATCACCAACTGGGCATTTTAATGAGTGGAACACGAAGAACATGTTAAATGACAGGAATTATGTTGGTTAGTAATAGCAGTGTGATTTTTGCATAGAGTTTAATGAAAGGGTAACAAATCAATTGGATGTTCTGACCGATAAAATACATGTGACGTTTTCGTAATCTGACGGTCCAAATTTTTAAACTGTTCCACAATTAAAACTTCCCCTGTTCCAGTGTTCCCGTACATCAAAGTTTGTCCGACTAGACACCGTTAAGCTATTAACAAATTTTCAGCTTGCTATATAATCAACTTTTTTTTGGTACGCGGAATCCAGGTCTAATAACCCTATGGTTGTTTTGAATTTTAAAGAAATACCAACGAATATACAGCAACTTTTGTATTGTGGTACATATTTTCGAGTGAACTAGCAGCTTGGTACCACATGTTTTTTCGAACTGGCCCTAAGATAAATAAATGCCTTTTTAATAAAAGAAAGTCATAAAAATTCCAAATAATTTTATTTTGAGCTGTCCATTGAAAACCAATAAATAGTCTTATTTTATTGTAACCCTTAAGGACATAGGCGTAACATGTCGCTTATCAAAATGTTCAATGTGTTTTAAATGTATTCATTTTTTTTAAATCCCGAGAAAACTAATAACAATTTTAAAAACAATTTAAACGCAACATGAAAGATTACATTATTTCTGAGGGACGAACATCCCTGAAAACTTCTATAATGTTTATTTTAATAAGTTACGGGGGTGAACATAAAAAGGAAAATTTGGTGTTATTATTAATTGCAAATATTTCATTCAAAAGGAACTTTTTATTTATTCTAAGAGACTTTCGGCCCTCGGTAATAACGCAATCTTTCATTCTGCGTTTAAATTTTTCAAAAATACTTATTAGTTTTCTCAGGATTCGAAAAAAATAAATATCTACATTTAAAAGTTTGAAATTAAAACACATTGAAAATTTTGACTTTTATGTGGCACTCATTGTATTATTAATTTTCTTATATTAATTGGCAACTAACATGTCTATCTCGACAAAAAAGTAGGCCTATATCTACTAAATAAATTATTTTTCAAACTCTTTCAAACTAGTTTGACAAATAGTTTGAATTTTCAAACCTGTACAATTGACCAGTTGACTTGACTTGAAATATTTGTCAAAAGGATTGACTTGAGTTTGACTTGAAAATAAGTCAAACTCAAGTCAAGTTCAAACATTCAAGTCAAACTTGTGCAACGCTACATGAGTGCACATTCGACGTCGTTTAATATTCACGAATATAAAAAATATACCCTATTGTAGGATTAAAAAGAATTAGTAGGTATATTACTTTCATCGCATACTTTTCATTTCGTTTTTATCACTCACAGCCTTAATAATATTGCTAGCAGTTTTGTACAGAATAACAAACATTAAAACATTGTTCTATGTATTTAACCTTTCGTTACTCGCGCCAATTTTTTGTGATCGAATACTCGCGCACGGTGCAGAAGACCAGGTCCAAAAATATGAGTCAGCAATATTTAAAAAAATTTTTTTTTGCAAAATTCTGTACAATTATTTATATTGTTTAATGAATATATGATCATATAACTTTGTAGATATGCATTTAGGTCAACATTATATTAATTTAATAAAAAGTAACTTTGTTCTTCATCATCTTCATACGTTTCCTCGTCAGTCGATACTTCGTCAAATAATTTTAATAATATTTGCTTCTCCTTCTCGTAATCCATATCTAAATATAAATAAACAAATATATAAACATTGGAAATAAGAAAAAGGTCTTAAATAACCTTACTAATTAAAACTATCGATGTCTGATTTAAGCACAAAAATTTGTTCACAAATACTTACACCCGGTGTACAGCACCGTGATGCCTAATAATAAAAGTACAATACTCTTTTTTACACTTCACGTGGACTTCACCCACAGTTGACTGATGACGGAAGAGGTATATGCAGCAGCAATTCAAAATCTCCACTACAATCAGAGTTACAGGAAGTTATTTAGAGGCCAGGTCTCACACACAGTGTGTGAGTAACGGAGGGTTAAACAAACGCTTCTATACAGAACAACGTCTGGAAGCAATAAATATTAAACTGTTCATTTATTTACTGAATACTTTGTGTGAAACAATTATTTTACAAGAATTAATAAAAATAAATTATGTATTCTATTTTATTCGATAGTACATTCGATACTATTCGATCATCATCATCATCATCAACCCGTACGCGTCCACTGCTGGACATAGATCTCCCTCAGCTCTTTCCATCTTTCTCTGTTTTGTGCGGCTTGCATCCAGTTGCCGACAATACGTTTCAGATCGTCAGCCCATTTGGTTGGTGGTCGTCCTCTGCTCCGTAGTGCTTCTTCTCGTGGCCTCCACTCGACAATACGTTTTGTCCATCGGTTGTCTGACAATCTGGCGACGTGTCCTGCCCAAT
This sequence comes from Diabrotica virgifera virgifera, assembly GCF_917563875.1. Taxonomy (NCBI): domain Eukaryota; kingdom Metazoa; phylum Arthropoda; class Insecta; order Coleoptera; family Chrysomelidae; genus Diabrotica; species Diabrotica virgifera. The sequence continues at coordinate 43,499,733 of NC_065452.1, forward strand.
TCCACTTGAGCGACGCGATTCTTTCGACGGCGTCCGCTGTTTTTGTTCTACGACGTATTTCTTCGTTTGGGATTCGGTCCCTCAGGGAGACACCCAACATCTGGCGCTCCATAGCCCTTTGAGTTATGCGAATCTTGTTCACTACCTTTTTTGTGAGTGTTAATGTTTCCGCTCCATAAGTGAGTACAGGCAATACACACTGGTCAAAGATTTTCCTTTTCAGGCATATGGGTAAGTCCGATTTAAATACATAGCTCAGTTTACCAAACGCTGCCCAGGCTAATCCTATGCGACGTGGGAGCTCGCACGTCTGGTTATCTCTTCCCAATCGAATTTCATGTCCCAAGTACTTACAAGATGCAGTCTGCTCAATATTCATTCCATCAAGAACAATATTACGATTTAGCACCAGATTAGTCATTATTTGCGTCTTGTTGATGTTAATCTTTAGCCCGACCTGTAAGGAAGCGTGATATAACTTGTTCAACATTATTATTGCATCATCCATACGATCGGCTATAAGGACGATGTCATCTGCGAATCTCAAATGACTGAGCTTCTCTCCATTTATGTTGATACCATATTCGTTCAGATTTGCCTTCTTAAAACTGTGTTCTAAAAGGGTTGTGAACAGCTTTGGTGAGATGGTGTCTCCTTGCCGTACTCCTCGCTGTATACAGAATTTATTTGTTTGTTGATCAGATAGTCTTACGCTAGCCGTTGCGTTGTGGTAGATATATTTTATCATGTTAGTATAGCGATAATCTATTCGGCATTCTGTCAATGCTTTTAACATTTTCTGCTGGTTTATGGTATCGAACGCTTTCTCGTAGTCCACGAATATCAGTGCCAATGGTTTTTTGTATTCCGCAGACTTCTCGATCAAATTTTTTATTACCAGTAAGTGGTCGTTAGTGCTGTATCCGGATCTGAAGCCAGCTTGTTCTCTAGGCTGATAGAAGTCTAACTTAGCCTCCAGTCTCTTTTTGATAATTTTTGTGAAAAGTTTATACATGTGTGATAGCAGACTGATAGGACGGTAGTTTTTTAGATCTGTTATGTCACCTTTCTTGTGCAATAAAACAATGACTGCATTGTTCCATTGAGAAGGCGTTTTTCCTTGGTAAATGCATTCGGTGAAAAGTTTGGCCAAAACTTGGATAATTTTATTTCCACCTTGTTTGATTGCCTCGATCACTACTCCGTCATCGCCAGGGGATTTATTATTTTTCATTTCTGAAAGTGTCTTTTTAACTTCGTATGGTGTTACTTCTGGCATTAATTCTGATCCCTGGTTTGTGATTTTGGACAGGAGCTGATCTTGCCTTGCGTTGGTGTTCTCATACATTTCGCGATAAAACGATTCGACAGCCTTAAGGATTTCGGCTCTATCCGTAGCAATGCTGTTGTCTTTATTTCTTATTCTGTACATATTTTTGTTGCCAATGTTATTCGTATTTCGCCGCAAAACTTTTAAACTTTAGTTTTCTTGAATTATTTGAGTTATTTCTCTTGTATTGTTTTCTCTTATGTCTTTTCGGATTGACCGGTGGATATCTTTATTTAATTTCTTCAGTGTTGTGTAGTTGGAGTCGTATTTTTCCGTCAGTTGTCTTCTTTTACTTATTAACTCTTTGGTATTTTGGCTTAATTTTTCTTTATGGGTCACGACCGTCGGGCAGCACTCCCTTTCGGTTTCTTTAAGTGCCTCCGTTATGAGATTATTTGCTAGTTCGATGTCTTCTATTTCGTTTTCTAAGTCTTGTATACGTCTGGTTAGTATATCTTCATAGAGGTCGTTGTTTTCTGGGGGAATCCATTTCTTCTTTCGTGTTTTGAAGATCATCTTTGTTCTTTCCAAGTTGACATTTAATTGTATCCTTGCTCGGATTAATCTGTGGTCGCTTCCTATCGCAAATTTGTTAAGTACTTCATTGGGTGGAATGCATAAAACGTAGTAGATGCTATTGCTTCAGCAAATAGTATCTAGTTTGTAGCATTTTCTTTTACATAAAAGGAGGTGCTTTGTTGTGAATATCGTACTACAAAACCGAAGTACTTGCTACTGACCAGAAGGATCTACTAGCAAACGTAGCGCCAGCCGTAGTGCCCTTGTGCGCATCACACCACTTGTATTAGTAGAACTATTTTTCCATGTGCTTTTGTGTTTTGTGAATTCACATTTTTACGTACCTAATTATTATTAGAATAAGTGAGTAGTGAGTAAAAATGAGTGGTTCAGATTCCGAAGCGACAAAAGAGTTAGGAGAGGATAAAAATGAACAAGTATTGTTGGTTAAAATCTTCTTGGAAACTATCAAATTTTATTTTATAAAAGAATGATCCCAAAAATTAAAACTGAAAAAGAAGCTGCATTGAATAAATAACTGATGCCTTTAATGAAATAATCGAAAAAAATCTAGATTCAAAACAGATTTTAAAGAAATTTAACGACATGAAAACAAAGGTTAAAAAAATTGTTGACGTAAAAAAACTGGTAACAAAAAAATCGTACTGACTGACAAAGAAAATTCTATGAGTTATGGAACATTGGAAAAAATCCAGTCTTGCACAGGTGCTTGTCAGGCCGATGTAACAGAGGAGATTGGGGTTTCATCACAAAAAAATAATGATGAAAACGTTCTTTTTAGTTTCAATTCTGGTTGCCAAAAACTAACAGGCAGAGCTCCCAAATATCCTAGTGCGAAGGAGGAGTCCATTTTTGTAATCAGTATTTCAGAAGCTTTTAATTGGGGTGTCACATGATGTACTTTCCCATTTAAAAAATCAAAGTTATGACTGTCACCACCTGAAGAAGGATTGCGTAAAGTTCGAAACTTTGATGCTATAATATACTATGATTATTTTAAAAATTGACCTCTCCGAGCGTTTTGCTTCTATACTAAAAATAAATGAGTTAATATGTGGGGTAATACTTATTCCACCGCACTGTATGAATAAAACTGCACAATTCATGATAATTACCTAAATATTTTACGATAAATATCATCATTGTATCTTCTTCCTGGTTTGTAGATTTTTCTACGACGAATTTTTATTCATAAATGCTGAACATTGATAAATGCTGCAATTTTTTAACAAAAAACACCTACGCAGAAGTCGTTCATCCACCAACTTCAGCTAAACTGAAGCAAATTCTACTAAACCAGCAAATACTTCAAAAGCGTAGTACATCCTTCTATGTATCTGGTAAATAGTAGCAGATGCTACAGATGAAAGCAAATGCTTTGTAAGTGTAGCAAATTCTTCAAAAATGTAGTACGTACTTGAAGCATTAGCAGGTACTACGTTTTATGCATTCCACCCAATATCTTTAATTATTTCTTTTCTGTTCGTTATGATAAAATCTATCTCATTTTTGACACTGCCATCTGGGCTTATCCATGTCCATTTACGCTGAGGCTTTTTATCGAAAAAAGAGTTCATCACGGATAAATTTTCCTGGTGTAAGAAGTTAAGCAGTCTTTGCCCTCGTTCATTTCTTTCGCCGTAGCCATACTTGCCCATTGCTACTTCTGCATCATCTTGTTTAAAGCCCATTTTCGCGTTAAAGTCGCCCATAACTATTGTGTAGTATGCTGGTGTAGTATGTAATGCTGTTTGTAGGTCGTCATAAAATATTTCAGTTTCTTCATCCGAGTGGCTAGTCGTTGGAGCATATGTCTGGATTATCTTAAGGTTATATCTTGCATTTAGTTTGAAGATGAGGTACACAATCCTGGGACTTATGCTGTTAATTTTAGTTATATTTTGGACGTGCTTTCTATGTATAATGAATCCTACTCCACCATTTGAAGTGTCTTCTTCTCCTCTAAAATGAAATAAGTGCCCCGATTTAAGGGTAATTTGAGCTTCTCCTCTTCGTCTGATTTCACTGAGGCCGATGATGTCCCATTTTATTGTTTTCAGTTCTTCCTCCAGTTCCATCATCTTCTGGTCCGATATAAGAGTTCTAACATTATATGAGGTGATATGCATTTGTCGTTCTTTGTAGTAGCCTGATCTTTTCCGGGGATTCTTAGCACCCTCTGCTCCAACCCTTTTCCACCCGCTACCTTGGCTGGGGGTGTTGGAGCCGCCGGAGACTGAGGGCCGTTCAGTAGTTTCGTCTTTCATGGAAATTTGCCTTTGGGGTTTTAGCCATTAAAACGCCACGCTTGGCTAGTGCGTGTTGGCGAGTTGGTTAGGATGTGGAAGGAGGAAATGGTGGAGATGGAAATGCTTTGGGTTTGGACATGGTTTCCCCGGTAAAGGGATGTTGGGGAAATCCATGAGCTCGCGTAGGGCAGGTGTGCTATTCCTGAAGTAGATCTATTCCCTACCGGGATCGCAGAGAAGTATCTACCCGCTACCACAATTTCTGCTACACAATATTCGATACGATAGTAAAAATGACTCATGGCACACGGCGACATGGTCGACGTTTTTTGTCTCGAATTATCGGAAACAACAGGCACCTGTATTCCTTTATTTATTTCAAACTGTCTTAGCATTGTTCAAAAAAGACTAAAAGACTATTTAAAAAAATTATTTTTTAAACAATGGTCTTAGTCTCCACTGTTCTTAAATAACTTAACATTGTTCCGATTGTGACGGTATTGTGTGTAGTACAGTCGTATTTTTCGCTTCCGTTCTGGAATCGTGCTTCAGATAGGTTTGTGTTTGCGTGTTTTTTGTCTACGCATGAATTTTTTACCAAGAAATGAACAATACTCTATACAATTATACGTAATTTAGATGTGTACTCTGTGCATATATATTTCATGTTATTTCAAATATAACGGAGTTTATCTGCAAGTATACCGTATTTTATTAATTTTTGCCATATTCTCCGGCTAACCCGGATTTTCGATAAACCGGATAAGCCGTGGTCCCGATTAATCCGAGTTATCGAGGTTCCACTGTACTTTAAAACATCGCATTTGGAAAAGAAATCCTATTCCTATGATACAGAGGGCCAAGGATAACAGCACAAAAAATTCCATTCCACATGCATATGCAATATTATTGTCCGTGAGTATATTTGTGAATTACTTCACAAATATAAAATTATTAGCACAGTCGAAATAAAAACAAATATGGTAATAAGTTTTAAACTAGTGCCTTTTCCAGATAAAAGTTTAGGTGAAAGGAAACGATATTTGATGAAAGTGTCATTTCAATTTTGCGCTATCATTAATTAAACATTAATTAAAACTTCAAAATTCCAAAAAATGTGAGTTTTAGATCCCTCAAAAAAGTCGCCCCCATAGAAACAACTTTGCCAGGAGTAAATATTATATAATCCAGTTTGGAAATTTGTTTTGCTGGTAATTATTTTTCACAAATTTAAAACAAAAGTTGTTCTAGGACTGTTTTTGCCCGATAACGCCATTATTTTTTGTTTACTTAGGCGCAAAGGAAATGATCCTAAACCGGCTTTTTACTAGAATACCGTAGGTGACACTGATACAGTCAAGTTGTGCTCATTATGAGGCGCCAAGCCTTACTCCGATCAATGTATTGTACCCATGTATCCAATACCAGGTAAAATATATGCAATATTTTAAATACTGTCGGCAAACGTACAACAAACACTGAGTAAATACGAAGGGGGACGACAACAATAGATACTAGGCGAGGATACAATCCATTGCTCTTCGTAGTGAACAAACCCTTAAGGTTCACACGCACCGAATCGGCATAGAGCGATCGGCTCGGCTAAGAGTAATCGGCAGATTTTGCTATGCATGTAAATAAAGTTGGATTTATAGTTTGACGTAGTGTAGACGTAGACGCAACGGAGACGCACTGGAAAAGATCAACACCGAATTTTGTGTACTCGTGTTTATAGATGAACGCAAGCGCCTGACGGAACGTAAGAGAAACGTAACGTAACATAAGAGATGACCAACTTTCATCTTTTACAGTGCGTTTCTTCCGTCTGGCCAATCATAAGGCAGAATTTTGTTCTGTCACTCAAAGTGGACCCGCCCCGCCCCCTCATTCCTTGTGTTGTGTAAAAAGTTGATTGTCAACATATTCGAATTTTGTTAATTATTTGTTAATACAATGGATGTTAAGTTATTAATTTAATAAAAATATATCATAGAGTCATTTCAATATTTCAGATAAATATGAGTTGTTATTAGCCTAATTCGTGGTTATCCACACATATTATACGATAGGTAAATCCAATAAACATTTAAAGACCAGGAAATGGAACAAAATAGTTGGAAATCCCAAGGCATGCGGCACCAAAGAGCATACTTTCGTTTATTTCCTAATCCATGTAACACACAAAACAGATAAATATTATAATAAATAATAGTATAAGTATAAATAAATAAACACAGAGTTTGTTTACTGTTCGTATAATTTATAGGCTATGTTGTTGAATTAGAATTAAGTCATTGTTTACGCATGCGCAAAAATTCCGTTACGTCGATCTATAAATTGACATAATATTTTCTTCCGTCTCCAGTCCGTTTCTTACGTCTACGTTGCGTCTACGTCTACGCTACGTCAAACTATAAATCCAACTTAAATGACCCACCGCGCACCGCTTAAGAACGTTCGACTGTCGAGCGGTGCGCGGTGGGTCATTTATTTACATGCATAGCAAAATATGCCGATTGCTCTTAGCCGAGCCGATCGCTCTATGCCGATTCGGTGCGTGTGAACCTTTAGAGAGGTATGGCTATCGGTGATGCGGAAAGCAAGTAGAAAACTTTTTCATCTTCATGTGCTTCATCCTAGGACATTGACGATCATTTCTCGCCCCTTTTTCTCTGTCTGCAGCGGTTCTGAAAAGTTCTATTGTTGTTTTTCCACTCCATTTTAAATTTTTTAATCAGGAAGTGCGTCGTCCCCCCGGTCCTCTTTTTTCTTCAACTTTTCCTTGTATAACCAATCGCATCAACTCATATTTTTCATTTCTTAGTATGTGACAAAAGTAGCTCATTGTTCTTTCCTTCATAATGTAGAGTGTAGAGTATTTCTTTTTCTTTTTTATCTTTCTTAATGTTTCCGTGTTTGTTACGTGTTGTTTCTGTGATATTTTTCATATTCTTCCATAACACACTTATCTCAAAGTTGGCAAGTCTTTTTTCAGTTGCGCCCGTAATTGTCCAGGCTTCATCTCCATATAAAAGAGGGCAGAGAATACGTCTTAATGCTCTAGTTCTAATTTATATTCCCAGTTTTCCATTACATAACCCTGATTTCATTTTATGGAAAGCGCTTCTGGCCTATGCCAACTTTCTTTTTAATTCGTGAAAAATGACCAACAAAACAAATTTCAAAAAATAGAATTATACAGGGTGTCCCGAAAAGATTGGTCATAAATTGTACCACATATTCTGGGGTCAAAAATAGGTTGATTGAACCTCACTTACCTATATATAATAGTGCACACAAAAAAAGTTACAGCCCTTTGAAGTTACAAAATGAAAATCGATTTTTTTTCATATATCGAAAACTCTTAGAGATTTTTGATTGAAAATGGACATGTGTCATTCTTATGGCAGCAACATCTTAAAAAAAATGTAAGTGAAATTTGTGCACCCCATAAAAATTTTATGGGGATTTTGTTCCTTTAAACCCCCCCAAACTTTTGTGTACGTTACAATTAAATTATTATTGTGGCACCGTCAGTTAAACACAATATGTTTAAAACTTTTTCGCCTCTTAGTACTTTCTCGATAAGCCAGTGTTTATCGACATATTTTGAAAATCTGTCGAATCCACCACATATTTGTATATGGTTAAGTACGATTATAGAGACCTGTTAATAATCTGAAAATTTATTTATAATTTACATTTTTAGGTATATTTTGAAAAAGAAGCCACATCTCGATAAAAGGTGACTTGTCAAAAAAATACTAAGAGGCAAAAAAGTTTTAAAAACACTGTGTTTAACTAATGGTACCACAATAATAGTTTAATTGGAACGTACACAAAAATTTGGGGGGTTTAAAGGAACAAAACCCCCATAATTTTTTTATGTAAATATATTAAAAAAGAAGCCGCATCTCGATACAAACTGGCTAATCGAAAAAATACCAAGAGGCAAAAAAGTTTTAAAAACGTTGTGTGTAACTAATGGTACCACAATATTAAATTACTTGGAACGTACACAAAAGTTTGGGGGGGTTTAAGGGAACAAAACCCCCATAAAATTTTTATGGGGTAGACAAACGTCACTATAATTTTGTTTTGAGATGTTCCTGCCATAAGAATGATACATGTCCATTTTCATTAAAAAAAATCTATTAGTTTTCGATATATTGAAAAAAATCGATTTTCATTTTGTTACTTCAAAGGGCTGTAACTTTTTTTATGTGCACACTTGTACTAAGGTAAGTTAGGTTCAATCGAACTATTTTTGACCCCAGAATGTGTGGTATAATTTATGACCAATCTTTTCGGGACACCCTGTATAATATTTATTCCTAGATGTCATTAACTAAAGACCTTAAAAAAAAATTAAACAATTTTTCAGAAGCCATCTTGGGGGTGTATCGTTGAAATTTACATTTCTTATTACACATGTTGCAAATATCTTTTCAAACCCTGAAACATAACGAGAACAACAACCCTGAAATATTTTTTAAATTGCCAAAATCAACTTTTTTTGATAAACAAATTTAAATACAGTACTCCAAGAAATTAACGCACCACCTTAAAAATGGGTATTTTTGATGTCTCGAATTTCTTATACCTGTTGTACGATTTAAGTGATTTTTTATTATGTTATAGCCTTATTCATTATCAACATCGCTGAAATAATATTGCTGCTAGACAGGTAAACTGTCATTGTATACCGGGTGTGCCAATCAAACTGTGTTTTTCTTTTTCAATGTTCACCACACCCTGTGAAAATAGTCTACATTTTTTTATAAAATACTGAAATTAAAACCCAACTATAGTCTCAGATGTTCTTAACATTCTGTTTTTTTTTTGTTTTTTTTATTCAATCGCTTATGTTGGATAATAAAAAAGTTATGTATTCTAGAAAAATAAGAGACTACCAGCATGGATTTAGGTAGGGAAGGTCAACAATAGACGCAGTTCACATAATCACACAGTCAATTGAGAAATGTTACGAACATGACATCGACTTACACATTCTTTTCATAGACTTCAAGCAAGCCTTTGACAGCTTAAGACCCGACCTAATAGAAGACATGAAGAACCTAGATATACCAATGAAACTTACAGTGGCGAAGCGTCCATGTAACCACTGTTACCATTGGTAACAGTTACAAATCTTGCAAATAAATATTTTATGACTACTACGAAATAATTCCATTTATATTTTTTACCAACAGAAATACTTGTTAATAGTACCTAATTCAGTAAATATCCAACTAGACGCACGAAAATATTGGCGAGATACGTGAATCCATGACACGTTATCATATGCCGCACGCAGGAGAAACTTCGCAATCGCTCGGGACTAGCTCTGAAAATTTTGAAGGACCGACGGGTCTAGAGACGGCGCCCGGGCACGTGGTGCATATAAGTATTGTTACCATTTTGAAGATTGGTAAAACGTTGGTTTAGTATGTTTAGTACCTATTACAGATTACAGTGTGCGTGCATTTAAACATGGAAGAGTGTTGCTACGTATTGCGTAATTGATCAACTACTTGAAAAGTCATTCTACTTGTATATTTTTTTATATATTATTTTAAAGAAAAAAATGATATTATTGAAAATGGAAGAATTAAAATATAAACAATAGTTTTTAACATCTGTTCTTTTTCCTACTTGTTCATTTTTTTATGATAATTTTATGGTAGAATAATATGTTTAGTTTGTTTATTATTTATTGTTATAACTGTTACATATACATAATTACATACATACATAATTTGGGAATAGTGATTTGTTTAATTTTATCCCACAGGATTGAAAACGAAAATATATACTTGGGAGGTCCAAAATATTTTTTTAAATAGGATTTTTTACATCTGGTTTTGGTAACACTTTAGAAAAAGTCACGCGTCGCCACTGGAAACTTATAAAACTTACGAAAATGACAATGGAAGGATCGACGGCAGCAATAATTACAGATAACGGTATCACCAAAAATATAGAAATAGCAAGTGGAGTACGACAAGGTGACTCTCTATCAACGTCATTATTTAATGTCGCAATAGAAGGAACAATAAGAGCTACAGAAATAAAAGGTACAATTATAACATCGATGTCACAACTTGTGGCGTATGCTGACGACGCGACATAGCATTAATTAGCAGAAACCTGAACAGTTTAAAGGAAGAATTTACGAAGTTATGCAAGGAAGCATCCAGAAGAGGTTTAGAAATAAATCAAAACAAAACAAAATACCTAATATGCTCAAGAAAAAATCCAGATAATGTGACAAGTTTAAATATTGGTGAATATAAATTTGAAAAGGTAGAACACTTTAAATATCTTGGAGTCTCAGTTAATGGAACTAATGATAGAAGTATCGTAATCAGTGAAAGAATCCAGGCAGGAAACAGAGCCTACTGGAAATACAATAACTTCCTAAAAGATAAGAAGCTTACTCAGAATACTAAACTGAAGATTTACAAAGCAGCAATTAGACCAGTAATCACATATGGTGCTGAGGTAACGTGTCTGACCCAGAAAGAGGAAGAAAGATTGAGGATCCTAGAGAGGAAAATAATTCGGAGGATAGCAGGCCCACTAGATTTAGGTAATAATGAATTTAGAAAACTCATGAACCACGAAGTAAGAGGACTTCTGAAAGAAGACATCATCAGATTTATCAAGGCACAGAGACTCAAATGAATGGGACATATAGAAAGGAGAAATCCAGAAGCCATCATCAAGAAAATTTCCAAATGGAGACATGTATCAGGCAGACCACGAGGAAGACCCAAAACTAGATGGGAGAACCAGATAGTCGAGGACCTTAAGAAGATGGGAGTCAGAGAATGGGCAACGATAAGCAAAAACAGGAACGAATGGAGGAAAATTGTAGAAGATGCCAAGTCACACAACCAATTGTAAAACCAAAATGTTAATGCGGATTGATTCACCGCGACAAACGAATCGCAAGAGCCCAAAAAGGGCGGCAATCACTCCGCTAGGAGTGTGGATGCCATGATGATGATGATTCTAGAAAAAAGATAATCAATGCGGCTTCATACCAGGAAGTGGTACTACATATTTAATATTCACAGTACCACAGCTAGCAGTAAAAACGCTACATTACAATAATAAACTATACTTTAGCTTTGTCGATATTGAGAATATGTACTGTTATAAAACGTGACTTTTTACGCGGTTGACTTTACTATTTTATTATTTATGTTTTTAGGCACTAAGTTTAATTTTAGTGGACTTTATTTATTTTTACAAACTACGATAGACTTTATTTTATTTTATTTTACAAACTACGATAAACACTTAACATTAATTAATTTATTAGAAAATACTACACTAATTTTATACGTTACAAAATAACCACGGCTTTATTATAATTTATTTACAATTTATTTCGCGACGGCTACAAATTTATGACTAAATTCTAATTCCAAAAATGTCTCTTTATATAGTTATAAAATTAATCTACTGATTTCCAGAAAAATCGAAAGGTAAGTATTATTTACAGAGCAATAAAAAAGGTGTATTCGATAGCCTTCTATATAGATCGTAAACAAGTTTCCTCCTTCCCTCAGACAGTTCGTCGCCAGAAAGTTCTGGCGTTGACAGGGCCGGCCTGGAACCGTGACAATCCCTTTGACTTATTATCACGGGAGTGAATATGGAAACCTATTGAAGAGAGAAGGATTAATAACAAACTACTCTTTGCTCTTAAAAGTATATATAGCTGTACGAGAAAGAATTTTTTACGAAAATGGATGACAAGGAGGGGCTCTACGTCCTCTCTTGTTTGTTACATTAATGAACAAAACAGCCAAAGAAGCACGAAGAAAGGTCAAACACGTAAGAGTTGGAGTAAGAAAATTGCGACAAATTAATATTCACATTTAAATGAATACATATTTTCAAGCAATTTCTGCAAAAAAATTTGAGTCACCTCTCAACGTCCAAATGTACTAATATTTTTACAGATGCGCCCTGGTCTAGTAACTAATCTCATTTGCCTAAAGGCGGGTATACATATGCGCTCTGGTCGGTGTGCGAGCCGCTCTCGAGCAGCATATTTGTTAGATTAGTACGTGTTTTTAAGTGGCACACAAACGGCTCGCACACGGCGCACCACGATCTAACTTCTGTCGGCTTTTCAACAAATGCTTTGATGGTTTGCAATACGTATTTGGACGGGTTTGCGAGTGGTTTGTTGGTTTTGGGGCGCCTGAGTTGAATATTTGTTAGTAATGGAGTGGTCGGAAGGAAATATCAAACGTATTGATGTTTACCGTGGAAAATGAAAATGAGATGATGACATTGAATATATTTAAACATTATAGCTTGCAACCCCCAACTTGCAACCAACTTGCAACCATCTTGCAACCAACTTGCAACCAACTTGCAACTCAACTTGCAACCAATCGGAATGAAACCAAACACTTCTCGATGAGAATAGGAGAAGCTACTCCCGACGTCGGCCGATATCGGATCTGATCTGATCGGAGAAAAACGGATCCAATGTAGGCACCTACATTTAATACTAATTATCTACAATTACTAAATGTTCGTAAGTTTCCTCTGGATCGCGGAAGGTTCGTCAAAATGAAAAATTTTAACAAACATTAACCGCGCCACGAACGCGCGGCGCTCACACGGCGCGGAGTTCGCGGCGCGGATATGTATCTCCGCCTTTTGATGCGAGATTGTGATGTCCTGAGGAAAACATATTTTCCTGGACTATAAATTTAGTTAAATATTTTACAGATTAAATAATATGTGACAATGTAACAATGGTGTTTTGTAAACAAAACAATTAAACTATGAACATGATTGCAAACAGTCAGTACTAATTCATCACAGTTTCTTAATAAATAGAATTAATCGTTTAGGTGATAAATACGCAATTAAGATTATGCTTTTAATTTAGTTTTGAATAGGTGAATGCTATGTTCTTTTTTGACATAGGATGGCAAATAGTTTTCTGGAAAACCAAAAAGGTTCTCAAAAGAATTGTGTTTGCATATGTTTATCAAATCCCTTTGCTTTATCGGATACATGTAATGTACTAAATTAAGAGTGAAGTTTCGGAATTTAATTTTAACATGAAGTATAATAGACTCTTATAAATGTACATAGCGTGCTATGTTCATAGTTTATGTTTAACAAAATATTCACGATATGATTTATTTCTATCAGTATTACATATATTAGTCTAAGACTCACCCTTTGAATTATAAAGACTCTACTGGAGTTCATGAAGTGCTTTGAATTTATGGAGCATAATTTTCAATATTAATGGAATCAAAAGCGTTGATTATGTCAAACCCCAGTGCACCCACATACCTTCTTATATCCAGTGCCTCATAGACAGGCGCGGATACAGGAGGGGCCAACGGGTCCATGGACCCCCTATTGTATTTAGTCTATAAGTATTTTTTATTATTTATATTTTTATTGTGGCATCATTAGTTAAACACAATGTTTTTAAAACTTTTTTGTCTCTTAATATTTTTTCTATAAGCGAGTTTTTATCGAGATGTGGGTGGCTTCTTTTTTAAAATGTTTCAAAATTTTTGATTTCAAAAAGTGTAAATTATAAATAAATTTCCATATTTTTGCCAGGTTTCCATAGTCTTACTTAACTAAAGTATGTACTTAACTTTAAAACTTATAACAAATATGTGGTGGATTGTACAAATGGTCGAAATATCTCGATAAAAACTGGCTTATCCAAAATATACCAAGATGCAAAAAAGTTTCAAAAACATTGTGTTTAACTAATGGTATAACAATAATAGTTTAATTGGAACGTACACAAACATTTGGGGGAACAAAACCCCTATAATTTTTATGGGATCCACAAATTTTACTGTTATTTTTTGGAAAAGATGTTCCTGTCATAAGAAAGCTACATGTCCATTTTGAATATAAAATCTCTAAGAGTTTTCGATATATGGAAAACATCGATTTTCATTTTGTAACTTCAAAGGGATGTAACTTTTTTATGTGCACATTTGTATGTATTAAGGTAAGTTAGGTTCAATCGAACTATTTTTAGTCCCAGAATATGTGATTTAATGTATGATCTGCCTTTTTGTTACACCCTGTATATACACACATTTAGACTATTTGAAGTATTTTGTAAAGGAAATGGTAAATAGTTTTAAGGGGCTCTCCTAGTGTAAAAGTATGAAATTAATATACTTTTTTTGGGAATTTATAAAATAAAAAGTACTGTACCGATTATTTTGAAAATTTGCACTAGCATTTATTATAAAAGGAAGTACATGTAAAACAATTTTCATAAAAAAATATTGAAAATTAAACGATTTATGCGCCATCTTCTGGCACCGTAAAAATAAAAACATGGCCCCACTGCTGCAGTAATGGGGTCTAATAGAAATTCTGAAACATAAAATTTCAAATTGATTATTGAAATATAAATTATTTCCTATACAATCAACTCGAATTTTTGAAAAATATTAAAATTTGGAAAAATGCCGAAGTGTTGAAATTTTTTTTAAATTAGCTAAAAGATTTTCAGTTTCAAAAACCGCCAAATTGACATTTTTTTATCCGATCAAAAAACCCCTAGTTAATGGTATAGAACAGGGGTCACCAATCACCAATTAGTTTCCCTGAGGGTCCGTTTCGAAAACCTATGACACTTCCGCGGTCCGGATTTAACGCTACCTGTGTCTGACTGTTCTGATTCGGTTTCTTTGTGGATTCTTGTTAAAAAATATCCCCTATAAACAAATCAGAAGGGTGCCGGGCGAAATTTTTGAGCAGAAATTGTTTACCAATTTTTTTAAGAAGTTCAAAACATCACCTTTTTCCCCCGAAAATATGTTTTTAGCATTTTGGGGTCATCTTAAACAACAAAAATCTATCATTTTCTCAAAACTTATAGATTTCGAGTTTTAAGCGATTTAAAATCTGAAAAATGCGAAAATATACATTTTCGAAGCTTGAACACTTAAATTATTATTTTTGCGGTTGTGCCTAAATTGAAGTTTAAATATTAAATTTCAAGATTCTGACGAGTAATCGGGGCTTGTTTTAATATAAACATTTGTTTTTAATTGCTAAAATTTTTAATTGTTAAATTATTAAAAAAAATAAATTATAAGATTTTAATAAATGTTAAGTATTTGTTGGGAATTTTTTGCATAAGTACGTATACGTATGATATGTATAAGTGCGACAGAGAAGCACCTTAAAGTGCGACGCGCTGTGATTTAGAAGTCGAGTGGAGGCGTATAATTAACAATTAAAAAACAGCGGTCTATATTGAAATCAGCCCCGATTACTCGTTGAAATCTTGAAATTAAATGTATAAACTTCAATGCAGGTACTTGTCCACCTGAAAACGAATACTTTACATAAATATATAAGTTTTCAAGCATAAAAAATGCGTATTTTCGCATTTTTCAGATTTTAAATCTTCTAAAGAAATATAACAAGAGCCATTTTTTGTTAACAATTTATTACCCAAGAAACCTAAAAATATATTTTTCGGGCCAAAAAGGTAATTTTAAATTTGTTTAAAAAAAATTGTTTTCGTTAAAAAAAACTCTTTACAAAATTAAATTAACAGTGAGAAAAATGAAATTTTTTATTATGTATAACCTGTCTGAAGTTTGGAGTGAGTTTAGTGCAACTGATTCTCATTAGGAAGTTGAGATATTCATAATAGTCTAAGAGCTAGAGCCGAAAAATCATCGTCATAAGTAATATGGAGTTTGGCATGTGAAATGTATCTATTTTATATTGATAATTGTGACCTCTTTCAGGCTGACACCTCAGTGGATACAGGAAGTAGCAATAAGGGATGAAAGGGGAAAGTTAGTGTAGTCTTTAAAGGTTTTCACCTCCTATTTTGTTAAACCCCCATCGATTTGCATGAAAATTGGTGACTAGTTAGAACATATCTCAGGAAATAAAAATGATTTGGTGCCAACTTGCACTTTTACCCTGGGGTGGATACCACCCCTTCTCGGGGGTGAAAACGATTTTATTAAAAATAACCCCACAAATCGATAGAGGGACAAATTATAAGTAAAATTTGTTATATCATGTTATTAAAATAAATCAATACTTTTTGAGTTATTAAAGATCAAAGATTTTTCTGTTTAAGAGCACATGCGTGAAGTTACGGATGATAAAAAGAAAATATTAATGAATTGTATGTTACTAAAATATTATTTTTATATTATTTCGATATTATAAATTTAGCAAAAGTGTATTCGAATATGTCAAATGTACCCATTATTGGACACCCCCAGTTTCTGGACATATTCAGTTTATAATAAAAAAAAATCAAATAAATATCTAAATAATACAAAAATAATATTTTCCTAACATACAATTAATTAACATGTTCTTTTTATCATCCGTAACTTCACGCATAAGCTCTTAAATAGACAAATCTTTGATCTTTAATAACTCAAAATGATATAACAAATTTTACTTAAAATTTGTCCCTCTATCGATTTGTGGGGTTATTCTTAATAAAATAATTTTCACCCGCGGGAAGGGGTGGTATTCACCACCAGGGTAAAAGTGCAAGTGGCACCAAATCAGTTTTGTTTCTTGAGGTATGCTCTAACTAGTCACCAATTTTCATACAAATCGATGGAGGTTTAACAAAATAGGAGGTGAAAACCTTTAATGACTGCACTAACTTCCCCTTTCATCCCTTATTGCTACTTCCTGTATCCACTGAGGTGTCAGCCTGAAAGGGGTCATAATTGTCAATATACAATGGACACATTTCACAGGAAAAACTCCATATTACTTATGACGATGATTTTTCGGCTCTAGCTCTCCGTCTATAATATGTTAGCTGAGATCTATAGGTAAGGTCGAAGCGAAGATCGGTGGGATATGCGCATTTTATCAAAGAAATTCGATATTTTTATGATAGTCCAGAAGCCGCTACAGATAAAATGTTTTAAGAGCCCATTAATCATTCAGAATTAGCCGACGGATATTAGTACAGTTAAAATAATTAAGACGATAATGTTTTAATGAGTGAAATTTATAGTTTTTTCTACTTTAACGACAAAAAATGCAAGCTCATTAGCAGAACCCAATTAAAAATTATTTGGCACACCATATTTGAAACATTATTTGGTTGAAAAATCTCATTTTTGTTGGCAAAAAAATATATTAATTTGTCTGGACTAAATTATACTTTTGTTTATCTTAAAAAGGATATGTTACTATCAACATTCACACAGTGTTGCCAAACTGAATTTTGTTATTTTGAGTGGAAATTTTCCCAGCGATCTCCGGGGGTATAATACCGATTTTTAATAAAGTTCATTCTTGATAAAGCGGCTTCGCACACATAAGTTGAGCCAAATGTAGTACACAGTTTCATGGTCAAACATTTCCAAAATTGCCAAACATTATATTCTGAATTTAATGAAGGTCCGGACAAAACTAGTCCACGGTCCGGCTGCGGACTGCGGTCCGCTAATTGGTGACCCCTGGTATAGAACAACGTTTCCCAACCGGTGGGTCGCGACCCACTGGTGAGTTGCGGGCGGATTTCAGATGGGTCGCGCCGTGGCTCTTACAGTAGGTGAGAAAAGTACAGTGACTGTGTTCTTTATTTTCATGGGTAAGGGATGGGTTGCGAATATGAAAATACATCAGAAAGTGGGTAGCCAGACATAAAAGGTTGGGAACCACTGGTATAGAAAATAACTTATATTTCAATAATAACTTTGAAATTTTATGTTTCAGTGGCTCTATTAGTCTCAATCACTGGAGCCGTGGAGCTGTTTTTATTTTCACGGTGCCAGTAGATGGTGCATAAATCGTTTAATTTTCAATATTTTTATTTATTATGGAAATAGTTTTACATGTAATTCTTTTTATTATAAAAGCTCATGCAAATTTTCAAAACAATTGGTACTGCACTTTTTATTTTAGAAATTCCCAAAAAAGTATATGAATTTCGTACTTTTACACTAGGATTAGGGCTTACAATACCGGGATTCCGGGATCCCGAATACCGGAATCCCGTACGATTTTTGTCCGGTATTGAAAACCGGTATTTATCTAAAAATACCGGTATTTTGGTATTACATTAGTTGATAAAAATTGAATTTATGCACAATATAAATCTAATTTAAAATAATATTAATCAATTAAAATATTTTTTTTTAAGATAAACACACAATTTCGTTGTATTAAATCTTTATCAGGCATATTTGAGGCCATGAGAGCCAGAGTGGCCTAACTGATTTTAACATTACTTTACATAATCAAAGAAAATGATCAGAACCTATCAATGTCCGATTGTTTTAGTTACTGTATGTTGACCAATAATGATTCTTGGTCAACATAAAACTACTAAAACAATCGGACATTATTAGCCTCTGATCATTTTCTTTGATTATGTAAAGTA
The DNA here is from genome assembly GCF_917563875.1 of Diabrotica virgifera virgifera. NCBI lineage: Eukaryota > Metazoa > Arthropoda > Insecta > Coleoptera > Chrysomelidae > Diabrotica > Diabrotica virgifera. The sequence continues at coordinate 43,518,271 of NC_065452.1, forward strand.
ATTTTAAAATCAGTTAGGCCACTTTGTCTCTCATGGCCTTATTTATTACATATACCGAGCCAAGTATGGCACCATCGAGAAGCGGCGGTGTCGGCAATATAATACGATTGCTTATGTTGTATGTCTACTACCCAATGCCACATTTTCTTTCGAAATGCCACATTTTGCAAGAAAAATTAACCCGATGGAATTTTGGAAAAAATACAAATCCACTTTCCCTGAGCTTTATTATTTGGCTATAAAATATTATTTGTCAATACCTACCACATCAGTACCTTCCGAAAGAGTATTTTCAAAGTATGAGCAGTTAACAAACCTAAGTATTTTTTAGAAATTAGACTAGACATTAGAATACCGGTTTTAATACCGGTATCCCGATATTTCAAATTTCAAATATCAAATACCGGTATTCAGATTTTAGTTCGGTATTGTAAGCCCTAACTAGGATAGCCCCTTAACATTTCATAAAGTAAGCTTCTTAAAAAGCTTTAACAAAATGTATGTGACAGGTTGTTTGTTTTCTACAGTTACAAAAAAAGTACAGACAACGGTACACTTGGAAATCTTATATTTATATTTTTGTTTGGAAACATTGTGATGGTTAAAGTAAGACAGTAAAAGACAGGTTTAAACAAAATAAATATATTGGATGTGATTATGTACAGATAAAAAAAGAAATAAAAATAAAATATAATTCTATTTTGTCGCCGTGTCGCAGTGAAGTCCTCCCCCGGATAGACGTCTGTAAAAGAAAAGGAAAATTAACAATAATATGAAATATTCTTACACCTCAGTACAGTGTAAGTTTGCAAACAGTCACGCGATTAAAATATATAAATTTATCGGGAGCTCGCTCACTGCGCTTGCCGCCGTTTAGTTATGAGCCGCAAATTACCTCACCACGGTACACCTTGCTGCTCAAGTTGGCCTGCCTAGCTCACCTCGCTTGGCTGGTAGTGGAGCCCAGAGCTGTCGCTTCAAGACTGGCGGATCGATGCGTGTTCGAGGCGTATCATTACAACATTATAAGTTGGTTCAAAATTTGACATGCCGCTTCTTCTTCTTCTTCTTCGGGTGCCGTCTCCGCTACGGATATTGGCAATCATCATAGCTATTTTAATTTTTGGGGCAGTAGTTCTAAATAGTTGTTTTGAGCTGCATCCAGACCATTCTCTCGGGTTCTTCAGCCATGAAATTCGTCTTCTTCCGATGCTTCTTCTACCATCTATCTTTCCTTGCATTATCAGTCGTAGGATGCCATACTTCTCGCCCCGCATCACACTTCTCGCCACGCTTTCAAAGGCGTTAAGTCGTCTCATTGTCTCTACATTTCACGTTCATGATTCCACTCCATAAGGGCTAATGTTAAATCTTTGCTACATAGGACCTTTTTCATTTTTATAAAATTAGAACGTGCTTTTTCGATTCTTACCTTGATTTTTGCGATGTAGTCATTATTTTCTGTTATAAGTGTTCCTAGGTAAGTGTACTTTTTTACTTTTTCGATATGCTGGCCCTCTATTATCAAGATTTCGTTAGTATGATGGTTGTTTTTACTAATTTTCATAAACTTCGTCTTTTTGATATTGAGAGAGAGTCCGTACTCCCTACTGCACCTTACTATTTTACTCATGAGTCTTTGCAGGTCTTGTAAACTATCGGAAATTATTACTGTATCATCTGGATATCTGATGTTGTTAACTAATACTCCATTTACTCTTATGTCGACTGCTTCATCTTCCAGAGTTTCTCGCATTACCTCTTCAGAATAAGCGTTAAATAATAGAGGTGATAGTATGCAGCCTTGCCTGACTCCTCTCTCTTTATTTCCATTTCTTCAGATGTTTCTTTTTCAATTCTTACTATTGCTCGCTGATTGTAATAGAGGTGTGTTATTAGTCTTAAATCTCTTTCATCTAGGTTTTTATTTTTTAGAATTTCCATGAGTCGATCATGTTTTACTTTATCAAACGCTTTATTGTAGTCTATAAAACAGACGTAAAGGGGACGGTTAACATCCAAACATCTCTGTGTCAGCACGTTGAAGGAAAATAATGCCTCTCTGGTACCCACGCCATTGCGGAACCCATATTGAGTGTCACTAATATCCAGCTCCAGTTTAGAGTGTATTCTGGCGTGGATAATTTTCAGCAGCATTTTCAAGGTATGTGACATTAAGCTTATGGTTCGGTAGTCACTGCATTCTTTGGCATTCACTTTCTTTGGCAAACACACAAATGCTGATGTCAACATTTCTCTAGGGATGATTCCCGTAGTATAGATAGCGTTAAACAGTTCCACTATTATGTCCAGGTTTTTCTCGTTGACCAACTTTATCAGCTCGCTAGGTAATTCATCTGGACCAGCAGATTTATTGGTTTTCACAGAGTTTATTGCCTGATTAACCTCTGATTTGGTTATCTCTGGGCCTACATCTCCCGTTTGGCTATCTACGGATTTACTACCTTCTCTCTGGTCATGAAATAGTTTCTCGATGTACTCTTTCCATCGTCGTAGTTTTCGTTCTGTCTCCATTATAATATTTCCATCTTTGTCGAGCAATATATTTGAGGTTCTTCTATTTCCTATTCCGGCTAATTCTTTGACTTTTTTTATGTAGGTTGAAGTTGTCATATCTGTTTTGTAGTTCTTCTATTACTTTACATTTTTCAGAGAAGTAGGTTTCTTTAGCCTTCCTAATTTTTTTTTCTTATTTGGTTTTGAAGCTGTTTATAGCGGGTCTTATTAATGGTTTTGATTTTTCTTCTTTCATTCATCAACTCTAGAATTTCCTCCGTCATCCATTCTTCTTTCTTATACTTGGTTGTTGTAAGTACTTTCTTACTTGGCTCTAATATAGATTATTTCCTGGGTTTCTGCCTAGATTTGTGTTGATTTCGTGTTTTAGATTTTCTTTTGTTTCTTCTGACTTTAGTTTCTGTATGTTTCTGTTTCTGACATGACACAATGTTTCGAATTGGGACCTTTTTCAAATTGTTTAGGTGAGAAGTAACGTTTTTTCATAAAGGTATCATTCATTGATTCAAAGTATTCATTGTTTAAAAATTAATTAAAACCTCAATATTATAAAAAAAATTGGTGAACTTTCACTTTCTGTAAAAAAGCATTTTTTGGACTTTCTAAATAAAATTTTATATGTAGGCTGATACATTAAGAATGTCCAAGCGCTAAGTTGTAGATTCTAGACATCTATAGATAATGACTTTATCATTACGAAAGAGAGTATAATTTTTTCACAGAAAGTATCGCAGAATCGAAAAATTGCACTAAAATGACAATTCCGCTAGTGACGTAGAATTTTAGAAGGGTCACAACCATTCACTTTACTCTGTCGTACGCCTCTGGTAGTAACCAGAAACGATTATTTAACATAATTTAGTAGGGTGAAGAGCATCTACACTGTCTGACAAGTATGACAAGAATATGTCAAATATGTAGTTTTAAAGTAGTGGGTATGAATAGTTTTTAAATTTTTAAATAAAATACCCTGTGTAGTGTACTATATTTTAAAAATATTTTAGATAATTTCAAATATCATAAAATTAATCCACTGTAATATATTTAAATATATTAGTAAACAATTAAGCATGCCGAATGTTATAAGTAGTCTTGTAAACAAAACTTGTAGGTATTAGTGCAAGATTGCATTTCTGTATATTATTATTGACATAATAATCTTGACATACATATACGAAAGTATCACAAACATAGGTAATCAATAAGTATTGATACACAGAGATATTTAGGGCAGTATAATGTTGGGGTTCCTTTAGAGCAGAGGTTCCCAACCAGTGTGCCGCAGCACACTGGTGTGCCCTGAAGTCCCTGTAGATGTGCCGCGAAATTTGATTATACTCACTATCATTATAGAGATTATTTACCCAAGTGTGCCGTGGCTGAACCAGTTTTTAAGTTAGTGTGCCTCACGCTAAAAAAGGTTGGGAACCGCTGCTTTAGAGAGTGCCACCTCGAAGAAAGGACCTTCATTCCATCGTCAACTGGGTACTAGTAACGAGTAATAAATGTGCCTTATATATTAATAAAGTATTTAATGGGAAATATAGGGTCCAATTAATCAACCCCATTATTAAGGTAGCTCTACCCTTATTTCTTTACACCTGTAACTCAGTAAGGAGCTACAATTTATTTAAGTGATTTAGATTAAATCTTGATATTTTGATGTCTAGAATCTACAACTCAGAGATTGGACATTCTTAATGAATCACCTTGTATAAGTAATTTGTTTAAATACACTACTCCAAAAAATTAACACACCACCTTCAAAATGAATAATTTTTGACGTCTCCAATTTCCTAAACCTATAGTCCGATTTAAGTGATTTTTTTAATATGTTATAGTCTTATTCTTTAACAATATCGCTATAATAATATTGCTGCTAGACAGGTAAATTGTCATTGTATACCATACCACAGTATAAAGAGGGACAGTAAAACCACTCTCCGAAAAATTGGAAGTAAAATCTGTAGTCGCGCATGGCGACCGCGCAATGTTGGCAGTCGCTTTTGCCCCACTCTCGCATTGCTATTCGCATAGAACCGTACGGCTTTTAACAGGGAAAACCCGCATCCACCACTAGTGAATTACCAATTGCCTACTGCCGGTATTACTTCCTGAGATCAAAGCGCCGACAGAAGAGTGATTTTACTGTGGAACCTCTATATACTGTGACCAGGTGTACAAATCAGACTGTGATCTTTCCCAAAGTTCGCGTGACCCTGTGGAATATTCTAGCATTTATAAAATAGTGAAAGTAAAACCCAACTACAGCCTCAGGTTTTCAACATTCTGTTTTTTGATTCATTCGTTTAAGTTGCATAATAAAAAAGTTAGGTACTTTAACAATAGCCATGTTTTTCATCAATACAGGGTGTGCGACCAACTTTAAGGGATAATTCTGCATGAAAAAGAAATCACAGTTTGCTTTATAAACTTATGTCCGCAAATGCTTCATTTCCAAGATACGGGGTGTTGAAATTGTTCTTACAAACTGACGATTTATTTATTGCTCTAAAACCGGTTGAGATATGCAAATGAAAGGTAGTATCTGTGATGTATGTAAATAGGTAGTATTCGGAACGCACTCAAGTTGGTAACATTGTAAGAGTGACGTGACAGCGACAAGTACAATGAAGCGGAAATAAAACCATTCTGAATCTAGACACGATACAAGTTGTTTCATTATAACCTCTCCTCCAGAAATAACCTAAGAACCCTACCACGTGTTACATAAAAGAGGTAGTTATTGCCCATTTGTTGACATACAATTAAGGATTTTATATTCTCCATTGGCGCGCGTACGGGCAGGAAACAGGTAGGTTTTCTTCCTATACGTTTACAATAACTAAAAAAAGTTGTGAGATATCTGGATTATTTAAAGCCCCGAACAGGTTCTTTTTTCTTATTTCTCTGGAGTATAGTAGTGGTGTTCTTTAGATATTTTTTATGTATGTAGTATAGAGAACATAATTTTAATATATTGAATACGTTTCTCAGTTTACTCCCACTAAGGCAGGCCGCACATCAAAGAAACATGAAACGTAAATTACGTTTCATGGAAATAAAACAGTGCTAAACAAATATACGTCCGGCCATTTATGAAACTCTCCGAAAATAAAAATGTTATATGTGCATGAATCACACTCGTTTCATTGGTAGGCGGACTTTGAGATTTGTTTAGCAGTGTTTTAGTTTCATGAAACATGTTTTTCGTTTCATGTTTCATGTTTTTCGTTTCATGTTTCTTTGATGTGCGGCTTGCCTTACAGTTGAATAATTCCTAATCTGCGTCAGTCTGACTGTTATTCAATTGGATTAAATATTAAATCTGCACTTTGACTGATAGAAAACAACATAGTAATCTTAATGTTAAAGTTCTATTAGTCACGTGTGACAAATTACTTTCTTTTCGCGTTTCACGATGTTTATAACTGGGTCAGTCTACCCGAACAAAATAGGCAAAGTAAAAACAAAGGAAACGTGAAACAAGTGAGATGGATGAATATTCGTATATTATATTTAATGTAAAGGTCATTTTGTATAGAGGTCTGTTCTTTTAAGGCATATACATTATACATAGGTATTATACCTCGAAAGTCACTCCTTTGATTACTTGTTTATGACAAAATCACTTAATATTTATGATAAAATATTTTTTAGACCGTTACTTTTTAAATTTGGTATATTTCTTTTAACACGTTAACGACTGTAGGGTGTGAATGATATTGGTAAACACTATATATTATATTATACAGGGACCCACGTGATTTTGACACAGTGCACGTAAATGTAAACAGAAAAATCAGAAGCAAAAGTAGTTTATCATCAGCAAAAACCAAAATATCGTTTGAAAATCAAGGAGTATACGAGATTCCATGTGAGGAGTGTGAAAAATCGTATAGTCAGTCCGCTATAGCTTTTCCCATGCGTCACGATTCATTTTCAAACAAATTAAGTAAAAACATAAAGTGAAACGTATGTCGATGTGTATATACATTGGGGGGCGTTCAAGTATTACGTAACGCAGCTTGGGGGGGAGGAGGATCTTGTAAAACGTTACGGCGCGTTACATGGGTGGGAGGGGGTTCGAACAGCGCGTTACGTAACATTTTTTTAACTTAAATGAAAAAAAACTACGGAATTTCTTTTATGTTTTACATAGACCCCTGAATTGTATATGTTGCATCCTCACACTCCACTCATGTTCCGACAACAGGACAATACATAATGTATTTTCTGGTTCAGAAATTTTAGGGAGTAGTTTGGATGTAGTTCAAGTCAACTCTTTGAGCAGCTGTTTTAAAAGTTCAAATAGATAACATGTAAGCCAACCTTCGTGCGAAGATGATATCCAACCTGTATTGTATATGTAGCTATTCAATTTGCCCATCCAGTATTAGATGTTAGCCCGTCTATTTTAGTAAAGCCATCAACCAAAACATTTGTTGTGTTTACATTCTATGTTTGCCATCCATCTTTCTCTAGACTAGATGTTATAGGTTACACTTTGGGCTTTTTCTTGAAGTAACTCATTTTATTCGTTTTTATTGGGCTAAAAACTCTTCCTTATTCAAGGTGTAGATGAAAGAAAGGTGTATTAATTAAGACCAGAGAAGAGAGACCTAAAATTAGCATTGAGGATCCACCTACTTCGCTGCTACGTGTTCTCGGTCTTACTTTATGGTGTCAAGTCCTGGACTGTAAATAAAATCGATCTAAATCGCTTTGAAGCTTTCCAAATGTGGTGCTATAGAAGAATTTTAAAAATTTCTTGGGTGGAGAAGATTCGAAACTCCACAATACTAGAACGTCTCAGCAAGGCCACTGAGATTATAAAAAGCACCAAGAAGAGAAAGTTGGAGTATTTCGGGTATGTAATGAGAGGTCCCAAATGTAGGTTGCTACAAAATATTATGCAAGAGAAGATAGCAGGCAAAGGCAGTCCAGGACGAAGAAGAACCTCAAGGTTAACGATCACTTTTTTAAACGCTTTCCTATCTTTTGCAACATGACATATTTTGTATAAAAGGTATATTTAAAAACCCTCAAAAGGGCCACATCAAAATCACATAACTAGTTTTCAACTGGTTTACCAGTCATCATCAGTTCTTACCTAAAATGAATATAACCTGATAAAATAATACAAAGATATTGAAATTTTGACTAGGGTTAAAAAATTATCAATTATACTCACGTGCAATGTACATGCTAACCACCAAGATAGTATTTAACAAAAATATTAGGGTCAAAGCCCAGTAAAAGAAGTCCGTCAAGAAAACATTGGTTTAAAAAGCTACATAAAGTATGGATGTTTAAAATATTTAGCTAATCTGCCCCAGGTAACATTTGAGATGTGGATTTGACTTGTTTACATGTTGAATGTATGACGGCAAGTGACAATGAGATGGATAGGACCTCTGAACGATGACAAGACAGAAATGACAGTTCCACAGGAAGTTAAAAATTAACCTGTCATATTTAAGACTAAGGTGTACAGCATGTTAAAATTAGAAATGATGTAACAACACACTCCATTGTGAAAATCATCATTTAGAATTCATTAAGCTAGTTGTTATAATTAAAAATGTATTCACGTATACTGTAAGTGCAGTTAGGCAAACCACATTACACAAAAGTTTCGTGTTCAATAACTAAATTCAGTAAAAAAAAACCTTATTATCGAGAGATCTAAGATTTAAAAAGCAGTTTTGTGTTGATTAAAGTTATCGAATTTATTTAACTTATTGGTAGCTGTTGGAATTTATGTGGGTAAGTGTGTAAGAGACCACAATAGGGGTGACTAAGGTGTAAAAATGTCTTAAATAATCTGGGGGATGTATCATTAAGAAAGCACAAGCTCAAACTTAGGCAACTAATTCTTAAAGTCTTCGCAGGCTGCCCGGATCCCTAAGGGTCCAAAAACCAAAACCGTAATAGGATGATGACAGTAGGGGCTGGGGGTATGAGATGTCTGTGAGGGAATTAGTGGGAAAGGAACATGAACGAGACCTAGAAAGAGAATTAGACTTTAATTGGTTTTACTAAAGATGAGTGTTATATTTTGGTAATGACAGATTGAAAAGGTACGGTGAGCATAGCCATATGTAGAAATATGATGGTGGGTTGTATGTAGATGAAAATTTGTATATGTGGATGTCTGTGGATGATGATATCAGTAATTTGTATGTAATTATGAATAGATAAAAGTGGTTAGCTGGCTGAAGATGACAAAAGGATTATTGTGGCTGGTACCAGATAAATTATTATAAGTGTGAATGTGAACGAAACAATAGAAGGGGGATGGAAAGTGATATTGTAAAAGTGTTAAGAAAAAAGTTATCGATGGAGTGGTTGGAAGTCCCGATTGAACGAAACATGGCGGTTGACACAATTTGGACTTTTCCGTTTTTCCTTTATTATTTCTAGGTCCTCGTACAAGTCTAATTTTAAGAAGTTTTTCTGTGGGATGTTGTAAAGTAGAGCGACATCATCTGGGATATTCAACGTATGATTTTTTTGTTTGAGATGTTGAGAAAAAGTAGAGGTGTTCTCTCTTTTGGTGTGTTCAAGAGAGCGAGAAGCAAGTGATCTACAAGTTCTTCCTATGTAAGTAGCATCACAGTCAGAACATTGTAGTCTATAAACACCACTACGATTCATGTAATTAATGCTATCTTTGGAATTGGATAGAGAATGTCCTAAGTTGTTGGATACTTTAAATGAAATTCGGATGTTGTCTACTGATCTTAGGACAACAAACAACTTAGGACATTCTCTATCCAATTCCAAAGATAGCATTAATTACATGAATCGTATTGGTGTTTATAGACTACAATGTTCTGACTGTGATGCTACTTACATAGGAAGAACTTGTAGATCACTTGCTTCTCGCTCTCTCGAATATACCAAAAGAGAGAACACCTCTACCTTTTCTCAACATCTCAAACAAAAAAATCATACGTTGAGTATCCCAGATGATGTCGCTCTACTTTACGACATCCCACAGAAAGGCTTCTTAAAATTAGACTTGTACGAGGACCTAGAAATAATAAAGGAAAAACAGAGAAGTCCGAATTGTGTCAACCGCCATGTTTCGTTCAATCGGGACTTCCAACCACTCCATCGACAACTTTTTTCTTAACACTTTTACAATATCACTTTCCACCTCCCTTCTACTGCTTCATTCACATTCACACTTATAATAATTTATCTGGTACCAGCCACAATAATCCTTTTGTCATCTTCAGCCAGCTAACCACTTTTATCTATTCATAATGACATACAAATTACTGATATCATCATTCACAGACATCCACATATACAAATTTTCATCTACATACAACCCACCATCATCTATGCTCACCGTACCTTTTCAAATCTGTCATTACCAAAATATAACACTCATCTTTAGTAAAACCAATTAAAGTCTAATTCTCTTTCTAGGTCTCGTTCATGTTCCTTTCCCACTAATTCCCTCACAGACATCTCATACCCCCAGCCCCTACTGTCATCATCCTATTACGGTTTTGGTTTTTGGACCCTTAGGGATCCGGGCAGCCTGCGAAGCCTTTAAGAATTAGTCGCCTAAGTTTGAGCTTGTGCTTTCTTAATGATACATCCCCCAGATTATTTAAGACATTTTTACACCTTAGTCACCCCTATTGTGATCTCTTACACACTTACCCACATAAATTCCAACAGCTACCAATAAGTTAAATAAATTCGATAACTTTAATCAACACAAAATTGCTTTTTAAATCTTAGATCTCTCGATAATAAGGTTTTTTTACTGAATTTAGTTATTGAACACGAAACTTTTGTGTAATGTGGTTTGCCTAACTGCACTTACAGTATACGTGAATACATTTTTAATTATAACAACTAGCTTAATGAATTCTAAATGATAATTTTCACAATGGAGTGTGTTGTTACATCATTTCTAATTTTAACATGCTGTACACCTTAGTCTTAAATATGACAGGTTAATTTTTAAATTCCTGTGGAACTGTCATTTCTGTCTTGTCATCGTTCAGAGGTCCTATCCATCTCATTGTCACTTGCCGTCATACATTCAACATGTAAACAAGTCAAATCCACATCTCAGATGTTACCTGGGGCGGATTAGCTAAATATTTTAAACATCCATACTTTATGTAGCTTTTTAAACCAATGTTTCCTTGACGGACTTCTTTTACTGGGCTTTGACCCTAATATTTTTGTTAAATACTATCTTGGTGGTTAGCATGTACATTGCACGTGAGTATAACTGTTAATTTTTTAACCCTAGTCAAAATTTCAATATCTTTGTATTATTTTATCAGGTTATATTCATTTTAGGTAAGCACTGATGATGACTGGTAAACCAGTCGAAAACTAGTTATGTGATTTTGATGTGGTCCTTTTGAGGGTTTTTAAATATACCTTTTATGCAGGATTTTACTGTTTTTTTGTATTACATGGTATACAGCCAACCACAGGAAAACTTTTTCCTTGTGAATTTTTATGACATAGCTATTCAACACTGAGGTTAGCCCAATCTCTGATATTTCTCAGCCAAGATTTCTTCTTTCCTCCCAAGCCTTTTCTTCCCTCTACTCTTCCTTGCATGATGATAAGTAGCAGAGAGTATTTATTATTTCGAAGTATATGGTCCAAATACGATGTTTTTCTTATTTTAATTATTCTGGTCATAAGCTTTATACCATGTTCAATTCATGTTAACACTTCTTCGTTTGGGAATAGAATGGAGAATATAATAGAGAATAGAATAGAGAATATAATAGAGAATAGAATAGAGAATAAAACAGAGAATAGAATAGAGAATAGAATCGAGAATAGAATAGCGAATAGAATAGAGAATACAATAGAGAATGGAATAGAGAACAGAATAGATAATATAATAGAATAGAGAATAGAATAAAATAGAGAATTCTATATGATGAAAATAGTTGGGGGTTTAACAAAAATTGTTCTGTAAAACCAGTGAGAAAGATTCACTGTTTTTACGTCATTGTAGTTAATATATTACTATTAATGATTTCGTGATAATAAGAACCTCGATTGAGCATATATTTTAGTAAACAATAAATTGATGCTATTGGTAATGACACAATTATTTTCCAAGGATATCCTGCGAGTAAAATATTGCATCTTGCATTTTTTTTAATATTCTAAAAATATTACAATATTGAAGGTTTGCGTTTGATTTCCTCAATTTAATGTATGTCACTTAATGATTAATTGAGATTCTTGAAATAAATACACATATTATGCTTCAATTACCCTCAATTAACTCTCATTTTAAAGAAATCCCATATATTTCAATTGCCCAACAACTCCCGACTAATTTCATTTGACGTAAAAAACCTTTTTCCTAGTATTCCTCCTACAGAAACTTTTATTCTAGTTAAAAATATTTTAGACCATAATATTACAAATCCAATCATTGCATCTGAAATTTTACACCTTCTTGAAATTGGCATAAATCAGGATTAGTTTGAATTTAATAATCAAATATACACAAACAACAGTGCAGGACTTACTAAGGGCAATCCTCTAAGCCTTTTGCTATAAGATGTTTTTATGAACCATCTAGAAACAACGATTTCAAAACAGCCCTAAAAGAGATCTTATATTGGTGGAGATAAGTGGATGATATACTAGTATGATTTACTGGAACTAACAGGCCACTATGACCGGGTAATATGACCCCCATGCACGCCAATGGTGAATATAAAATTCTTAATTGTATGTCAAAAAATGCGCAATAACTACCTCTTAAAACCGACTAAATTTTATTTGCATATCTCAACCGGTTTTAGAGCAATAATTAAATCGTCAGTTTGTAAGAAAAAATTCAACATCCCGTATCTCGGAAACGAAGCACTGCTGACATATGTTTACAAAGCAAATGGTCATTATTTTTTCATGCACAATTACGCCTTAAAGTTTGTCGCACTTATTTAGAAACATCCTGTATTGATGATTAACATGGCTAGTTGTTAAAGTACCTAACTTTTTTATTATCCCACATAAGGAAATGAATCGAAAAGAAAAATGTTAAGAAAGCCTATGGCTACAGTTGAATTTTAATTTCAATATTTTATATACGCTAGAATATTCCACAGGGTGTTCCAAACTTTGAGGAAAAAACACACTATCATTGTTACACCGGGTATACAATGACACTTGACTGTTTAGCAACAATATTATTACATCGATATTCTTGAAGAATTAAGCTATAACATATTATAAAAAAATAACTCAAATCGGACAACAGGTTTAGGAAATACGAGACATCAAATATGTCCCATTTTTAAGGTGGTGCGTTAATTTTGATACTTAGTGTATATTAAAATAAATCAAGTGACATTAAGTTATAATAAATGTTGTGAAACTATTGAAAACAAAAGTTTTCAGAGTTTTATTGTTAGATATTATGATTTCTCTAATACTCTTCTTTTAGTCGTGATGTAGGTATTGCTGTATTTCAGACATGTCGAGAATTACTTCAAGCAATTCAAAATCAAGTACATAATGACAAGCTGTTGTTTTCACAACATTGCAACGTATTAGAAAATTACTGTGCTCGTGATTTTGAATTTATTAGTAGAAAGGACGGAATAAAGTGTTTGCGATTTTGAGTTCCTTAGTAAACAGAGGATCAGTGTAAAAGGACCGATGTTACTCTGTTCTTTTCCGCAATTAAAAAGGTATACAGTATTTAATAAAGGCCAATATTAATCAATAGAGTAATTTTTTTAAACAAAAATGAATAACCATTTTCAATTTCGCTGCAACACGAAACTACAGCCGCATCATATGCTAGTTCAAACATAGAGTGCTGCACACCTCTACCGGTTTCGAAACTTATTAGTCTCTCATCAGAAAGCACATATGCTGCTCTCTTTTTCCAGGACAAACCCCAGCGTGTAGTTACGAATTTCAACGAACGAAACGGCATGGATGCCCTAGCGGCAACTGCTACCAAAAGACTAAGTTTTCAATGTAATAGCACATAAAACAACATCAAAAATGTTGCTTTACATCCTACCAGATTGAAAACATTGCAACAACTTCCTTAGTCTCAGCATCCGTTATGGCTTGCAAATTTTAGAAGTCTCGGAGTGTAACCAGAGAAGGTTCCCATTGTTTTCAATCTGGTAGGATGTAGAGCAACATTTTTTATGTTGTTTTATGTTCTATTACATTGAAAACTTAGTCTTTTGCTAGCAGTTGACGCTAGCTTGCTAGCTTTTGCTAGCAGTTCGTTGCAATTCGTAACTGCACGCCGGGGTTTGTCCTGGTTGGGTCAGAGAGAGCAGCATATGTGCCTCCTGATGAGAGACTAATAAGTTTCGAAACCGGTAGAGGTGCTTGCAGCACTGATTGAACTAGAATATGATGCGGCTGTAGTTTCGTGTTGCAATGAAATTGAAAATGGTTATTCATTTTTTGATTTACAAGTTTACTCTGATTGGAGTACAAAGGGAACCATTCTCGTTGGAACTTTACCGCGCTGAGCAGATGGTACATGAATTATAAATTGTAAAATTCCCTCATCTTCCTTAGTCTCAGCATCCGTTATGGCTTGCAAATTTTAGAAGCCTCGGAGGTGTAACCAGAGGTTTCCATTGTTTTCAATCTGGTAGGATGTAGAGCAAAATTTTTGATGTTGTTTTATATGCTATTACATTGAAAACTTAGTCTTTTAATTTTTTTAGCTATACATTAATCTTTTCTGCGTGTCAAGAAAATGTATCGGACAGATGCAGGTATTCATATATAAATGCCTAAGGAAGATTCTTAACATTTACTGGCCAAACCGCATATCAAACCAAGAGTTATGGACAAGAACTACCCAGGAACCTATATCTAAGACAATATGCAAAAGCAAATGAAGTTGGATGGGGCACAAACTAAGGAGACCTGACATAGACATAGCGAGGCAAGCCCTAGAATACACACCACATGGAAAGAGAAGACCACGTAACCACGTAGAAACGTGGAAAAGAAGTGTCGAGAAAGAAGTTAATGCTATTGGGAAAACCTGGGCATAAATAAAGATCAGTGCAAATGATAGGACAGAATGGAGGCGGACAGTTGACGCCCTATGCTCCGCATGGAGTGAAGAGGAATAAGTAAGCATATTTTCTGCACAATCAAAAACTTATTGCCGTGTTTTTTGACATAAGAAAAGCTTTTGACGCAATATGGAGACTTCTTATATTACAATCACTGCAAGATTGGAATGTCAAGGGCATATTGCGTTGTCCTTTATTAAACAATTTCCAACAAGACGAAATTGTCGAGTTAGAACCAATGGATTTACATCCTCCAGACAAGTACTTTAAAACGGCACTTCACAAGGATCTACTCTAAGTCCAAAACTCTTTTTAATTATAATACATAGTATTGTTAATCAAATAAAACTACTTGTATTTACTTGTCAAATGCAGATGACCTTAAGTCTATAATATAAGGTATGCGGTGGATTTAGACATTAGTTGACAGTGATGTCATCGTCAGCAACACAGAGTTCAGTTCATATTTCGTTCAGTTTTTAAATATTTTTGGATGACAGTTACTTGTATAATCGCATAAATTATTCATTAATTTAATTAACAGGATAATTTTTTCACTATCTATGCAACCAGTGATTACCCCGGTATGTCTATTAGGAACATACGCGACCGTATTTCAAGCTGAAGTAGCTGCAATACAAAGGCGCGCTATGGAACTAATCAGCCGAAATCTAGATCCATCTCCATCGTTATCTATTCGGATAGTCAAGCGGCTCTAAAGGTTCTCAGTTCGGTACAGGTCGATTCATGGCTGGTATGGAACTGTTTGAATGTCCTCTCTCGGGTGGGAAGTCGAAACAAGTTGACACTTGCCTGGGTGCCGGGACATAAGGGTCATCGTGGCAACGAGAAGGCCGATGAATTGGCCCGAGAAGGCGCATCTACGCCACTGGTTGGTCCGGAACCCTTCTTTGAAATCGCAAATACGATAAAAAGAGCAGCTATACTCAAATGGGTGCAACAGAAGTCTCTTGAATGGTGGAACAACTCCTCAGGACAGAGACAGGCCAAACAGTTCGTCAAAGGGCAGTCGGCTAAATTTACTGCAGACTTACTTTCGCGCACTCGCAGCACTGTCAGAATGATAGTGGGTCTGCTGACTGGATACTGTAGACTCAATAGACACTTGAGTCTCATAGGTCTGGAAGAAGAGGAAACCACTCTACACGTTCTATGTCATTGCGAGGGTCTCGCACGAGTGCGGTTTCTAGAACTCGGGGAAGAAAAACCGGAAGCACCAGGCTACATGAAAAGGCCACTATCAAGGCTGTTGAGTCTCATTAAGAGAACCAAGCTAGATGAAGTGCTTTAAAAGAAGGGGGAAACACAATAGATCTTAGACTAAGAGCCGCTATAGGTGAAAATTCTTAATCATTTTAGGCACGACGGGACCCTATAACTTAAATAGTAGAACCTAAAAGAAAACGTTTGAACAGTGTGCCGTCACTTTTCAGTGGCACATGCGTCTACAGTGGCGCATCAAACTTTCCACTTATGGACGGGATACGTAAATTAAAAAATACCCTCCCTAATTACCAGAATTTAATTTGTTTCATTTTTTTAAGTTTCATGTGATTAAGACATAAGATTCATCGTAATTTTAACCCACCACCCCCTTCTCCCTGCCCCCACCATCAAAAACTTTATTTTTCGATTTTATTTTTTTTTTTTGGTGGAATGCAATCAATTTTAAAATTTCAAAAAATTTACACGCAAAGTTAAGGGTTTTATAAAACACGTCTATTTTTTATAGACCTGTAGGTTGAGTGTACATAACCTCAAAAAAATTTTAAAATTTTTTTTTTTGAAAAAAGTATATAACTTTTTTTTGGGGACAGCTGCAGATCTAGTTTTTTCTTAGTCTTGTGTATTTTATCAAACACTATATTTTTAATTTTTTTCAGATTTTTCTGTAACGTTGGTCACCTTCAAAAATCCAAAAAACTGTTTTTTAAGGGGGTTTTGGGGGGTTTGAACGTGTTTTTCTGATTTTTAAATATTCTAAAGAGCTCAGTTACTTCAAGTTACATATAACCTATAAAAACAAAATTGATTTGATATATTATGAACTCTATAAAATAGGGAAAATCCCCCAAAACACCCCAAAAAACAGTTTTTCGGATTTTTGAAGGTGGGAAGACTTACGGAAAAATCTGAAAAAAATTTAAAATATAGTGTTTGATAAAACATACAAGATTAAGGAAAAATTAGACCGGCAGCTATTCTTCAAAAAAAGTTATACGCTTTTTTGAAAAATAAAATTTCTTTTAATTTTTTGAGGTTATGTACACTCTACCTATGGGTCTATAAAAAATAGGCGTGTTTTATAAAAGCCTCAACTATGCGTGTGAATTTTTTGAAATTTTAAAATTGATTGCATCCCACCAAAAAAAAATAAAAACGAAAAATGAAGTTTTTGATGGTGGGGGCAGGGGAAAGGGGGTGGTGGGTTAAAATCACGATGAATCTTATGCGTTAATCACATAGAACTTAAAAAAATAAAAAAAATTAATTCTGTTAGTAAGTTCTGTTAACTTTTAATTTATTTATCCCGTCCATAAGTGGAAAGTTTGATGCGCCACTGTCGACGCATGTGCCACTGAAAAGTGACGGCACAGTGTTCAAACGTTTTCTTTTAGGTTCTACTATTTAAGTTATAGGGTCCCATCGTGCCTAAAATAATTAAGAAATTTCACCTATAGCGGCTCTTAGTCTATCTGCAAAGGTCGCAGTGTATCAGGCTCTATGGGTAGCCCCATTTTCTACATTCTACAACCAGTGATTACAATAATTTATTTACTTACTATAAACGAAATATAACGTAACAGCAGAGCGCATTCTATGTCAGTGTGACAGTCTGGCAAATGTGCGGTTCTTTGCATTCGGAGAAGAAAATCCAACGGCAAATATGTACATGGAAGGTTTAGTTTCGAAGTTATTAGACTTTTAAAAAAGGGTCAGGCTAGAGAATGATATCTATTAGGACTAGAGGACTATAATAGATCTAAAAAGGTCACAGCGGAATAGGCCAGAAGGCCACCTCTTTAAATCTATCTATGTCTGATATATTTTTTCTTACCTCTATTTATTCATGATTCAATTATAAAAATATACCAGTACCTTCCTCTAACTGCTCCACTTTAATATATTCGGATGATATATATTGTGTCAAAATATTATGAATTACATAAACCCATAATAATAAACATTACGTAAGAAAACATCGTGATACATTGTCAAAGTAAACTTTGTTATATATTATTTTTTGTGCATGTTACACAATAAAACGGTGTAAACTGTATTGTTATTTCATAATGCAATTTCTGTGATGTGATAATTGTAAAAGTACTTCTGCTTGTTATTTTACAAATGAGTACCACATTACACAACAATCAAATTACTGTGTTTGGAAAATATTAACAATACTTGCGAAAACATTACCGAAAATATTGTTCGACGACATGTTGTGCTAGACCAGAGATAGGTAAACTACGGCACGGGGGCCATTTTCGACCCGCGAAGCGTTAAAATCCGGTTTTGCTTAGGTCCACGAGATTTGATGCATAGAGAATTTCAAGAGTTTTTAAAATCCACCGAAAGCTAATTTTCTGATTTCTACCATACTAATAGTGCAGAGAAATAAGGTTTTTGTCGGGACACTTGACCAGCTAGGTTGCAAACGGATTTTTTGGGTACTATATACCTAATACATTATAAATACAAAAATGCCCGTCACAGTTCGGACGAGAAACTTAGTTATTAACAAATAAGGGTCAAAAATGTCAGTTTTTTCGTTTAAATCGCTACAGGTACAAATAGGGTAATTATATAATATATTATTTAGAGTATTCGTATTTTAGTAGATCAGCCAAGGTTTAAAATGGCACATTTTGAATTTTTTCCGATCATTTTTTGCTTCGGAAATTGCAATATAAGACTAAAATTTAAAAAATAAAAAATGTGCTATAACTTATGCAAAAATGGCCTTAAGACTTTCATATTGCACGAAAAGTTGAGTCGAACATTCCATATGATGCACAAAAAATTTTAAGACGATTCGTCAATTAGTTTAAATTTTATTCAATTTGTTTATAGCATAGAGCTTTTTTTTCGCTATGTTATTGTTCAGAAAATAATAATGACATAGCAATTCTGTGGAAACTGCATACAAGAAGAATAGTTATTTTTTCAAAGTGTTGAAAAAAATCATTAAAAAGTCGTTTTTATCACTCCGAAAAAAGTTTAGCAAAATAGAGTCATTTTTGGTTTATAAATAATTTGAATAGCTTTGTTAATATTGACTATAGAGTAAATCTACTTTAGGATTTTAAAAGCTGGTATTTTTACACGAATTTTCAGACAAAAACTTTTTACCTAGGTTAATTAGGCTCAAAGTTAGCCACTTTTATTATTTAATTCGCAGTAACTTCTGCATAGATCAAATTCTCCTGTAACAGTGTTAGTTACCATACTACTCCGAAACGGCTTGGCCAATTTTTATGAAATTTTACACGTATATCCTATAGGACGTAGAAGAGGTTTTAACCTATTTTTTATACCCATAAGTTATAAGGGGGTCTGCCCCCTGACATTTTTTTTTATTTTTTTGGACAAAATTATTTACCTTAATTTTATATGAAGTAGAATTAAAAAATACATTCAACCCTTAATTTTCACTATTTTATCACCAACCCCTATTTGTTAATAGCCATCTATATATTTACATCTACAAAATTCTCCTATCACAGTGTTAGTTTCCATACTCCTCCGAGACCGCCTGACCGATTTTTATGAAATTATATATGTATATTCGGTAGGTCTTAGAATCGGTCTTAATCTATTTTTCATATCCCTGAATGATAAGGGGAGTTCCCCCTAACATTTTGTAATGTTAGGTGGGGATGTGTGTACATGACGTACTCTATAACACTACGAGTACATACAAATTTAAAAAAATATGATCAAAATCCATCAACAAGCTCCGGCGATATTAATCGCTGCATATGTTTGCAGAATCAATTTTATTTTTTGAGTGCACGGATTTTATTAATTCCCCTCCACCGACCACGAATTAATTCCGTTCGGAGCCATTTTTAAAACTTTATTAACCACTCTGTTGAGGTTCAAAGTTTACTCAAACTTTTACACATAAACTATATATCTTCAACTTCAAAATAGCGTAAGTTAGGTTGCTTAATTGTTATATACAAAGTAGCCGTCAATTAAATAAAAAAAAGTGGCTAACTTTGACCGTAATTAACCTAGGCGAAAAATTATTCTTTGAAAATTCGTATAAAAATACCAGTTTTTCAAATCCCAGTGTAGTTTTAGCCTACAGTCAATATTAACAAAGTTATTCAAATTGTTTATTAGCCAAAAATGACTCTATTTTAGTAAAATATTTTCTGAGTGACAAAAATGACTTTTTAATGATTTTTTTAAATGCGTTGAAAATATGACTATTGTTCTTTCATATTGTTTTCACAGAATTGTTATATCATTATTATTTTCTCAACAATAACATTGTGAAAAAAAAGCTCTTTGCGATAAACAAATTGAATCAAATTTTTGTGCATTTTGCGGACTGTTTGACTCAACTTTTCATGCAATATGAAAGTCTTAAATTCATTTTCGCAAAAGTTATAGCAAATTTTTTATTTTAAAAATTTTAGTTTTATTTTGCAATATCCGAAGCAACAAATGATTTGAAGCAAAACTATTATAAATATTTTAATACCCTATTTTTACCTGTAGCGATTTAAACGAAAAAACTCCCATTTTGACCCTTATTTGTTAATAACTAAATTTCTCCTCCAAACTGTGACGGGCATTTTTGTATTTATAATGTATTAGGTATATAGTACCCGAAAAACCCACCTGGCTGCTCAAGTGTCCCGAACATGGTAAATTTTTGCCTTATTTCCCTGGTGTATAAAGTGATATGGTTAAGCTGCGGTAACTCATTTGAGAGAATATGGAATTTAAGGAAGGAAATTCAGGACTATTTGAAGGAGCAAGGCAAATGGGACGACTTTAAGATCATGTCTGACGAAAATTGGTTTCCCGAATACTAATTCTTTACATATTTGCTGTCACACCTAAATAAATTAAATACGAAGCTTCAAGGCAAGACTCAATTCTTAGATGAGGTTTGGGGACAGTCAAAAACCTTCATACTTACATTGGAGCTTAAATTATTGTCCAGATGTATAGAGAAAAATGAACTCACCCATTTTCTCAAAATAAGCAGTACTACACCTGTCTCAGAAAAAACTTAGAAAGATTTCCTCAACAACTGAAGAAACTGCATGAGAAATTTGAGACGAGATTTCTAGATTTTAAGGATATTAAACCGATGCTTAACATTTTTTTCAGGCCTTTTAATGTCAACATCGATGAAACGCCCGCCAATTTTCGACTGAACTAATATGCAATGCAACACTCATTTGAAGCAACTTTTTCTTAATAGCAGCAAATTGGAAATTTATAAGGCGATATCTAGGATGATATGATACCCGAATATAGTTGTCCATGCCAAAAAAATGTTTGGTACAAGTTATTTGTGAGAACAAATAATTTCAATAATGACACTCAGGGCCCCCGCTACCATATGTGCAAAGTGTGCAATGCACACGGGCGCCATCCTTTAGGGGCGCCAAAGCACGGTGTCAAAAATTGCAAAAAAACAAACAAATAAAAAACAAAAATTAATTTTAAAATAAAAGTTGAGAAATTAAATAGGATTAATAATTATAAACACACGCAAAATTTTATTAGTATATCATCCAGTTACTGCCGATTCCCACTTGCGAGAACATGTCAAAAGCCAGGTATTTTAATTTATTTTGTCATGCTTTTATTTTATTTGTTTAATTTTGATATTTTAGTCTACAAATAATAGTCCATTTACTCACGGTTTTTGAATTTTAAAGAACCGCCTATATTGACATGAAAATTGTCATACACATAGCTAACAAGAAAAGAAGTGATATTTTACCGATGTGTGCTTTTACTCTGGGGGTAAAAGGGGTATCTTCAGGGGAATACGGCCGAGAATACCTGGGGGTATTCTCGGGGGTGAAAAAACATACGTTCAAAGTCCGGAATTGGATAAACTGACTAATTCTAAGCAACTTTTGTTGTATAGATATTTTCACTAAGTCAATCCTTTTCGAGTTATTTGCGAGTGAATATGTTCATTTTTCGACAAAAAAACCCGTCTTTAGACGGTTTTTCGCAAATAACTCAAAAATTAATTATTCTATCGAAAAAATACTCTTAGCAAAAATATAGCTTACAAAAAAGTGAAAAAAATAATTTATATATGAAGTCTGCAAACCCAGTAGAAGCAGAGTTGTAGCTAATGAAAGGTAGGTTCTTATTCGTCAAATTCCAAATTGAATATTTCAACGTGAAATAGTCAAAAAATTTAGTACTTTTCGGGGACAACTCATTACAACTTCTTTAAAGTGTTTAAAAAAAGTTTTATTTTTGATTTTTAAAAAAGTCACTCGCATCAAGAACAAGCAACCTTTTTTGGAAAAAAAGAACGTACAAATCACCCCCTAATTAGCATTCCAAATGAAATTAATCGTTACAGCTTTACCATTTACTTTATATACTATATATACAGGGTGTCCAGAAACTCTCCCGACAAACAAATTATTCCGGAGATTCTTCGGATAATTTCAAGACAATTTAATCGAACTCACCTAGTCCGAATATGCTTCCTAAGGGAGCTAGAGCTCTTTGAAGATGGCGTCTTGGAATTAGTTGTTCTTAGATATCTCCCGAACGCTTCTATTTAGAAAAACGAAAACTGGTACGCTTATTTAATTTCCAGAGATAAATATATTCCATAATTACGAATTTCTAGTACCAGTCATAGGCGCCCGTTTTGGGTAGGGAAACAGTTATTTTATTGCATAACTTTTTTGTCTTTAACTTCTAAGCATTTCTGACACTGGATTATTAAATTGTGAGGTATTTTAGCGCCAAAAGGTACTCTTGATTTAGTCGGTAAGATGCACCGTTTTCTAGAAAAATCGATTTGAAAATTTTTCGTTGGCTGAATTTGAAAAAATTTTTTCAAAAAAAAACTATTTAGAAAAACGAAAACTGGTACACTTATTTGTCTTCCAGAGATAAATCGATTTCCTCAATTGCGAAATTCTACTACCGGTCATATGCGTCCGTTTTGCGTAGGTCAACGGTTATTTTATCGCATAACTTTTTTGTCTTTAATTTTTAAGCATTTTTGACACTTGATGATTAAATTATGAGGTATTCTAGTACTAAAAGATACTCTTGCTTTAAGTCGGTAAAATACACCGTGTTTTTTTGAAAAAAAATTTCAAACTTTTTTCCAATTCAAAAAACGAAAGATTTTCAAATCGATTTTTCTAGAAAACGGTGAATCCTACCGACTTAAAGCAAGAATACCTTTTAGTACTAGAATACCTTACAATTTAATAATCCAGTGTCAGAAATGCTTAGAAGTTAAAGACAAATAAGTTATGCGATAAAATAACCGTTGCCCTGCCCAAAACGGGCGCCTATTACCGGTACTAGAAATTCGTAATTGATGGAGTCGATTTATCTCTGGAAATTAAATAAGAGTACCAGTTTTCGTTTTTCTAAATAGAAGCGTTCTGGAGATATTTAAGAAAAACTAATTCCAAGACGCCATCTTCAAAGAGCTTTAGCTCCCTTAGGAAGCATTTTCGAACTAGGTGAATTGGGTTAAATTGTCTTAAAATTATCTGAAGAATCTTCGGTTTGTCGGGAAAGTTTCTGGACACCCTGTAGATTGTTTATAATATGATCTGTAAATTTCATTGGTTTAATGTGCTAATTTTGGAAAAAAATTGGTTTTAAAGTAAAATTTTTTTAATCTTAAAAAAATCCTTTTTTTCCAAATAATTTACAAATTATTAGTTATACCAAAAATCTCAAGCAGTAAAAAATGTAGGTTTTGCTTTTCTGAATATTTTGGATTTTTTGTTTTGTTTTGTATTACCCTGACTATAAATATAAAGTTTTTTTTGGTTTATTTCAAGCACCTACCTACCTCCAAAAAATAAATAAAAAACATGATCCAAAATGCCTTAAGGGGCGCCAAAATAATTTTTTGCACACAGGCGCCAGTAACCCTTACGGGAGCCCTGATGACACTAATAAAGAATTGTATTCGTAATAGGCTGTCAGATGGTCACCTTTTTTCATTACTAAAAATTTCAGTGTCACAAATGCAGCCGAATTATGACGAAATCAGGCAAAAACAAAAACAGTTCCACATGTTACATATCCCCACAAAGTCTAGTTCTGCTCTACCTTCTACTTCACAGATATAATAAAATTTTAATTTAGATACCTTCGATTACTTTGTATTTCAATCGTGTAAATGCAACAGCTTGGTACGCCATATATTTCTTTAGTAAATATTGGCACATGAAACAAGTTTCACATCCCTATGCTAGATAGTTGTTAAATATACATAACACATTTATTTCTAGATCCGCAAAAGTTATTACAGATAGTATAATTAACAATAATTTAATATCACGGTGAGCAAACTCCATCAGAGATATATATAAATGTAATTATAAACACCCTTAACTAATTTTGGCTCCAGACACTATTAAAATAACTCAACTATTTTATTACCATTTTAATTAAAGAAATGTTAGAAACATGTTAAATTATTGTAATAAAACTATCTGTAGGTACCTACTGAAACTATATCTGTTTTATACACTTAACAAACTTTATCCTTGAACTATATCCTTGAAAATTTTATGTAAGTTATTAAATTAAAAAAAATAATTAGAATCCTTTATAAAGGGTATACTTTTTTAAAATAAAAATGTATACCATTTTTACTCAGTTGCAATGCGAAGGCAAAACAATCTTATTTTTCACTTAGAACAGGGAGCGCAGTCCAGCACTGTGAATCGACGATTTTCGACTCTTATTGGAGTCATCATCGGAGAGGAGTAGGCCTGCTGCTCTCTGCTCGAAGTGACCAAACCATGAAAGTTTATCCCCGCATTGCAACTGACGTGTATGGAGTAGGTGACTAGCGTCATCTGGCAGTTCAAAGATTAAGTTTGTTTTCAATCCTAATAGCAACATTAATTATATTGAAAAATATTAAAAATATTACTAAAAGATTTTTAAATTGAAAACTTATTGGTCCATTTTCCTGGTAACACCTCCGTGGCTTCTAAAATTTGCAAACCAGATGGATGCTGCAGTGAAGACAAGAGGGAATTCTAAAAAGGGAATTCAGTTGCCAGATGACGCTAGTCCCCTACTCCTAGATTTTAATTAATTTTTTGTGATTAATGGTATAAAATCTATTAAAGGAAATTCTTATTCCTTGTGGATTTTATTAAATTAAATATGTATATTTTTTAATAATAAAAAATAATTTTCATCAGATATATCCCTTACCAAAAACGCATTGTTCAAATTTAAGAAAGAAGAAAAAAATATGACCAATAATACTTTCAATGTAAGTATGCGTAAAGTAGTACATACACGCTTTATTTTACAAACACTGAAATTGGCTAATGTATATTACAGATATATATGCCTGACGTGACTGGGGTGTGGAAAAGAATCATAGGTTAATATAACATTGACCATGGAAAGTTAATACATATTCAAAGATTCTATGAACGACGCAAGTTAACAAAGACATGAATACCAAATGTTAAGTGGCGTGGAATATGAAAAAAAACTTTCGTTGAGAAACATCGATGACAGCATCAGTGGATCGTTTATTTTCCTAATCGAACACAATGGTTTTTTAACTACTCGAAATAAAACGAGATTTATTGCACATACACACAAACAAACTTATATGGAATCATCTGATACTTCCTTATTATTTCGTGCGAATTTAAAAAAAAATTTAAAGCACTCATGGGAGTGCCGACAGAAGTGAAAACTTCTTACAATATGTAAATTACGAGCTCAATGCTTTTTCCCCATCCAAAAAGAAGTGGTATACCTATATTATATACGCGGTGCGTACGTTATATGCTATTTATGTATACATATACATAATATATATGCGTACGAAATTTAGTTCGGCAAAGTGATGACGGTCGCAAACACAATACTTTTTCCCTATCTAAAAAGGGCAAAACGTCTCTAAAAAAGTATTCACTTCTAAAATTTATTTCGTCGAAGCAATGACGGTCGCTAGTTTAATACTTTTTCCGATCGAAAAAGTGCAAAACGTCCCTAAAGCAGTTTTAACTTCAAAAATTAGTTCGTCGAAGCAATGACGGTCGCGATGACGGTCGCTAATTCAATATTTTCCCCATCTAAAAAGGGTACAACGTCCCTAAAGAAGTTTTCACTTTAAAAATTTATTTTCGTCTAAGCAATGACGGTAGCTAATTCAATATTTTCTCCATTTAAAAAGGGCGAAACGTCCCTAAGAAAGTTTTCACTTCAAAACATTATTTCGTCGAAGTAATAACGGTCGTGATGACGGTCACTAATTCAATACTTCTTCCCCATCTAAAAAGTGCACAACGTCCCTAAAGAAGTGTTCACTTCAAAAATTTATTTCGTCGAGACAATGACGGTCGCGATGACGGTCGCTAATTCAATGCTTTTTCCCCATCTAAAAAGTGCACAACGTCCCTAAAGAAGTTTTCACTTCAATAATATTACTATTATTATACATAGATTATAATAATATACGTACAAAATTTATTTCGTCGAAGCGATGACGGTCGCGATGACATGACGGTCGCGAAATCAATCCTTTTTCCCCATCCCAAAATAGATTGTACATTTATTTTAAATTTAAATACTTCTACACAATTTATATATACATGCACATAATATATAATATAAGCGACGACGGTCGCAATTACGGTCACGATGACGGTCGCGATGACGGTCGCGAATTTAATGCTTTTTCCCCTATCCAAAAATCGCAAGAGAAGTTTTCACTTCAAAAATATATATACGTACAAAATGTATTTCGCAAAAGTGATGACGGTCGCGATGACGGTCGCCAAATCAATCCTTTTTCCCCATTCAAAAATAGGATTTACATTTATTTTAAATTTAAATACTTCTACCCAATTTATACACACATATACTGTAATATATGTATACGTGCAATATTTATTTCGCCGAAGAGATGACGGTCGCGATGACGGTAGCGATGACGGCCGCAATGACGGTCGCGATGACGGTCGCAATGACGGTCGCGAATTCAATGCTTTTACCCCATCCAAAAAGTGCACAACGTCCCTAAAGAAGTTTTCACTTCAAAAAAACGAACACACGAAGTCAAACAATATTTATTTTTAATGTTGTTCTGAAGCTATTTCCTTGTGGCATTTTTATAATTACGTATTTTTTATGGGAAATAAGCCACAATTTTACTAAAAAATGAATTTATTAACGTTTCGAAGCCCAAATCGGGTTTCGTTGTCAAATACAAAATACTATCAAAATACTATTGACAACGAAACCCGATTTGGGCTTCGAAACGTTAATAAATTCATTTTTTAGTAAAATTGTGGCTTATTTCCCATAAAAAATACGTAATATTTATTTTAAAGCAATTTAATAACAAATACATAACAATTAAATAAAACAATAAAGTATTTAAAAAACAAAAAAAATTTAAAGCACCCGTGGGAGTGCCGACAGAATTGATAACTTCTTATAGAATATAAATTACGAGCTCAATGCTTTTTCTGAAAAATTTATTTCGTCGAAGCGATGACGGTCCCTAATTCAATACTTTTGCCCCATCCAAAAAATGCAAAACGTCCCTAATTAAATTTTCGCTTCAAAAATGTATTTCGTCGAAGCGATGACGGTCGCTAATTTAATACTTTTCCCCCATCCAAAAAGTGCACAACGTCTCTAAAGAAGTTTTCACTTAAAAAATTTATTTCGTAGAAGCGATGACGGTTGCTAATTTAATAATTTTTCCACATCCAAAAAGTGCACAACGTCCCTCAAGAAGTTTTCACTTCAAAAATTTATTTCGTCGAAGCGATGACGGTCGCTATTTTAACCCGGGAGTAGTCGCGCTCACTTCTGTAACGTGAATAGTCGCGTGTTAGATTTCATCTCACAATACGAATTTACAATAAATTCCCCATGCAGAAAGTGTACAAAATCGCTACAGAGGTTTTCATTTCAAAAATACTTTAAACTCTAATCACTTATAATGATTGGAGTAGGGACCGTGTGGCCTCTTATGCGCTTGCTTCGCAAGCTCCTTCGGGTACACACTCTATCCCTCCTCCAACCATCATAACTTCGTTTGAACTTATACATACGCAATTCAACCTATAGTATATACATTAGGTACTAATAAGGCATTCGATTCCATAAAACTCTGGACCGTATTAGAAGGAATGAATAAACGCAAAGATTGATTCTAGATATAGAATACTCCTCAAATACATATACGACAATGCAACTATGCAAATAAATGTATCAGAAGGTCTAACAACAAGCAAAATAAGAACGGAGAGAGAAGTTAGTCAGAGGACAAAAACAAATAAAACAAAAGTGATGACAAATCAATATATCACAATCGACTTAAATGGAAGTGTCGAAAAGTATACCTAGGTCACACGATCAAACTAGGCAAATAGAATCAATTGGTAGAAATAACTAGAAGAATCCGAGTGACTTGGGCAGCAGTAGCAAGACTCAGTGATATGTTAAAGAACAAAAAGATACCAATAAATCTAAAGAAAAGGATATTCAACAGTGGTATTCTACCAATTATGACGTATAGAATGGTGACGATGACACTTACAGAGGTATCAGCCAATAGATTGAGAACGACACAGACCTCTGAGGGAACATATTATAAATTTTATACAAAATGAGGACGTGCGAAGCAGGACAAAAGTGGAATATGTAATTGGAAGAATTGAAATGCAAATGAAACGGACCTGGGTAGGACACGTGGCACGACAAAACATCAAAACGTGGACGAGAAACATTGTACATCGGAGACCACGCGAGCACAGTCGTAGTAGAGGAAGATCGCAAAAACGATAGCTAGACGAGATCAAAGCAAAAATGGGGAGAAACTGGCACCAAATAGCACAAAACAGAGAATAATGGAGAACTCATGGGAGGCCTTTGTCCCGGAGTGGATGCAAACAGGTTGAAGAAGAAGATAATGTATATACATACAAAATGTATTTCGACTAAACGATGACGGCCGCGAAATCAGTTCTTTATCCCCATCCAAAAATAGATGTTATACCAATATTATATACGCGCTGCGTGCCTTCTACACTATTTATATATACGTACACATAACAGTATATGTATACGTACAAAATTTATTTCGCCGAAGCGATGACGGTCGCGAATTCAATGCTTTTTTCCCATCTAAAAAGTGCACAACGTCCTTAAAGAAGTTTTCACTTCAATAATATTAGTATTATTATACGTACATTGTAATAATATATGTACAACATTTATTTCGTCGACGCGATGACGGTCGCGATCACAGTCGCGAAATCAATCCTTTCTCTCCATCCTAAAGTAGATTTTACATTTATTTTAAATTTAAATACTTCTACACAATTTATATATACATACACATAATAAATATACGTACAAAATTTATTTCGCCGAAGAGATGACGGTCGCGATCAGGGTCGCCAAAAAAATCCTTTTTCCCCATCCAAAAATAGGTTTTACATTTATTTTAAATTTTAATATTTCTTTACAATTTCTATATACATACACATAATATATATACGTGAAAAATTTATTTCGCCGAAGAGATGACGGTCGAAATGACGGTCGCCAAATAAATCCTTTTTCCCCATCCAAAAATAGGTTTTACATTTATTTTAAATTTAAATACTTCTATAGAATATATATAATATACATACACATAATGTATATACGTACAAAATTTATTTAGCTGAAGAGATGACGGTCGCGATGACGGTCGCGAAATAAATCCTTTTTCCCCATCTTAAAATATGTTTTACATTTATTTTAAATTTAAATACATCTACACAATTTATATATACATACACATAATATATAGCATAAGCGATGACGGTCGCAATGACGGTCGCGATGACGGTCGCGATGACGGTCGCCAATTCAATGCTTTTTCCCCTATCCAAAAAGTGCACAACGTCCCTAAAGAAGTTTTCACTTCAAAAATTTAAGAACCCTAAGTGCATCCTTCCTATCCAACTATCACATAAGTCGCGTTTACACGATGGCAATTGGCGAGACAATTGTCAGAAGACAACTGACTCGCATGAAATTATTGTCTTCGTGTAAACACTTCAGGCTAATTGCCTTGCCAACTGCCCTCACAATTGGCCCAAAATTCAGTTGTCTCCGGGAGTAGACTGAGGACAATGAGCTGCGCCCAGTGAGCCCCCCACCACGCGAAATCTCAATTGTCGCGACAATTGGCGCCGTGTGAACGGTGTAGGCCAGTAGTGCTGTCTTGTTTTTTGCCAGTTCCCTCTAGATGACGAGCAGTCGGCCATGTTTTAGCTGTCTACTGCCATGGCAATAGTTGGCCCCGTGTAAACATCTTCTCTTTCAACTGGACTGGCCTCCGACAATCCGCAACCACGTGATGACAATTGTCCAATGACAATTGTCTCGCCAATTGCCATCGTGTAAACGCGACTATAGAAAGAAGAATGACTGGGTAAGAAGTAAGAACAAAAACAAAAGTTGAGGATATCACAGTAAAAATTACCAAACTCAAACAGAGCCTTGCTCCGTGAAGAAAAGGAGTGGAGTCTTGCTCCACTGCTAAAGAAAAACACCAATGTTGGAACGCCACAATACAACATTGGAGGCCTTACAGTACAAGGGTAGATGACCAAGAGGATGACCAATGAGATGGGTATGCCCAAAGATGGGCAAAGAAGGCTAAAAAGAAGAAGAAAAAAATCTATCTATGTATATTTAAATAAATAAAGTAATTGTTTTATTTTGTATTTTGTTTAATCCAAATATTATGTTATGCAGACGACGCCGTATTAATCGCCGAGACAGAAGACGATCTCCAAAGATCAACACACATCTTCAATACAACAGCCAAGAAATACAATATGATAATATCAGCAGAAAAAACCAAATGTATGACAACATCTAAATACCCACTACGATATAAAATCGAAATTGATGGGAAAATAATAAAGCAGAAAGCAAGGTTTTGATATCTGGGAATATATATATATATATATATATATAACCAGTTACGGATATGTTGAAGAGGAAGTACGACAACAAAACTTAAAAGTAAGTAAAGCGGCCGGATTTCTTAATGACACAATCTGGAAGAACAAACACCTAACACAAGACACAAAAGCAAGAATTTATAAAGCAGCAATTAGACCTAGACCTATATTGACATACACGGCGGAGACAAGACCTGACACATCTAAAACGAGACGACTAACTTAAGAAGATCATGCAATGTAGAAGACATAAATGGATGGGTGCAAAACGGAAACAGGAGTGGAACGAACACATTAGTAGAATGGTAGAGGATAGAGTAGTACGAATAGCACAAGATAAGTCACCAAATGGACCATTGGCAGACCAAGAAAAAGATGGTGCGATAACTTAAACAATTTAGGAGGCTAATATTGAAGAAGAAACAGGCTTTACAGCCTATTACAAGAAGAAAGAAGAAGAAGAAGGAATTGTTTAAGTTTTATTAAATACTGACTTTGCTAATTACTCTATAGTAGTCTACTACTTGGGTCTAACTGTATATAACCCTCATCTTAGAAGCAAGCTTTGACACTAAAAATCTAACTCCTTTTGCAGAAACAATTATTAAACTAGAAAAAGTTCAAGCAGGAAATAAGGAAACCAACAAGTTAATGTTTAATGAGTCTCAATCACAGCCTTGGATAAAAATAGTATTTACAGAATAAATTATCAATTTGTAAATGTATGAGTTTAATAATAGAGAAACTACAACTCTAATTAAAAATAATTGAAACGATAACAACTGAGAACAACCGATTACTGTGATTTTTAACACAACCAATAATTTAGAAAAATCTGTGTATGGATTTCATTAAAAGGCATGAATATATCATTACGTACTCACTAACTCACTGTGCAAGCAATTATTATCTGAATGATATTTTAATCACCTATGTAGAAGCTAGTTGATGAGAATACGAGAGTAGAAAGAAAAATGGGAATATTAAATACAGGATGTAGACAATTTTTTTCTTTTTACTTGCTTCTGCTTCATACACAGTTTTATGCCCTTTTCGGCATAAAACATTGCGCCATCATTTCGTTGAATGTTCTACACCTCTTCTTCCTTTCGGTTTACAATTTAAACAAATTTGAATAACTTCAAATGAATTCAAAAGTGAACCAACAAACTTTGCACTTCCTCTTTTTGACTTTTTAAACGATATGTTTTTTCTAGGAGATGGATTGTCAAACGAGGAAAAATAGAGTGGCCCCCAAGATCTCCAGACCTTACACCATTTGATTTTTTCTTATAGGGCTACTTAAAATCGAAACTTTACGTCCATCGACCAAAAAATTTACATAGAATTAGATTGGAAATTCGTAATTTAACTCCAGAAATGATCCACAATGTTTAAGAAGATTGTTGTCGGTTCAGTTACTGTCAAGAGACAAGTGGATGGCAATTTTAATATTTAATTTAGGCGAACAGCAATTTTATTTGTCAAATGAACATTTTTGTTTGTTTTTTGACAGCAGTAAAATGTGTTTTATATTAAATTACATAATTACATATAGTCTAAGAGCTAGAGCCGAAAAATCATCGTCATAAGTAATATGGAGTT
The DNA here is from genome assembly GCF_917563875.1 of Diabrotica virgifera virgifera. Taxonomy (NCBI): domain Eukaryota; kingdom Metazoa; phylum Arthropoda; class Insecta; order Coleoptera; family Chrysomelidae; genus Diabrotica; species Diabrotica virgifera. The sequence continues at coordinate 43,550,738 of NC_065452.1, forward strand.
TGGCATGTGAAATGTGTCTATTGTATATTGATAATTATGACCCCTTTCAGGCTGACACCTCAGTGGATACAGGAAATAAATCAATACTTTTTGAGTTATTAAAGATCAAGGATTTGTCTGCTTAAGAGCACATGAGTGAAGTTACGGATGATAAAAAGAACATATTAATTAATTGTATGTTACTAAAATATTATTTTTATATTATTTCGATATTATAAATTTAGCAAAAGTGTATTCGAATATGTCAAATGTACCCATTATTGGACACCCCCAGTTTCTGGACATATTCAATTTATATTGATAGTAATAAATTCAATTAAATATCGAAATAATTTAAAAATAATATTTTACTAACATACAATTAATTAATATGTTCTTTTTATCATCCGTAACTTCACGCATATGCTCTTAAATAGACAAATCTTTGATCTTTAATAACTCAAAAAGTATTGATTTATTTTAATACCATGATATCAACAAATTTTACTTAAAATTTGTCCCTCTATCGATTTGTGGGGTTATTTTAAAAAAAAAACTGTTTTCACCAGCGGGAATGGGTGGTATTCACCAGCAGGGTAAAAGTGGAAGTTGGCACCAAATTTTATGGACAACTTCGATAGAATGGACTGTAATAATAATCAAAGCTTCTTGTATTTAACTAAAAAAATTACTTACAGTTGATAAAAATTAAAATTATAATAATGACAATCAATCCAAATTTTATGGACAACTTCGATAGAATGGACTGTAATAATAAATCAAAACTTCTTGTATTTAACTAAAAAAATTACTTACAATAATTGTAGTTTAGCAATTATTGCTAAAAAATTAAAATTATAATAATTATTATTTGGATCTCTCTATATGCCGTTAGTGCCCCGGGATCTAAATTTACACGACTGACAACCATGAATTTAGTTTTCTTAATATTAAGGTTCAGTTCGTATGTTACGCTCACAGTTCTCACACGGTCTAGTAAGGCCTGTAGATCATTTAGGCTGGTTGCTAGTAATACAGTGTCATCGGCATAGGAATCCGTGTATCGGAATACTTATACAATATAGCTACCTACTGAGAAATACGATTCTAGATATGATTACCGGTACTCAAATACAAAAGTAATCAAAGTAACGAATACTGTAAATGATTACTTTATACAAAATACCTACCTACTGAGAAATACGATTCTCGATATGATTACCAGTACTCAAATACAAAAGTAACAAAAGTAATCATAGTAATCAAAGTAACGAATACTGTAAATGATTACTTTATACAAAAGTAACGATTTGTAACGAATACTCTAAAGTAACTATAATCAACATCACTAGACTGCACTAACTTTCCCCTTTCATCCTTTATTGCTACTTCCTGTATCCACTGAGGTGTCAGCCTGAAAGGGGTTATAATTATTGTCAAGTCAATATACAATGGACACATTTCACAGGAAAAACTCCATATTACAGTGGAACCTCGATAACTCGGATTAATCGGGACCGCGGCCGATCCGGGTTATCGAAAATCCGGGTTAGCCGGAGAATATGGTAAAAATTAATAACATACGGTATACTTACAGATAAACTCCGTTATAACTGAAATATCATGAAATATATATGCACAGTACACATCTAAATTACGTATAGTTGTATAGACTATATAGTATTGTTCATTTTTTGGTAAAAAACTCATACGAAGACAAAAAAACACGCAAACACAAACCTATCTGAAGCACGATTACAGAACGGAAGCGAAGAATACGACTGTACTATACACAATACGGTCACAATCGGAACAATGTTATGTTATTTAAGAACAGTGGATACTATAAGACCATTATTTAAAAAAGAATTTTTTAAATAGTCTTTTAGTCTTTTTTGAACAACGCTAAGACAGTTTGAAATAAATAAAGGAATACAGGTGCCTGTTGTTTCCGATAATCCGAGACAATGAACGTCGCTCTGCCGCCTGTGCCATGAGTCATTTTTACTATCGTATGTGCCATGAGTCATTTTTACATACATTTTTATTGTTGAAATGTTTGTCCGGAATGAAAAATCGGTCCGGGTTAGCCGGACTTCCGGGTTATCGGGGGCCAACTTATCGGGGTTCCTCTGTACTTATGACGATGATTTTTCGGCTCTAGCTCTCCGTCTAATATGTTCCGTACATTATAAATACCGTTGCACGTCATTATCTACGTCAGATATCTAAGTTGACATTGTTTCCCAATTACAAAAAATTCCTGAATTTATTTTATATAAAATATATCACGTAATTATTGCGGAAGTGCATTATACAACAAAACAAATTAATATTCAATGTAAATAAATAAAAACATTAAAAATACAAAACAAGAATGAAGTTATAATCTTACTTTTAAGTAAATAATAAAAACAGATATTTACAGTACCTAAATAATAATTATAAATCTGAATAGTCTAAGAGCTAGAGGCGAGAAATCATCGTCATAAGTAATATGGAGTTTGGCATGTGAAATGTGTCTATTATATGTTGATAATTATGACCCCTTTCAGGCTGACACCTCAGTGGATACAGGGAGTAGCAATAAGGGATGAAAGGGGAAAGTTAACGGAGTCATTAAAGGTTTTCACCTCCTATTTTGTTAAACCTCCATCGATTTACATGAAAATTGGTGAGTAGTTAGAGCATACCTCAAGAAATAAAACTGATATGGTGCCAACGTGCGCTTTTACCCTGGGGGTGGATGCCACCCCTTCTCAGAGGTGAAAACTATTTTATTAAAAATAACCCCACTAATCGATAGAGGGACAAATTTTAAGCAAAATTTATTACCCCTAATTATTAAAATAAATCAATACTTTTTGAGTTATTAAAGATCAAAGATTTGAATTTTTCGTGAAATAAATGCATGATGTAAAGCGGTTTTTCGTAAATAATTCAAAAACTGTAAGTTTTATCTAAAGTTATGATTACCAAAATTGAAGATAATAAAAAATAAAAGAGATTTCTTATTCGAAAAACCTTTGAGAATTAATAAAAAGTGAGTTATAGGTGATGGAATGTATATTTTTTTTCGGCTAGTACCCACATCTATGTATTCAAGCTCAAATAACGGGAAAACGGTGCATTTTATAAAATATATTTACTGAACACTTGTCAAAGTACTTAGAAATATGTATCAAATGAGCTTCCGGAAAAGTTGATACCATTAAACATTATGCTACAAACATTTTTCAAAATTTAGGCTCCAAAAATTTGGAGCTTAATTATTATATTATTTATATAAGTTTTTAAAATTGTTTTAAGACATTTATATAAAATATAGCAAAAATGTGTTTGAATATTATGTCAAATGTGCCCATTATTGGACACCCTCAGTTTCTGTACATATTCAGTTTATACAGGGGCGGTTCTAGACCAAAAAAAGTGGGGGGCAAGGGAACACAACCGGTGAATAAACAAGATAACGTGCCTTTTTAACGAAAATTATAGTACAAAAGTACTGTAAAAACTGTAGGGGGGGGGGCGGCTGCCCCCCTGCCCCTGGCTAGAACCGCCACTAAGTTTATATCGATAGAAAAAATTCAATTAAATATCGAAATAATATAAAAATAATATTTTAGTAACATACATATTATTTCAAAAATATATTACTTCATATAAACTGTAAAAGAATTGAAATATCAAATAAATAAATATTACTTATTAATTTTAATGTAAGTAATGTTAAATGGCAGGTTACAAATTTTTGGTGCTGTCTACCCAATGATTTATGTATTATGTATATTATATTGTATAATATACAGTGTGTCTACTTAAGTTGGACACATATATTACGGGACACTTTTTTATTTTTAATGTTACGAAATAAAGTTATAATTCATAAAAAGTTCTGCATCGTCTAAAACCTACGATTCAATCATCAGATAGCAAATTTTATCTATATTATAGGAGGTATTTTAAAAAATATGAATTTCGCTCAAGATTAAAGTACCTTTTTTTCACACTGTTGTAAATTATTGTTACTACGAAAAATTGTTTGGAATTAAAAACTGTGTTCTAATATATGCAATAGTTGTTATTATTATAATTAAATAATTAATAATTATTATAATAATGTAACTATTATCTACATTCTTCTAATAAAAAGAAAATATTTAATTTTTTTCTCAAATTAGAGATACCTACCAATCATCATTTTCATTTATAACTCTTTTATTATTAATTTTACGAACAAAAATTATTCTTCATAAAAAGATCTGCACGGTCTAAAATCCAAGATGCAATCATAAACATAAGATTATATAAAATTGTATCGATTTTAGTCGATGTGTAAAAAATGTGAATTTCGCTCAAGAAATTCGCTCAGTAAAGTGCCTTTATAGCTCACAATATTTAAATAGTTGCGCATTAAACATAATTTTTAATTCTAAACAACTTTTCATAATAGCAATTTTCCATATTAGGAATTTAAATACATAAAAAACAAAGTTTTCGTTATAATAATGCTGCATTTTTAACTTGTTATATTTAAATTGTAATAAAACGAACTTGATAATAAATTATAATAATAACTTCATTCCCGAAATTCCTTTAAAAATTATTCTGTTAACAAATTTCAAAATAAATATATAAATAGCGTAGCGTATGTTTTAATTTTCACTTTTTCCTAAAAACTCGAAAGGGTTCTCTTATTTCCATCATCACTTGCTTAGCTTTGATGTTATAAACTTCATCTGGAGCTCACTTGATAGGTATTCTTGAGTACTTTGACAAGTGTTCAGTAAATATATTTTATAAAATGCACCGTTTTCCCGTTATTTGAGCTTGAATACTTAGATTTGGGTACTAGCCGAAAAAAATATACATTCCATCACCTATAACTCACTTTTTATTAATTCTCAAAGGTTTTTCGAATAATAAATCTCGTTTATTTTTTATTATCTTCAATTTTGGTAATCATAACTATTTTGATAAAACTTACAGTTTTTGAATTATTCACGAAAAACCGCTTTACATCATGCATTTATGTCACGAAAAATCCAAATCTTTGATCTTTAATAACTCAAAAAGTATTGATTTATTTTAATAATTAGAAGTAACAAATTTTGCTTAAAATTTGTCCCTCTATCGATTAATGGGGTTATTTTTAATAAAATAGTTTTCACCCCCGAGAAGGGGTGGCATCCACCCCAGGGTAAAAGCGCACGTTGGCACCATATCAGTTTTGTTTCTTGAGTTATGCTCTAACTACTCACCAATTTTCATGCAAATCGATGGAGTTTTAACAAAATAGAAGGTGAAAACATTTAATGACTGCACCAACTTTCCCCTTTCATCCCTTATTGCTACTTCCTGTATCCACTGAGGTGTCAGCCTGAAAGGGGTCATAGTTATCAATATACAATAGACACATTTCACATGCCAAACTAGCTCTCCGTCTAGAAGTGCCAACATAGCAACTGTCAAATAAGTGTTACCAATTTATGCCAAAATGTCACCTTTGTTCGATCGTAGTTAGAGTGAAATCCGAACAAGTGTGCTTTATCAAAACGCTGTATCTACTTATAAAAATTAAATGACACAAGTTAGGGTATGTTTGTTTAAAATTACATTAGAAATTTTCAAATATTATTTCTACGCATATAAAATAAAATATGTCTAGTGGCTGTAAGTCCAGTGTACTCGGCTAAACGATTCTAAAAAGGAACAGACTTACCACTTGAATATTTCGTGTTGGCATCATGGCATGTCACTTTATATGAGGCGAATGACGTGTCACGGTATTTATAATGTACGGACTATACATCATACTTACTGTTGCATAATTTAATTTAAAAATTAAATTTTTTTTGGCCAACCTGTATAAAAATTATGTTAAGGTTTATGTCACGGAATATTAGCTTTTAAATGAGTTAACACGCGACCCCTATTGGCATTTAAAAAAAATCATCGATTACGTAATTATGCACAGATGGATAAGGTCATTATTGGTCATTAGTATTATATACAAGGTGAGATTGATTTAAATAAACAAACAATAAAGCAGCTAGTGATGACCGAATTATTATTGAGGCAGTTAAAGCAGAAGGAAAGGCAGGGTTAAACGCATTGGCACAATTACATAACTTATGCCTTCAAAAGAAGTTACACCGTCTCATTAGAATAAAGCTGTTATAGTGGTCTTCACACAAAAAGGGAGAAATAACTTAGCGAAGAGCTGTAGGACGCATCTGTTTTAAGATGGACGTTGAGAGGTGACTCATATTTTTTTGCAAAAATGGCTTGGAATTAACTCATATAGTAATAATTCAGTTATCCTCCCACTCAAAAAGGTCCGGAACATTGTTTAAATAATCAAAATGTCAAAAAATGAAGGAAAAATCGATTTTTTTTCAAAAATCTTTATCAGATATATTATTTTCTTACTCTATATTTTGTTGTATTTTAATATTTTAATTCCACAAAAATCAAACTAATTTGATTATTGTTTGTGAAATATTGTTTAAACAATTGCATATGTTTAAAAATATTAAACTTTTATTCTCTAAGTTAAAATATATGAACAAAGAAAGGTTTCGCTACAAAAAGTGTTATTTCAAAGGACAGAGTATATGTTTTTAGTTTGCAATAAACGAATTTATTTATTTATATCGAAATAAACTAAAATTAAAATTTATCAATTATTATCAAAGATCATTGGAATGCCCAATCAGAGCAAACGTATCCGCTGTCCTGCGCGTAGCACCAAAAATTAATGTTTATTTAAAAAAATTCCTGACGTCGTGGTAGTTAACGGATTTTAATTTTGCAAATTGCAAATGAAAGGTACAGTGTTCTACTAAATGTAAAAAAAATTAACTTGCTGTCTGCTTTATTTTCAGTCCTGAACATTTTGCAAAAATGCATTTTTTTGCGAAAGCTGGATTGCAAAATTTATTTTGCAAATTATATTTAACTGATCTTAATTAAATTTACAGCAGTGTTTTATTGTATCATATAGTTTTTCTGCGTGAAATATGAAGGTCCTAAGTGTAGCATAAATTGTTGAAAAACGTAAAATGCAAATACTTGTTTTTTATGTTTTTTTCGCTATTTTGCAACAAGGGTGATAATTTTTAAAAATTTTAACTAATCCTATATTGTAGGAAATATAATTACGCAACGTTTATGTCAATGAAACTTTTCTCGGAAATGAATACTTTTAAAGCTATAATCAAAAAACGAAGGAAAAATCGAGTTTTTCCTTAATTTTTTGAGATTTTGATTATTTAAACAATGTTCCGGACCTTTTTGAGTGGGAGGATAACTCAAATATTATTATATGAGTTATTTTCAAGCTATTTCTGCAAAAAAAATATGAGTCACCTCTCAACATCCAAATGTACTAATATTTTTACAGATGCGCCATGGTCTATAGACCTATTAGCTTGTTCTCACATTTATAAGTTTTTATGAAGAGAATGGGTATAGCTTGACAGCAAAACTAAACTGCAGGGTTAAGCCCTGTGATCAGCAAGATTTCGAACTGGATACAGAACAAGAAGTGATCATTTGGAAGTAATTAAGTCGTTAATTGAAAAGCCCATTGAACGGAATAGACCCCTGATTCTTGTTTTTGCCGCCTTTGAAACAGCATTTGACACGGTCAACCAAATTGACGTGCTTCATGATTTAACGCAATGTTGAATATGCCACTGATCAAATACATCTAAGAGTATTCTACAGCTTGGACACGACTAAACAGGAATACTGGGAACTTTGCTAGAATATGCCTATAAAACAATACCTAGATTGGAACAAGAAGAGCGTCAATGTAGATGGAAAATTTTTAAATAATGTTAAGTTTGGAAGTTGGACCTTGAATGCTACATCAATGAAAAAACTGGAATCATTCGAGCTGTGCGTGTACAGAAGAATTCTGAAAATATCTTGGACAAAAAACCCGTTACAAACAAAGAGGTCCTGAAAAAAGATGAATAAAGAAATGACAATCTTAACTACCATCAAAACAGTAAAATTGGAATATCTCGGACATATTACACGTGGAAACAGATATTTTACGGGCAATAACGTAAATCCTTTCAATAACGTTAATAACCGGTCATCGACAATGGCCTGTTGAATTGGTCATTGTCAACAATGGCCGGATATTAACGTTATTGTCCATAGAAACTGGAAATTGATGAAAATTTTAAATTCTTGATAACATTTCCATAATTGTCAATGTTGAAATTAAGACTAAAAGATAGGTTATGTTTATTATTTATTTCATTTCTGTGCTCGTGCTGAAATTACTAGTAGTAAATTTATGCAAAAGTGTTACAAAATGCCATGGTTCACTATCTTGTCAAAATAAAAATGATTAGCCTTCAAAAGCTATCTTATTAAAAAAAATAATAGGACATCACACCTAATTTTATTTATTTATTAACATTGGTCATTTGCTTTTGGCCACTGTCGTTATTGACCGGTTATTGATGAAAACTCTAATTTTAGGTTATTTTTTTACAACATTGGCCAATAGCTAATGTTATTGTCGTTAATGGCCGGGCATTGTTGCTAATAACCAGGGAAAATGGACATTCACGACAATGCTCGGTCTTTAACGTCAATGGCCAATTGCCAATTTACATTATTGTCTGTAACAGATCAAACTTGCTCCAATTGAATATGCAGGGGAAGATTCAAGAGAAAGGAAGACGTAGAATATCGTGGCTAAATACATCAAATGAACTTTTCAGAGCAACCGTAAAGTCCAAATAGCTATGATGATTGCCGATCTCTATCGCGGAAATGGAACTTGAAGAAATTTGCAGATGACATCGTTCTTGGGGAACATAAACTACGTCGTTGAAAAGGGGGAGGGGGCCATGAGTGCAAATCCGACGTCGTTTGATGTTCACGAATATAAAAAATATACCCTATTTTAGAATTAAAAAGAATTAGTATATTACTTTTATCACATACTTTTTATTTCGTTTTTATTACTCACAGCCTTAATAATTATACTTAAAAAGATTGATTTTATACTGTATGTTAGCATATATTTTTTTGTAATGGGGGTACCGGTCTGTAAATAAATAGATAGATAAATAATAGTATATTGTACAACAAGAGAGAAAAAAGACATATTTCTCACGAGCGCAGAAGTTTGTTGGCACGAGCCGAGGCACGAGGCGAGTGCCGCAAATCAAGCGAGAGAGAAAATGTCATTTTCTCTAGTGTTGTATACTGTACTTTTTCTATGGATGCGTTTTTGTCAAGAGTTCAAACTTCAAAATTAAATAATTTAGGTGCTTTTAGGTATATTATATGCCTAAATTGAAATAAAATACATATATACACATAGGTATTTAATATTCTTAATATTTATATACTTTATTTATTTAAAATTATAATTCACAGTTAAACAGTCTTAAAAGGTAATTCTTGATAAGGTTTGACAAGTTTGAACACATTTTGTTTGACAAAAATAATTATGTTTGTATTGTGCATGTTACCATGGAAATGGCGATCATATGTATGTAAACCGGCGGTGAACCCGTGAAAAAAAATATTTCTCACTGCAATGGCCGACTTTTCTCACTGCCTGAGAAATTGTTCATTTTGAATGTATGTAAGTAGTGAGAGAAGTTGCACATTGTATAGCATCCATAGAAAAATAATATTACTAGCAGTTTTGTACAGAATAACAAACAATAAAACATTGTTCTATGTCTTTAAACAAACGCTTCTATACAGAACAACGTGTGGAAGCAATAAATATTAAACTGTTCATTTATTTACTGAATACTCTGTGTGAAACAATTCTACAAGAAGGAATATACATATAAAATATTCTATTCTATTTAGTTGGTACATTGTATTTATACTTAATCAAAGAAATGGCATTGAAATCAAAACAAAATAAGTATCAAGTTTTATATGATGCAGTTAAGAAAGCGTAGGAACTTCGATAAAAGTGTCCCAATAAAGCTAATTAGTTGTATAGTGAATTGAGAGAAAAAAGTACGCGGATATTAATGAGCTACATAGTAAGACTGATTTGGATACATTCGTAAATAAACTTTGAGAGCTAACTTTCAAAAATCCAGAAATAACATGGAATTTAAAAAACAATCACTAAAAAGGGGGTCATGAGTTGCAATTGCGACGTCGGTATGAGGGGGGGGGGTCAATGTAAACGACGCTTTTAGACGGAAGAGGGGGGAGGGTATTAAAAACTCCAAAATTTTTACGACGTAGTTGATGGATGTTTCCTTGTTGCGGAAAGCTGTGAAGGCGCAGATTATGCTCCAAGAGCTCCATACTGCCACAAACAGAGTTGTTCTTAAAATATTTTTTTCAAAAACACAATTTATGACCAACGGCCAAAAAAAATGATGATATACAAGATCTTACTTTTGAGGTAGCCACTGAGCCTCATTTATTAACTCAAGGTGATCTTAATGATTTGGCTCGTGATTTGAGCGTATCTAAAAAAACAAGAGGAACTGTTGGGGTCGCGCCTTAAGGGATGGAGCTTATTTAGCAAAAATATTAAAGTAAGTATGTTACTTTAGAACCAGGCAAGAGGATTTTGAAGATTTTTTTCTCCCAAGAAGGAGAGTGAGTGTATTGTAATGATATTTCAGCAGTAATAAAATTTATTACACTCTCGGGCAAAAAATTTAGGTCTCTAGTTGAATTATACACGTTTGATGCCTTGAATTTCCTAAACCTGTTGTCCGATTTGAGTGATTTTTTTAGTGTCTTATAGCTCTATTATTTAAGAATCGCAATGTATTAATATTGTTGCGAGACAGGTAAATGTCATTTTATACCGGGTGTAACAATCATACTGTGTTTTTCCTTAAAGGTCAGAACACTCTGTGGAATATTATAGCATAGATAAAATACTGAAATTAAAACCCAATTGTAGCCTTAGGCTTTCTGAACATTTTCTTCTTTAATGCATTTGCTTATGTTGGATAATAAAAAAGTTAAGTACTTTAACAACTAGCCATGTTCTTCATCAATACAGGGTGTTTCTAAATAAGTGCGACACACTTAAAGGGGTAATTCTGCATGAAAAAATAATGACCGTTTGCTTTATAAACATATGTCCACAAATACTTCATTTCCGAGATACGGGATGTTCAATTTTTTCTTACAAACTGACGGTTTATTTGTTGCTCTAAAACCGGTTGAGATATGCAACTGAAATTTGGTGGGTTTTAAGAGGTAGTTATTGAGCATTTTTTGACATGCAATTAAGAATTTTCTATTCAGCATTGGCGTGCATACGGGATGTATCTAAAATATTTATACCCGTATGCACGCCAATGGTGAATATAAAATTCTTATTTGTATGTCAAAAAATGCACAATAACCACCTCTTAAAACCTACCAAATTTCATTTGCATATCTCTACCGTATTTAGAGCAACAAATAAACTGTCAGTTTGTAAGAAAAAATTCAACATCCCGTATCTCGCAAACGAAGCATTTGTGGACATACCTTTATAAAGCAAACAGTCATTATTTTTTCATGCAGAATTACCCCATAAAGTTTATCGCACTTATCTAGAAACACCCTGTATTGATGAAGAACATGGCTAGTTGTTAAAGTACCTAACTTTTTTATTATCCAACATAAGCAAATGGATCAAAGAAGCAAATGTTAAGAAAGCCTAAGGCTACAATTGGGTTTTAATTTCAATATTTTATCTATGCTATAATATTCCACAGAGTGTTCCGAACTTTAAGGAAAAAACACAGTATGATTCATACACCCGGTATAAAATGACATTTACCTGTCTAGCAACAATATTAATACATTGAGATTATTAAATAATAAAGCTATAAGATACTAAAAAAATCACTCAAATCGGACAACAGGTTTAGGAAATTCAAGGCATCAAATGTGTATAATTCACCTATGACCTAAATTTTTTGCCCGCCAGTGTATATACTCATTTTAAAAAGTAAAAAGTATTTAAACCAGAAGAGTGGTGTTTTTTTTATAGACTCGTCCAAAGTTTAAAGACTCTATACCAGGGGTGGCCAAACTGTGGCTCGCGAGCCACATGTGGCTCTTTGAAGGATTGTTTGTGGCTCTCGATAAGTGTTCCTGAATTACTTTTAAATTTTTGTGTTTCAAAATGTCTTAAATTACTGACAACAAATATAAAAGACCAAGTCAATGAGACCACTAATCACCGTAACTATTCAATTTGGCCTTAGAATATGTGTAATAAATAAAATATCGTAAAAAATCGAGGATCAAAATTATTGTTGGCATTCGCTGATGATCTAGGTGCAGTCGCTCATTCTACAAGAGACGTGAGAGAGGTGTTTTCACAACTCGAGGAAGAAACAGGTAGTCTGGGCCTTCAAATAAATGAAGAGAACACGAAATACATTCAGAAGAACCAAAAATCCAAGACCAAGAGTTAGGGAAGAACATAACTTCGAAGTAATAAAAGAGTTCAAATATCTACGAGCATTAATCAAAGATGACAACCACATATCTCAGCAAGGATACCTGCGTGGAATAGAGCATTATACTCCCTATTATCGTTATTAAGATCTAAGCTGCTAAAATGCGGACTGGGACGTTTCGCCGTCGCCGTTTCGCCGTCGCCATTTCGCCGTCGCCGTTTCGCCGTCGAGCCACTTCGCCGTCGGCCGTTTCGCCGTCGAGCCAGTTCGCCGTCGGCCGTTTCGCCGCCGCCATCCCGGCATTGGTTAAGTTTACAAGAACGTGATAACATACTAACTTTTTTATAATAAATGTCGCAAGAACGTGATAACATACTAACTTTTTTTATACTAAATGTCAGTGTAAATAAAATGCTGATGTTGCTATTAAAACACAAATCATTAAATAGATAAATATGACTATTATCAGATTCCCGGAAATAAACAATATTGAGAAAAGGGATTTTAATTTCAATTGTTTTTACTGTATCAAAAATGAAAAATTCATTATGCAAAAGTGATAGTATATAATCGTTCGAAAACCATTCAAAACTTATATACAAGTAATGATCATCCCGAAATAATTATAAGTACGAATGCTAACAACGAAATGGCGACGGCGAAATCGACGGCGAAACGGCGACGGCGAACTGGCTCGACGGCGAAACGGCGACGGCGAAATGGCGACGGCGAAACGGCGACGGCGAAATGTCCTAGACCCGCTAAAATGACAATCTAAATTTAGATTGTGCATGCCAATAATTATTCGCCATATTATTACATATGGAAGTAAAACATGGACTCTACTGGTTTTTAAAAGCTGCTGGTTTTTAAAAGGAAAGTTCTCAGAATGATATTTAGCCCTTAAAGACAAGTACGATGATTTGCAAATTTTATTGACAGGAGAGTGAAGAAGATGCCTCAAAGCTGAATTGGTGATTGTGTTTGGTACCGAAAACATCGTCATGCATATAAAAGCTAACCGAATAAGATGGGCAGGTCATGTGGTAAGATCAGAGGAAGACAGAGTATTAAAAAGACAGTGTTTTTTGATAGACCAGACGGTAGAAGATCAGTAGACCGTCCCAGAAGAAGATGTAAGGATGATAAAGGATCGTAGTATCCTGAAATAGTAAAGGTTGCTTGTAGAATTCATTGCATATGTGAAACAACGATGTGAACCATTTTATTTCACTTTAAAATTCGTGAAATCCAAAAACTGAGAGAAAAGCTTTTACCCTTTTTTACACTTTTTAAATAATTGTTTAATTGCGGCTCGCGAAAAATATCAAATTTTGAAAAATGGCTCGGACTATCAACCAGCTGGGCCACCCCTGCTCTATACTATACTATTCAAAATATACCAATGCAGAAGCCTTTGAAAATAATAAAAAGTGGAACCAAATTATAGTAGAATGAAACCAATCGGAAAAGGAAGAAAATATAATAAAAGTGGGTCATATAAAGTATGAGGTCAAGCGGGGAGAGGTGAGTTCTAAATCTAAAGGGCAAAAAACTGTTTATATTAATTTACGGCAAAACTTGTGTCTACCACCATCTCTTTTCACAACTATTTTTCGTTTTATTAACCGAATAATGCATAAGTATACAGGGTGTTTCATTAATAATTGTCCATATAGTAACTGAAGAAACCTTAGCACAAAATACGAAGATTTAACCTAAAACACTTAAATAAAATGTGGTTCCTTACTGAGTTACAGGGTGTTTTATCTAAAAATTTAAAAATTATTTTTGCTTAGCATTTTAAAACTATTCGACGTATCCTTTTCATACTTGGCAGGAAGTATAGGTACTGTACAAACTACTAAATTGTGTTAAACAAACGTTTCTGGCTATTACCAGAGGCGTACGACGGGGGAAAGTGAATGAAAAATAATAATTCCTCCAGTGGCGTACAATTTGAGAAGGGTCAACTATACACTATCCCCTGTCGTACGCCTCTGGTAGTAGCTAGAAACGTGTGTTAATAATAATTTAGTAGGGTGTATAGTAGTCGCACTTTCTGCTAAGTATGAAAAGGATACGTCGAATAGTTTAAAAATTCTGAGCAAAAATAGTTTTTAAATTTTTAGATAAAACACCCTGTAACTCAGTAAGGAACCACAGTTTATTTAAGTGTTCTAGGTTAAATCTTCGTATTTTGTACTAAGGTTTCTCCAGTTACTATATGGACAATTATTAATGAAACGCCCTGTATAAGCTGCTGCAGCAACGTCCATCTAGTCGATACGGTTTTAAGAGAATTACTTACGAAATGCCAAAATGTTCGCTACGAAGTATGGAACGAAGTTCGGTTCGTTTCTGATTAGTGTTGCACAAGTTTGACTTGAATGTTTGAACTTGACTTGAGTTTGACTTAATTTCAAGTCAAACTCAAGTCAATCCTTCTGACAAATATTTCAAGTCAAGTCAAACTGGTCAATCGTACAGGTTAGAAAATTCAAACTGTTTGTGAAACTAGTTTGAAAGAGTTTGAAAAATAATTTATACAGTAGATATACTTTTTTGTCAAGATAGACATGTTAGTTGCCAATTAAGATAAGAAAATTAATAATACAATGAGTGCCACATAAAAGTCAAAATATTTTCAATGTGTTTTAATTTAAAACTTTTAAATGTAGATATTTTTTTTTTAATTCTGAGAAAACTAATAAATATTTTTGAAAAATTTAAACGCAGAATGAAAGATTGCGTTATTACCGAGGGCCGAAAGTCTCTTAGAATAAATAAAAAGTTTGTTTTGAATGAAATATTTGCAATTAATAACAACACTAAATTTTCCTTTTTATGTTCACCAATGTAACTTATTAAAATAAACATTATAGAAGTTTTCAGGGATGTTCGTCCCACAGACATAATGTAATCTTTCATGCTGCATTTACATTTTTTTTAATCCTTATTAGTTTTCTCAGGATTTGAAAAAAATAATACATTTAAAACACATTGTACATTTTGATAAGCGACATGTTACGCCTATGTCCTTAAGGGTTACAATAAAATAAGACTATTTGGTTTTTCAATGGACAGCTCAAAATAAAATTATTTGGAATTTTTATGACTTTCTTTTATTAAAAAAGTCATTTATTTATCTTAGGGCCAGTTAGAAAAAACATGTGGTACCAAGCTGCTAGTTCACTCGAAAATATGTACCATAATACAAAAGTTAGTATTGCTGTATATTCGTTGGTATTTCTTTAAAATTCAAAACTAACCATAGGGTTATTAGACCTGGATCCCGCGTACCAAAAAAAAGTTGTTTAATAGCAAGCTAAATTTTTTTTTTTTGAAAAATGGCTTTGGCAGAGCCAATTAGCCAGACTTGTTTCTGATTGATTGCAGATTCATAGTCATAAATTTCTTATAAACATAAGTACATTCTACAATATTATTTTTATAGATACATTGGTACATTGTGTAGCTTTTTTTATTTTGTTTTTTTTTTTAATTATTTTACTGTTTTTTTAATATATATTTTAATTTGTGCGAAACACTTTTTTTACTTCTTTTTTTTCTATTCTTTTTTTATTTTTGTTTCTATTTTTTTTTTCTTTTTTTTATTTATTATTTTTTTGTTATTATTTTATTACGTGATTTTTTATATATTATTTTTTTAAATTTTTCAAACCACATTAACAAATTATGCCTATTATATTACGTTTACAACTTGTATTTACATAATTTAACATGTTTATAAATGAGATGAAGAATTTCCATATCATTTGTATATATTAAAGTATTAAGGTTTATTGGGAAAAAACATTTTAAATCTTTTAATTCCTTATATAGTCGTTTATGTTATTTATGTTTAAATGACATTCTAATATGACATGTGTTAGATCTCCGATTTTGCCACAAGTACAATTGGGAGTATCTGACAAGCCGATTCTATGCATGTAATATGGCGTAAGAGCATGATTGGCTCTCAGCCGATTAATGGTCTTTATAAAATGTCTGTTATATTCTGTGTAAAACCATCTTTTTGAGAATATCCTAGGGTTACAATGAGCAAAATTTGAGCCAGTATTACATTCTCTGTAATGCAATTGCCAATTATTTTTAAGTTTTTGTCTGCTAAAAGTATCAATATCTGAAGCTGGAATTAAATTTTTGTTTATTTTTTCTCCGATCACAAAAGCTGATTTAGCAAAATTGTCAACTGTTTCATTGCCTTTTATTCCCGAATGACCCTTAATCCAAGCAATTGTTACATTTACTCCTAATTGTGTAATTTCCAACAGAGTTTGTTAATAGCTGAAAATTTGTTAATAGCTTAACGGTGTCTAGTCGGACAAACTTTGAGTTACGGGAATACTGGAAGAGGGGAAGTTTTAATTGTGGAATAGTTTAAAAATTTGGAACGTCAGATTACGAAAACGTCCCATGTATTTTGTCGCTCAGAACATCCAATAGATTTGTTACCCTTTCATTAAACTCTCATGCAAAAATCAGACTGCTATTACTTACCAACATGATTCCTGTCATTTGACATGTTCTTCGTGTTCCACTCATTAAAATGCCCAGTTGGTGATAAACACCCAGTTGGTGATAATATACTGATTTTGACATTTTTATGCATTTTTTAATGAATTTTATGCACTGTAAAGGGTACATTCCATGTCAAATCACTCAGGCAAAAAATTTTGGATCTCCGATTTGTCTGAAAATTGGTATATAGCTTCTGCGGGACGTAAAAATAAGATATTTAAGGTCAAAAAATCTTCTTCTGCTTTTTTCTCAAAATGTTATTTTATGCGATTTTACAGTGATTTGGTGTTTATTTAAACAAATTTGCATTTTCTGTCGTAAAGTATCGATGCAAAACATAATATTTTAATAGAAAGGACTTAAAAATGTCATTATATGGCATTATAACAAGTTATTTTGAATAAAACAAGTTTTTGATCAAATTTTATAGTGTAAAAAACGTTAAAATACCGTTTCTTGCATTTTCCTCCATTCCCAAAATACGTTATCATCGATTTGGCTGAAAATTTGCCCACAGATAGCCAAAAGATAGGACTTTAAGTGGTTAGAAGGATTTGAATTATATTACAATAACAAAAAAGTTACATGCAGTAATATCAGACTCAAAAGTATATATTAGTCCAGTCGGGATAGCATTTGACCTTGAATGCCGAGCTGCCCAAAATTTTATTTTTCTGATCTTTAGGGGAGTCAATAGTAGCCTAAATTTAAAATCACGAATGAATTCCTCCGTTACGTTAGCAGCCATCTTGATTTTAAAGGAGAACCTGTTTTGCTCAATATCTCCGCCATTTTTAAATTTTCGACAAAAATGGTAGGAACTGAAATTGTTCCAAATAAATCGTATTTACAATTCTAGGGCCGGCAGACTAAAGCACATAAGTCAAAAAAACCGATTTTTATTTTTGTACATGCACATCTCCATATATTTTTTCTCCACCGACTGACTCAAGGACATACGTCATACACGTTTATTTCACATTGATTTTAAGTAGCGTACTTTTTCAACCTTTCAATTACTATAAATCTTTAGACGTTATAAAGAACATATGTTGACTTATGTGAAAAAGTACAACTGATATTATTCAGTTTTGCTGATTTATAAGCATGACTTAAGTTGTTAAGTACATCAAGTACTTGACGTTATCGTCTTCCTTGTTTAAGAATATACAGATATTTAACTTTAGGTACCTACTTAAAACATGGCTAAGAGAGAAGCGATATTCAATGAATATTGGAATGATATTGGGTAATGGGTATATACAGTCGGAAAAATGAAAGAATACCCATGAACGATCACATCAATCACTTATTTTGTATTTACTGTCTTTTTCTATAAATAACAAACGTTTGTCATAGAAAAAGACATCAAATACAAAATAAGTGATTGATGTGATCGTTCATGGGTATTCTTTCATTTTTCCGACTGTACAAAAAAAGGTCTGCTTACATGTCATCATTAATAGAGATTGTATAAAAAACTTCTCAAAGACAACGCGAAATAGACCCTGAAAACAGAAATTTCGTATGAAGACGTATAAATATTTTGTTGTAGTAGATGTACTGCGTTAAGCTATTTGTAGGGGGTGGCAATGAAGGAACGGTATTCAGTGGATGGTACAAAAATTAATGATATGCGTGGAACAACTGTACCTAAAAATAAAATATCCGAGGACAAAAGGAAGGAAATAAAAAACCATATCTTGTCTCTTCCGTCGTAAGAAAGTCACTACACCAAAAGAGTACATCAAAGAAGTATTTGCCTTCCCTCCTAACAATCACCAAAATATATCAACTATTTGTCTATTAAACCTCCTTCAGACCAGATCAAACCAGATCAAGCTTACGAATCTAAAAAAAACGACACACACATGTATCAAAATGATAGTACCGTACAAGTGCATACAATACATGTGATCTACAACAAAGTTTACCGACTCCATCATTGACTTCTTATGTAGCTTTTTATAAACGTCAATTGTGGACGTTCAATTTGACCGTACATGACAATAAGACTAGAAGAGCTTTATGATATGTGTGGTATGAATCTACTACTGCTCGAGGAGCGAATCAGATTGCATCTTGTGTCTTTAAACATCTTCAAACAAACCTACCTAATAACACAAGAAGTGTAATATTTTACTCTGATACCTGTGGAGGTCAGAATAGAAATTCTCACGTGGATTCTATGTTTACGTGGGCTGTACATAACTTACAGTATAGAGAGAATCAACCATCAATTTATGGTTCCCGAACATAGCCATTTAGAACTTAAACAGTTCATGGAATAATAGAAAGAAAAAAGAAAACAGAAATCCAAATATATCTTCCTCATGACTGGAGTCAACTTATTAGGCCAGCAGTAACAAATTTCAAGTTGTGGAAATACTGACTTTTTGGATTTTTGGACTTTTACTTTGGTATTAAGAAATAAAATGTAGATGGAAAGCAGTTTAAATGGTTGGACAAAAGGTGGCTCCGCTATGATACGGAATTTGGAATGGTATCTTACAAAGACACCTTACAAATAAAATCAAATTTTCACAACATACATTTAAGACGGAGGGCATCCTTTATGGGTCGCCCCCAAAATCTCAACTATCATCAACACGCCTAACTTCACGCGTAACTTTGATACATCATTGATTCAATTTCTATAATATTCTAAATATTTATTTTTCTTAATATTATGTATTCGAGTTGCTGTGAATATGATAGGTCGTATCCAACTTGGGGCCTATGCTTTT
Organism: Diabrotica virgifera virgifera; assembly: GCF_917563875.1. Classification (NCBI taxonomy): domain Eukaryota; kingdom Metazoa; phylum Arthropoda; class Insecta; order Coleoptera; family Chrysomelidae; genus Diabrotica; species Diabrotica virgifera. The sequence goes on from NC_065452.1 coordinate 43,570,437, forward strand.
TGGATATATCAAAGTTGCGCGTGAAGTTAAGCGTGTTGATGACAGTTAATCTTTTGGGCCGCACCCATCCTTTAGATGGGTGCGGCCCAAAAGATTCCAATTATATCACTATTGCCTTTAACTATATCAAACGACAAAAAGATGACTTAGTTTCTCTACTAACAATAATACCAAATTAATGTTTTCCATAAATTTTATATAGATTTGCCTAGTAAGGAAAATGTAGCTTATATGGATTGATGGAAGAAAATATTGTGTTGTAACAAACTAAAATTCCTACTTGTGCTGTTAGACATAAGTCATACACACTTGTGTTCTTTTTAACATAAGTCAGGAAAAACAATTTTCCATACTTTTTTATAGAGTCATACTTAGCTACAAGTAAGGATGGTATACACACTCTCATAAAATGCAATAAATGTTTTTAAGAAATATTGAATTATTTTTTTATACAGTTTTATTCGATTTCTGAAAATCTATAGTTTTTGACTTGTGTGCTTTAGTTTTCCGACCCTACAATTATTATAATTTCTTTTTAACAATTTTTGTCGTGAGGTCGATATTTTCGAGTTAATTGTACTTAGAGTAGACGCCTATATTTTTGAATATAATATTGCATTTAACTTTTTTGGTATTGTAATATAATTCAAATCCTTCTCACCACTTAAAGTCCTATGTTTTGTCTATTTGTGAGCAAATTTTCAGCCAAATCGATTATGATGTATTTTGGGAATGGAGAAAAATGTAAAAAACGGTATTTTAACGTTTTCTACACTATAAAATTTGATCAAAAGCTTGTTTTGAATCAAAGTAACTTGTTATAATGCCATATAATGACATTTTTGAGTCCCTTCTATTAAAATATTATGTTTTCCATTGATACTTTACGATAGAAAATGCAAATTTGTATAAATAAACACCAAATCACTGTAAAATCGCATAAAATGACATTTTGAGAAAAAAAGAAGAAGAAAATTTTTTGACCTTAAATATCTTATTTTTACGTCCCGTAGAAGCTAATACCAATTTTCAGACAAATCGGAGGTCCAAAATTTTTTTTGCTCCAAAATTGAGTGATTTGAAATGGAATGGCCCAAAGGCATTTGTGCATTTCCACCCATTTTTCTACTGTAAACTTTTTTGCTGATTTCATCCCGAACACAATGCAAAAAGTTGCAAGAATCTAATAGTCCAGGGCGCATCTGTTTTGAGATGGACGTTGAGAGGTGACTCAAATTTTTTTGCAGAAATCGCTTGAAAATAAATCAAATAATAATATTTGAGTTATCCTCCCTCTCAAAAAGGTCCGGAACATTGTTTAAATAATCAAAATGGCAAAAAATGAAGGAAAAATTCGATTTTATTCTTCGATTTTTGATTATAACTTTAAAAGTATTCATTTCCGAGAAAAGTTGTACTACCATAAAAGTTGCGTAATTAAATTTCCTACAATATAGAATTGGTTAAAAATTTAAAAAATAGTCACCCTAGTTGCAAAATAGCAATAATTGCAAAAAAAACATACAAAATCAAGTATTGGCATTTTACGTTTTTCAACCATTTATGCTACACTTAGGACCTTCATATTTCACCCAGAAAAACTTTATGATACAGTAAAACAATAATGTAAATTTCATTAAGATCGATTTAATAGATTTTGCAAAATAAATTTCCAATCCAGCTTTCGCAAAAAAAATTCATTTTTTCAAAATTTTACAGGACCGAAAATAAAGCAGATAGCAAGTTGCAATTTTTTTTGCTTATAAAAGTGTACTCTACCTTTCATTTGCAATTCGCAAAATTAAAACTGATTAATTACCACGGCGTCAGGAAATTTTTTAAATAAACATTAATTTTTGGTGCTACGCGCAGGACAGCGGTGTTCGATTCACAAAAGTTGATTTCCACCAAAATTTCTTCCAATCTTTATCTAATATATTATTTTCTTACTCTAAATTTTGTTGAATTTTAATATTTTAATTCCACAAAAATCAAACTAATTTTATTATTGTTTGTGAAATATTGTTTAAACAATTGCATATATTTAAAAATAATAAACTTTTATTCTCTAAGGTAAAATATATGAACAAAGAAAGTTTTTGCTAATAAAAGTGTTATTTCAAAGGATAGAGTATGTGTTTTTATTTTGCAATAAACAAATTTATTTATTTACATCGAAATGTAATAAAAATTAAAATGTATCAATCATTATCAAAGGTCATTGGAATGACCAATCAGAGCAAACTATCCGCTGTCCTGCGCGTAGCACCAATAATTATTTTATATTTAAAAAAATTCCTGACGCCGTGGTGTTAATCGACTTTAATTCTGCAAAATTGCAAATGAAAGGTACAGTACATTTCTATAAGCAAAAAAAAATTCAACTTGCTATCTGCTTTATTTTCAGTCCTGTAACATTTTGAAAAAATGAATTTTTTTTGCGAAAGCTGGATTGCGAAATTTATTTTGCAAAATCTATTGAACCGATCTTAATGAAATTTATCGTGTTATTTTACTGTATCATAAAGTTTTTCTGAGTGAAACATGAAAGTCCTAAGTGTAGCATAAATGGTTTAAAAACGTAAAATGCGAATACTTGTTTTTGTATGGTTTTTTCGCAATCATTGCTATTTTGTAACAAGGGTGACTATTTTTTAAATTTTTAACCAAATCTATATTGTAGGAAATTTGTATACGCAACTTTTATGTCAGTTCAACTTTTCTCGGAAATGAATACTTTTAAAGTTATAATCAAAAAACGAAGAAAAAAATCGAATTTTTCCTTAATTTTTTGACATTTTGATTATTTAAACAATGTTCCGGACCCTTTTGAGAGGGAGGATAACTCAAATATTATTATTTAATTTATTTTCAAGCAATTTCTGCAAAAAAAATTTGAGTCACCTCTCAACGTCCAAATGTACTAATATTTTTACAGATGCGCCCTGGTCTATAAGTGCTGTAAATCAATTTATTCCGGTGTTTTTTCTAGATGTCCTGGTCTAACACATGCCAAATTTTAAACAAGACAACTAAAATAAAGAAATTTAGGGCACAGTAAGACTAGTAAGAGATTCTCTATTCTCGTCGGTGTAAACTACTAATGTAAATTATGCAGAGATTTTATAATTCAAAAGATAAACACTAATTATATAAAACAATAGCCATAAATTTAATTAGAAATACTAGGATGAAACCTTTTACTTTCACTACAAGCGGATACGTCACCAGTTATTTATTAAATATGCTTAATTTATTTTGGTACACGGAGTTACAATGAACTAACGAATGGATGATAATTATCACATCAGCTTGAAGAAAATCAAATTAATGTTTTGTCGTTATCGATTCACTGTAAAATAAAGGAACAAGATGACTATGCATGAACACACAGTTGATTTGAACAATTATTATATTATTGCTGACGTCATCAAAAGTGTTGGGGTGTTCCGTGTTTCTAAAATAATTAGATAACACTGGACAACAAAAAATATTTAATGTTTTGTCCCAATAGTTTCATTGTTTCATTGACTGATTCTTATAGTACTTTTTACACTGAATTCAAAAATAAAATAAGTACTATAGTTTTTTTAAGTTATACTTCTTTAGGCGCGATTGAGAGTTAATTTTTATTATACCACGCGCATCCACACACGGACAGTATGGAGTTAGTTGCTAAATCTTTCAAGTTATGTATGTATCAGTGCAAAAAAGGTGTGAAAAGAATATATTAGTGTTTTTAGTAAATATATTTATTATAATTTTTGTGTCTTTGGGTTTGTCTTCCTCGGGAGTAAGATAATAAGTATTATTAAAACATGTTTATATTTATACTTCACTTTGTCTATTTGTTACCGTGATTTGTCATTATGTCCGAGAAATTCTGTAAATAGAGCGATTGTGGGTTATTTGGTAGAGCACTCGACTACAGGTCGAGAGGTCACGGGTTCAAATCCGGACGATTCCTATTCTTTTTTTTTAATTTTTGGTACTGTTTTAATAAAAAATTTTGGAAAGTGGTAAGTATTAAAATTAGTTTAATATTTAAATAAAATAAAAATAAACTGTTTAAAGTATATTTATTTCGTTGAAACCAGCTAACAGAAGGATTTCTTACGTACCTACAAAGTAGACACACATTCTTTTATTTTCTATCACGTATGGTTTTTCTGTGACAGGCTAAATAGAAATAACCCATTTTTTGCCTATTTACAGCTATAATGATATGGGTTTACTATATTAACAGGTTGTTTCCATGAGTTTCTTGAGTATTTTGCTTCTGACATATCTCTTTTAAATTTCCAGCAGTAGCCGGCTAGTATTCTAGGACTCTATTTTCCTTGATATTGTTTTTCCATACTTTAAATATCTGAACAGAAACGTTCTGCATATTTTTGACAATTTGCTTATAGCTGTCGTCTGTATAGTTACCCAGAATAACCAAGAACTGCTCAAACGTTTTGAGCCAAAAATCTTAAGAAGAATATATGGGGGGATAAAAAACAAGGATTGTGGCGCAGGCGTTACAACTTTGAGTTGTATAGAAGTTTTGGGGAAAATATTAGGGATCTTCAGAGGCTGGTGACCAGAATAGCAAAGTTTGGACAAGAATACGGGCTAACAATGAATGTCAAGAAGACAAAGTTTATGAGAATATCGAAAACTCAAAGAAATAACGAAAATCTCTTCATAAACGGATCCAATATCGAACGAGTCGACCAATATGCATACCTTGGAACAATGATCAACTCCACAGGAGATTACATACTTACAGGAAATCAAAATCAGAATAGAAAAGGCTAGAGGAAATTTTAACAAAACGAGAAAAGTGCTCTGCACAAGAGATTTGAAGTTGGAGCTAAGAGTTAGGTTGGCTAGGCGATACGTTTTCTCGACTTTGTTTTATGGAATGGAAGCTTGGACCTTGAATGCTGTATCAATGAAAAAACTGGAATCATTCGAGCTGTGGGTGTACAGAAGAATTCTGAAAATATCGTGGACAGAACACGTCACAAACAAAGAGGTTCTGAGAAAGATGAATAAAGAAATAGAAATCCTAAATACCATCAAAACAAGAAAACTGAAATATTATCTCGGACATATTACACGTGGAGAGAGATCCAGCTTGCTCCAATTGATTATGCAGGGAAAGATTCAAGGAAAGAGAAGCATAGGGAGACGGAAAATATCGTGGCTGCGCAACCTGAAAGAGTGGTACGGATGTACATCAAATGAACTTTTCAGAGTAGCCGTCTCTAAAATACGAATAGCTATGATGATTGCTGACCTCCGCCGCGGTTGTAACGGTCACGTTACGAAATTAGCTTTAATTATTATTATAATTATTTTCCCTCGGTCTCTCATTTAAATTCTCTAATTTCTCGTATAGGACTACTGAGGTGACGTCATACCTCGGTGATGGAACGTACTCCACCGATCGAGAATTATTTCGTGTTCTGAGAGAATTTGGTTCACCTTGGCGGAGAAACGTCTCCAGAGTTGCCAGATTGGGGTATTTCCCCCCATTTTTGGGGTAATTTGAAAGCGTCTGGGGGAATTTTTATAAGCAGAAATGGTTGGGGGATTTTAATGCTTGGGGGATTTTTGGGGGAAGAATTATGGATAATTTTAATGGTCATGGTAAATTAAATTTGTGAATGTACATAAAAAGAACTGTATATTCTACTCATATAATCGAAGATGATAGAACATATGAATTATTTCAGCGCCTTCTGTTGATAAGTAGTAAAATTTTGGTTTACTGTTCTCTACATTTGAGTATTACCGTGTATTACTCCTACTACTACTGCTACTAATTCATTAGCTTTGTTTGCGGAGACAGTCCATGACTGGTTTCTGACTGATTCGCATGCGTAGTTCCGTTTTTAAGGGCTTGAAAACGGAACTGCGCATGCGTATCAGTCAGAAACTAGTCATGGACTATCTCCGCGAACAAAGCTATTAAAATGCGGCAAAAATTTAAATTTGGGGGATTTGAGCTTCAATTTGGGGGAATTTTAGTTTAAAAGTGGGGGATTTAGAAAATCGCATCTGGCAACTCTGAACGTCTCTCGTTCGTCACTTGGTTGCTGGCTGTCTGGAAGAAATGGCGGGTTGATATTTTCTACTAAATTATTTATATTTAACGTCTCCTGTTAAATTTTAAAGTGAAAAGTCATTATTACCAATTGTTGCTTTGGAGAAAGGAGATAAGTGGAAAACACAAATGGAATCAGAATCACTCGCCATTTGGAAGAAATATACTAAGTCATAGCCCTTATAACATCTTGAGAAGCCCTGAGACAGCCACAGCCAAGTCATCATGGGAGTATGTCTAATTGGGAGCAAGCTATGGGAGCGTTCCAGCTCAGTCTTCGTCTTGGCACCTGGGCCTACAGGAGTCATGGGGTCGCACCATCCTGGTGCATCATTTTCTAGGATGCAACCGCAACCTTTTTAGGAATCATTGGGATTCGTTTGGGAACAATTAGTGTGTTTTCGTAACTATTGTTTTTTTTTACATTTCAGACTCTCGGTTTAATGCACTATGTTAATTAATTTTTTTTCCAGATTTAGTTTACCTCTAGTTTTTTTTTAATATGACATATTTGTATATTATTGTATTTGGTTCCCAAACTTTGTATCTACGGTAACTTCTTGTGCACAGGAATAAGCCTAGAGAAAATTAGGTTTTAATACTTTATTATTGCCTTGATATTGGTTTATGTAATTCGGGTAAATTTATTTTGTAATATTACTTGCTTGTTTCCCAAAAATTTTATTGTTATTCGATTTATTCCATTTGTTCGGTTAATTTAGGTCATCGTCGGTATTTATCTCAACTTCATTTCTATTTCATTCATTGTATACTTAACTTACTTACTTCATTATTGTATTTTCCCTTAGTGAGGCTTGGGCCTATTTATTTGTATTATTTTCATCTTTGTCGGTTTCATTTAGTTGTACGTAGCAAGCGTACTATAACCATTTGGTAAAGAGGACTCATGTGAGTTGTATAAGTGAGAGGTAATTTGTAACAGATTAGTTATTGTAGTTAGCACAAATATAACTTTTGTATAACTTTTGTCATGTTAGAGTCACAGGATATGCACTTTGTGTAACTCAGAGATTATCAAAAATCTAGTAGTTATTTTAATAAATGTTCATTTATTTTGTATATCATGAATTTTATTATTCCTTTATGTTCATTATTACAGGTTTGGTATATTTAATATTTGACAACAGTATAAGATACATGGGAAAATGATCGAAGATCATTTTCATGGCGCCCATGATTTGTTAGATTTATTTATCTTGTTCGTCTTTAGAAATTATGCATCTTCATTCCTCTTCCGTACATTATTATTATCTTATTAGTTCATCTTTTAGTCATCATTACTATCTATATAGAGCTACTGTTCTTCGACAGGCATGCAAACGAGCCGTATCCATCGAGTGTCAAGTTGTTCTCTTGTATCCCTTGCTAGCCAACTCTATTCAGTTTGCCTCTGTCTCTCCATACTTCTACTGCTATCTCTATTATCCCTTCTAATCCCTTTCTTCTAATACTTTCTTCAGTACTACTGCAAAGTAGTGTTTTCCTTACTACGGCTTCACCGCTGAAGCCCCTTCATTTTTATTTTCATAAGAGCCCCAATTATATAATTATTTAGTTATCTAGTCTTCTCATTCTTTTTTCCTTACTTCTGTTGGAGTATATCTTTCTTTTTACTTTCACTCCAACAGAAGTTTTCTTATTTTTGTTACACGGTGATGGCACTTAAAGAAGAAGAAGAAGTTTTGGAGAACCTGACGTAAAATCCATTAAGGTAGCACGCCTTAGATGGATAGAGCATATACTCGTAATCAGACGAGAGGAAGATGCCATAGTTAGAAAAGTTTTTGACCGAAGAGAGTCGATAGGACAACGAGCAAGAGGAAGACCGAGACTTATACGGGGCATTCACGCTCTGATTTGTAGTACCTCTAGTGGTACGACAAGAGAGAGAGAGAGAGAGAGAGAGTGATACTACTTTGTGGTACCTCTAGTCGTACTACAACACCATTCACCACCCAACATTTTATCTTTCTAGCCGCCAACAAAGGTCTTACCTTTCAGCCACCTGTTTTCACGGTGGTGTACACTAAAAAATGTATCGAGTAAAGTCTATGCAAAATATAATTCGGAGGTTTTGTTTTTAAAAATTGGGTACATGAGTTGAGGTTTCATAATTAAGCATGCCATAAGTTTCGTTTCTCTATCATTTGTCTAGGGCTGATATGAACTAATTAATTTTTACGACTCTTGTAATTTTTACGACTTTTTAAGATGTAGGGTAGTTATATTCTATTTTAAAAAAAACTAAACTGGAGCTGGGATTTGCATTTAAAAATGAATAGTAAATTTGCATAAGATGCGAAAAGAAAATAGTTTTAGATTAATAAGAAACTTTTCTTTATTTACAGAAAGGAAAATGATTGGTCCCAACAAAAACTAGATAATAAATAATCGTGTATTTTAATAAGGGTAATTTTTGTGACAGTTTATTTTCTATTAAATATTTGCAAACTAGGAATGTCTGCGTACAGAAACTTGTAGACATCCCATACGTAATATACTGCGAGGCATAAGTTAGGGATATAGAAAATTTATGCTCATTTTCATAGTTGATTTTTTCGTGAACGGATTAACGGATCCCGCTAATTTTTTTTATTATTTTAGATATTTCTTTAGTATTGTTTCGCTATAACTTTTCCCATGCGTCACGATTCATTTTAAAACAAATTAAGTCAAAACATAAAGTGAAACGTACGCCGATGTGTGTAGTATAATATACATAGTATACAGTATACAAAATGTATATACACATCGACGTTCGTTTCACTTTATGTTTTGACTTAATTTGTTTGAAAAAGAATCGTGACGCATGGGAAAAGTTATAGCGGACGAACAATATTAACACAGTTGTGCAAAGATTTACTCAAACTTCTTTTTTGTACTTATACTGGGTGGAGGAAAAGACATGTTTTTCTTATGTTAAGTTTGGAACACCCTGTAGGGAGGACAAGGTACAATAATGAGTATGCATCGGAATCGTATTATAGTCTTATGTTTGGTGAAATTTTTTTTTAATGTGCCTGATATTTTTAGAAACAAAGAAAATAGACGGATTTGTATTTTAACTTGTGTTTTAACCGAAACAAAAGTTTGAGACACCCTTTAGGGAGGATATATATAGTGCGAAAGAAAAAGAGTGTTCAAAGAAAAATAATATGTGTAATGTAACTCTCGATATTTAAAGAGCCTCCAGGTAGACACCGAATCCGTATTACTTTCAGGGAAATTCCACCCCAAAACATCATAGAGCCTCCATTAAATAATCTCGTCTCTCTTATGTTGTGCTGTGCATACCACTTACCTGATCGACAATCGTTTACGTTATGTGCGTTTCTGTTTTTAAAGTTTTGTTAACTGTTATTTGTTAGTGTTAATTTAGTTTTGTTTCAGTAAAAATACATGTTAAGGAGTAAAACCACGTATTTTCTTTGTTATTTTCTTTATCTTTAGAAAGCTAAAGATATCAGGGAGATTCAAAAAACAAAATGTTCACAAAACATAAGACTACAATACGATTCCGATCTATACACAGATTCACTGGCGAAGCGTCCATGTAACCATTGTTACCATTGGTAACAGTTAAAATTTGTAAATAAATATTTTATGACTACTATGAAATAATTCCATTTATATTTTTTAAAAATAGAAATATTTGTTAATAGTATCTACCTAATTCAGTAAAATAGCCAACTAGACGCACGAAAATATCAGCGAGTTTATGTAAAATCGGTTGCACGTTATTATAACCACAGTATAAAGAGGTTCCGGTTCCATATTTATTATACTGTGCCCTTACCGTGCGCCGCGCCGTTTACCACTTCTGTGAGTGGCAACGATAGTAGGATCTTTGACGGGATCGTCTCTGAAAATTTTGCGGGGACGATGGCTCTGAAACCGCGTATTGGTGTTACCAAATTTTAATTTGGTGACGCTAGGTAGGGCCGGTGTCTATCGGGACAGAAAATACCGACCGTAAGAATATCAGACTTAATAAATGCAATTTTAATTATTATTATAATTATAGGTAATAATTATAATTCCTTTTATGAAGTCTGTTATTCTTAGGGCCGGTATTTTCTCGATTAAACTCCGGTTAGTTAACCGTACTGGCCCTTTGGATTCGATTATTGCATAATATGCATTATTAATTATTAGTTTATAACTTGTAACTGTACTTGCTTATTATACAGATAATATATCTATACCTTTTTATCCTATATAAATCATATTAATCGATTTTAATTACTTGTCGAAATATATTAATTAACAACAACATTATTATAATATGACATATAATAATATTGATTATACAGTACATTGTGTAGTGTATAATCAATAAAATAAAAATTATTTAATATTTTAGGCTAAAAATAACTGATTAGTATACTAATTATACAATTTGGATTTTTTAATAAAGTATAAAGGTGATATAATACATATTTTACCTAAAAACAACAAATATGTTTTTAGTTTGTAGATACTTTATATAATTTCTTAAATTTTTAATTTTTTAATTGTATTTCATCTATTTTTATAATAGACCTGGATCGCGCGTACCAAAAAAAGTTGATTAATAGCAAGCTGAAAATTCACGGTGTCTAGTCGAACAAACTTTGATGTATGGGAACACTGTATATATAAAAATATTTATAAAATACATTATATATATATATATAATATATATATATATATATATATATATATATATATATATATAACAGGTATATAATCTTTGCTGAACAGTTAGGAAACAAGGTTGAAATATTGGGGTAGCAGCAATCTCAAAGAAAACTCTTTATAATAATTCCAAGCTTTCGATAATGTTTATTATCATCTTCAGGAAAATTATTTGAGGATGTAGAGCCTAGTTGTTAAATACTGACATAACAATGAAATTTTGTCTTGGTAAATAGTAAATAATATAAATTAAAGTAAAAACTATATAAAAACTTATAAAAATCTGAGTATAAAGCGATAAAAGCTAAAATATTTTTTAAAAAATTATGTATGTCTAATTGGCATTTTACTTATCGCTTTATACTCAGATTTTTATAAGTTTTTATATAGTTTTTACTTTAATTTATATTATTTACTATTTACCAAGACAAAATTTCATTGTTATGTCAGTATTTAACAACTAGGCTCTACATCCTCAAATAATTTTCCTGAAGATGATAATAAACATTATCGAAAGCTTGGAATTATTATAAAGAGTTTTCTTTGAGATTGCTGCTACCCCAATATTTCAACCTTGTTTATATATATATATATATATATATATATATATATATATATATATATATATATATATATATATATATACATCATTCTATCATTGTTGCGTCTGATAACATCCCAATTACATACATTATTGATACCTTCGAATTATTGCGTCCGTATATCGGACGCAATAATGTCAAACCATAATTTTCGTTGTTCCTGTAGTTTTTCAAGTATCATTGCTACGCTGTCAGTTGACAAAATATTCAAACTTCTCCTTTTTAATTTCAATTTGGCAACATATAATCAGGTGACAGATATATTTTATGATTTAAATTTTGTATCAGGACGCAATAATGTTAGCAACCAGTTTATTGTTAGTTCATCGATTTTCCGTGTTGGCGCTAAGATTATATACTATACCAAGTATACATTTGACAAAGCACGCATATTATTGCTTCCGAAATGTGGCAACTCCGTTATCTATTTTTACTTTAATAGATATACTTGAGATCCGTATTGTACGTGGATTTTTAAGAAAATAGTTTTCTTAAAAACAGGTTACTATCAATATGAATCGTGGGAAGCGAATATTAAATGAGTGCCTAAAACAAGGTTTTAGAATAGAAATATGCTTTGATGTCATGAACAATTTAACAATTTTATAGACAAAGCTTAAAAGAATCATAAATAAAAACAATAATAAATACCGTCAATATAAATTAAACATAATAAAGTGAAATAAAAATTAGTACCCTAACAATATATTGCAAAATTAAAAAAAAATTGCAAATTGCGTAATCTACGTTAAGAAATTTACTAAGTTACGCTGCTGCATATGACACTCAAATATAGATTAAGATTCTACTTATACATAAGAATACTGTAATTTCTTAGTTATTGGTTAAGAAACTCTGCTATTGAATAATATGGTCTTTCAGATAAATAGGCTTTTGTCATTTTACGGAACTTGGGGAAAGATGTTGCAGATTTAAGTTGCAGAGGGAGATGGTTGTATAGTTTTTTTTGCAGAATATAATATAGATTTCTTTACTAACTCACTGGACGGGATCGGTAAATAGATGTCAAAGGTAGAATTTCTGGTGGAATAGTCATGTCTAGGTCTTGCTGGAAAGACATGTAGATGTTTACGAATTAAGCAAACAGTTTCTAAAATATTTGAAGTAGCTTCTGCAATGTGTTGTTCTTCTGAGGCCAAACAGATATCTTATTGCTCTTTTTTGTAATTTCAAAACAACATCGGATTGGGCAGCTGTACCAGAACCCCAAAAAGGCAGACCATATCGAAGATGGGACTCGAACAATGAAAAGTATGTTATTTTGGAAGAGGCTAAATTCATTTCCTTCGATACAGATCTTATTGCAAAGCAAGCTGAGGATAGTTTCTTGCTTAACACATCGATATGAAGGGACCATTTAAAGTTGCTATCTAAAAAAATACCAAGAAGCTTTACAGAATCAACGATACTGATCTGGCTGTTATAAAGAGATAAGTGTTGAAGAGTTCCTTTATAGGATAATGCTACTAATCTACGTTAAAAGAGAGTAAATTAGAATCGGACCAGAATTTTATTGTGAGTAGATCAGAAGTTATAGTAGCATGAAGAGTTGCGATATTTGAGTTGCTCCAAGTGATACTGGTATCGTCAGCAAAAAGAAAAACTTTTCCATCGATTTTTAAACTAGTGATGTCATTAATAAAGATAAGGAAAAGTAGAGGACCCAATAATGAACCTTGTGGTAACCCACATACAACATTTTTGAGACTAGAGTCAATATCATTTGCTCTAACCAGTTGTTTCCTATTATCCAAGTAAGATTGAAACCAGTTCAAAGAAATACCTCGAATTCCATAGAAATCTAGTTTTTTTATCAAAATGTGATTTACACAATCAAAAGCTTTGGCATAATCACAAAAAAACAGTGGCAGTGTGCAGATTATTGTTTAATGCTTGATAAACCTCATGTAGTACAGACAACATGGCATCGATGGTACATTTGTTATTTAAAAAGCCGAACTGATTTTGTGATAAAATCTTATCAACGAGAAAGGACATAAGTCGGGCTTTTATGAGTCTCTCAATAATTTTGGAGAGTACCGGTAGTAATGCAATAGGTCTATAATTGCAGGCATTAGATTTTTCACCATCCTTATGAAGAGGAATAATGATGGCCGTCTTTAGGCACTCTGGAAATTTACCTTTCTCAATAGAATTATTAATTAGAGAGATGAGGACTCCAAACACATTGTCTGGGAGATTTGAGAAAATTTTTATGGATAGTCCATCGGTACTACAGGAAGATTTGCTTTTGATACTATTGATTGTTTGGATCAGTTCAGATTTATCAACCGGTCTTATAAAGAATGAATTCGAAACCTTTCTTGAATTAGGGAGATAGGAAATGGGATCTTGTTGTGACACAATAGTTGATGTTATATTTTTACTCACATTAACAAAGTATTCATTTAGATTTTCTGTGTCTGGAAGGGAAAATGTTTGAGCTGTGTGAGTTTTATTTCGAAGATCGTTTATTATGGACCAAGTTTCTTTTGCAACACTTTTAGAGCTTCTGAGACGATTTTGATAGTACAATTTTTTAGCTGATTTTATAAGTTTTAAATAGATTGCCCTGTACTTGATGATATATTCAGTAACAGAGACATTGGTAGTAAATTTCTTGATGTAGAGTAATTGTGATTAAAGGAAATGCTTTATTGAAGATACAGACAACCTTATTCAACAATCACTGAAATTATAATCGACGTCCATAGAAGGAAAGTGCCACTCAGGGGTTAAGCATAAATTTTGGAATTTACGAAAGTTTCGACCGGAAAAAATCCAGCTTAACGTCGAGTTTTCGAGGAGGACTTGCTAAAGATGTTAAACTTCGTATAAACCGCTTCATGATCAGATAGTCCCGCATTAACAGTTGTAGCGCAGACATCACGGGGTGAGAAATCTGAGACAATATAATCAATTATGGTAGATGAAGTTTTTGTAATCCTTCTAGGAGAATCAATGTGCATTGATAGACCGTATGATTCAAATATGTTGACCAGGGATATTTGTGTAGCACAAGTAGCAGCATAATTAATATTAAAGTCACCGCATAGAATTTTTCTGCTTTTATGAGGCAGGTCATCTAACAAATTTAGCAGGTTCTGAAAAAATAGTTCCACGGAAGAGTCAGGTGATCTATAAATGCAAATAATATAAAAATCAAGGTTCTTACTGTAAACTAAGGAAAACTCAAAGAATGCTTCACTTAATAGAAAGTCATATTTTGTTACCAGAGAAAAATCATTATTTGTAGAAAGAATTAGGGTGCCTCCATGAGCTGAACTTGGACGGTCATACCTAGCAATAGTGGAATATTTTTCTACAAAAAAATGCTCGTTGACTTCAAGCCAGTGCTCAGTAACCGCAACTATCGGTGCAAACCCTAATTCCTCTAGAAACAGAAATAATTTCCTCTAGAAACAGAAAATCAGTTTTATATCTTATAGAACGAATATTAATCAGAACCATGCTAAATTTGTTATCACTAAAATTATTTGAGGATTCTAGTCCCTCAGAACACTTCGTGATGTTTAAAAATTTCGTCTTGGAGAGGCAGCGGAATAGTAGTTTCGGTGGCATTCCCTTGATTTTTGCAGGTGAATAATTCTTTCCGAAGTTAGAACAGACCTAAGATTAGCGTCTACCTCATCTGCACCAATTCCATAAGCATCATTAAAATCTAGAAGAATTTTTCGTAGATCTTCACTCTTTGTAGGAAGTCCTTCGGAAGCCAGAAACAGTTTAACACTTGTGTTGTTATACCCATCATAAAATACTAATGCAGGTTGATATCGACTATTAGAGTTATTGGTTAATCTAACTCTTGGTGGGGTCAATGGATCCAGATTAGTCGATGGTTCTAAAGTATCTTTCTTAATGAAATTAATATGGGTATGGAACGGAGTCTTAGTTTTGCAAATTTCGATGGCCTGTTTGTCTGTATGTATGTTTGTGCTCTGAACTTCATCTTTGTTGTTGCATAAACTGCTATTTGAATTTTGCACGCTAATAGAACTTCTGATATTCTTCGGATTCTTATGTGACTCAGATGAAAGCGTTGGTTCGAAATATGAAGATTCGATAGACCATTTAATGTTTACACCAGGTGGCCAAATGCCCTTATTAAATAATAGGTTAATAGATGTTCTAGATTTTATACCTATTTTGAATGAAGAACCAGTTGTTGTGTCAGCGTCTTTAAGGAGGGCATAACGTCTTATATATTCCTTGATACCTAGCTTCTCTATAATATAGTGAACCACTTGTATAGGGGTGTATATTGGGCTCAAGTTACTAATGACTACAAAGTGACACTTATCTTCTGTAATTTTTGACTTTTGCTCTGGACTTGCTTCGAAATGTTGAGGCTCTTCAGTTTGGGTACTTGAGGTGGCATAACATGTATTTTTCTTCAATACCTCTTTTTTCGTTGGTATGGTAGATAGACTTTTGATTAGATTACTCATTTGATTCGATATTTCATCGATGTTTGAAGAGAGCCTTTCTGGGTCATACACCCTGTGTTCATCGAAGTTCCTATGGCCTCCCAGATGATGTTTACCCAACAGCTAAAATCTCCAAGCTGTTGATGGTTATGGAAAAAGGCGGAGCAGACCAATACAAAGGAAAATCTATAGATGACATAGGAGATGACAATACGGAAGAAAATCTTCTGGAACTTAATTATCATGACAGTGATAAGAGTGAAAATGATATGTTGGATGATTTAGTAAATAGCAAGGGTACCGAAATGCCAACCAGTAATAGCAATGCAGATAATACACTAATTAAAACAACTGCACCCAAATTAAAAAAGAAAATCATTAGGAAAGTCGTCCCGTGGACTAAAGAACAGAAGGAAGTAACATTAAAGTACTTTAAAAATCATATAAAAGTAAAGAAAGCCCCTAAAAGACTAGAGTGTGATGAGTTTAGGTAAAAGTTTAAAAAAATAATAGACAACAAAGATTAGTTAAAAATCAAAATTTTTATACAAAATGCATATAAAGACAAATAAGAAAATAATTAAAATCTGCTTTAGCATTTTTAATATTTCCTTAAATAGTGGAGTTGAGTTTAATATTGTATATCACTTGGTTTCTAAGACATCCCAGGGGGTGATTTTATATGTGGTCATGTTTCATTTTTTCTATGGCTATTTATTTAAAATCCTTAGTTTAGCTTCAGGTTAGGTATGGTGGAATGAAAGAACCTCAATTAAATTACTTTATCTTCTGTTCATAATTATACCTACAATCTGATTACTGCTTATCAAATAAATTAATAAATTGTTCCTGTTTTTAAATATGTTCAGAAAAAAAAGTTTAGGTCTATTTATGCATTTTATTTTTGTATTGTTAATGTTCACAACAAGAAGTACCTATATATGTAAATATATATATAAATTTTGTTGCGCTATGAGAGCATTTCTATCAAATTTTTTTCCCATAGATGAATAGCCGTTCACCCTTTCCGAAGGATGGAATTTTACTGCCCTTATATATTTTTGTCCGTCATTTTTTTTTCTGTATAATTTAAAAAATTCAGAATAATGTATTACACAAATGATTCTGTTAACACAATTTTCGGTTTATCTCTAGATGCAATTATTAATTGTTTTCGGTTGCACTTGCTTCCATGCACTTACGGTCCAAATTAAGGAGTTGGTAATATTTATAGACTTTTTAATCTCCTTTGTAGAATCATATTCGTCCATTGACGACAGTAGCCTTCAAATCAAAAATTGTCGGTAGTATGTTTTAAAACATTTTATAATCCATTGATCCAGGGGTTGCATTCTGATGTAGTATTTGGTGGTAGAAATATTATTTTAACATTGGATAAAACAAGTTGTGAATGAGACGTACCATTGTCTAGAAACAAAAGAACTTTTCGATTTTCTCTCTGCATTCTTCTATCAAATTTATTTAGCCAGTCTGTCATGATTTCCCTTGTCATTCACGACTTCTTATGGCTATACCGTTCGATAGGCAATTTTTCTATGTGTAAAACCTTGAAACAACGGAGTTTATTACTTTTTCCAATTACGAGTGGCCTTTCTTTGTCCCCTATTATGTTGGTGCAAAATAGTATTGTGACTCTTTCTTTGGAAGCCTTATTTGCAGTGCATCTTTCTCCTTTTAGGTATAAGTTTTGTTGGGTAATGCTCTAAAAAATAATCCCGTCTCATCTGCGTTAAAAATGTCTCGCGGAGAGAGAGAGCGAGCAGTTTTTCTTTCCAGTCAGAAACCACTAATAAATCTACAGCAGCTGCTTACGCACATATGGATTTCAAGGAAATATTATGACGCTTACAAAATTTCTCGAGCCATCCGCCAGAAGCTTTCATAATATCGAGACTTAGTTCCTTTGCAACTTCTAATGCTTTTTCTTGAATAATTTTACCACAAACAGGAATATTTTTAGACCTCACTTTACAAAACCAATCGAAAACAATTTGGTCTCATGCAGCACCCTACGTTTTCAAAAATTTTATTTTCGCTTCCAGGTTTCCGCTCTCAGAAAATTAATTAATTTAATCACATGTTTCAAAATTTCACTAGCTTGAGTTTCCAATTCCAAATTTTTCTGCTAACTTTCTAACACTTAACTTATGCATCTCTGCATAATGAACCATATCCCATATCGACTTTTTCTTTCAAACCAGTGGTGTCATGGCAAAATTAGCAGTGTCGGAATGCAGTGCCGGAACGCACTGCTAACTTTTGTTTACAAAACCTAAATTCTCTATTTAGTTTTTTTTTTCTTTTCTTAACCAGTGCCGGAACGGCGTTCCCGCATCATGACACCACTGTTTCAAACCTAAAAACTTCCTTTTGGTGGACGCCATATTATTTACGTTGCAAAACGTTCAAAACTAAAATTATTTCAGTTACTAATTTTACATAGGTCGATATTCAGATAAAATCTATTACGAAATTTAATCCGAAAGTAACAAAAATTAAGTTAAGTTTTTGAATATTATGCTTCATCTGATATTTCCGTTAAAATTGTATTCTAGACTAGACAAAATACAATAACTTCATCATAAAATTTAATGTTCCTGGCATCGGCATTCGCGTCATCGGTCACACACAGGACATTAGTAAAATGTATTATTTTGCTTGCTTTGCTTACAGCTTGTTAATGTAAAGTGGAAATATCAAACTTTTATTACTTGGTGCCGCTAACGTAAACAGTTATATCAAATATCACCCATCTCATGGACATCTGTATTGATTTTAAATAATAAATCTATATTAAATTTACAATCAAGATGCAGTAGAAATAAACAAACGCAAGACACGTTCTAGACTACTAGGAGCACTCCCGAATCATAATTTACAATGTATAAATTTTGGAAATCATGGTTTGGGATTTACAATGTATATACATTGTAAATTATGATTTAGGAGTGCTCCTAGTAGCATTTAACCTGTCTTGGTTTGTTTAATTCTACTGCATCTAGATTGTAAATTTAGTATAGGTAGTTTTATAATATAACATTAGAATGTAAAATATTTGGATAAAAATTTTTATTTTTCCATTTGCTGTCCGCATTTGCACAGGCCGTTGAAGGGAGTTAAAGAGTGCAGGTTCACATATCGCCGAATAATTTTTGTTTTAAAAATCGTCCGTATAGAGGAGGTGTCCGGCGAAGAAAGGTGTCCGTTAAGAAAGAGTTTACTATATAAAACTATAAATAAATGAAATATTACTTAATACTTTCTCAATAAATAAGGATCATGTTTATATGTAGATATCACAATTTTATCAAAATTGTATAGATATCATAATTGAATGTAACAAGCAGTTCGAAAATTCCAACTCGTATTACAATTTCGCTACGAAGCTCAAATACCGGTAATTTAATATATTTTTTGTTTCATTTTATGTATAATGTATTTTTGAATATTAGTGCGTCCTTCAGTTTGGCAACATTGAATGGACGCAACTGTGTATGGTTGGAGGTGTATACGGAGTTAACAAAGGCTCCTGTTATAAAGATACAATAATGGTTTAAAATAAACGAAAATTCGAATATTTAAAACGTTAAAATATAATAAAACAAAGTACAGTTCCATATTAGAAATTAAATTTTAAACCAATATTCGTCGGAAAATTATCAATTTTCCTTGTATTTCCAGGAGACGCAATAAGATCGCTTTGCTATACGGACGCAGTAATGGCAACGTGATGTATATATATATATATATATATATATATATATATATATATATATATATATATAGATAATATATAATATATATATATATAATATATATATATATATATAGATAATATATAATATATCTGGTACATATTTAATATCTGGTTTTGGTAACACTTTAGAAAAAGTCACGCGTCGCCACTGCACAGATTTGTACCTAGTTCTCCCTACAGGGTGTTTCAAACTTAACATAAGAAAAATATTACTTTTCTTCCACCCGGTATAAGTACAAAAAAGAAGTTTAATTAAATTTTTGCACAACTGTGTAAGTACTAAAGAAATATCTAAGATAATAAAAACAAAAATTAGCGAAATCCATTAATCCGTTCACGAAAAAATCAACTATGAAAATGAGCATACATTTTCTATATCCTTAACTTATGACTCTCAGTGTAGTGGAAATTTTTAACCCAACATCCAACATCGGCATTCACGCTCCAACTTTCTTAGTAATACCACTAGTCGTACCACTAGTGGTATTACCAGTAGTACTACAACCCATTCACGGTCTGATTTTAGATCCAACATATCACTCTCTCTCTCTTGTCGTACCACTAGAGGTACTACAAATCAGACCATGAATGCCCCGCTTTAGGTAGCAAGACAACTTAGAAAATTATTTAAAATCTATTGGAATTAAAGCATGGAGAAAAGTTGCCAGAGACAGGGGCGAATGGAGGATTGTTCTGAAGAAGGCTTTGGCTCATAAAATGCTGTAACGCCACTGATGATGATGAAATGCAATTATGCATTTCCACCCAGTTTTCTACTCTAGACTTTTTTCCTGACGTCATCCCGAACACAATGCCAAAAATTGCAAGTCGTAGGTGTTGTATTTAAAAATTGATTTATTTTGTCCTAAATGCCCTGGTCTATATTGCCAAACAGAGCTGATTTTCAGGTAATATTATATAAACCAAAAGTCATTAATTATACCAAAGTTCACAGAACCTCCACAAGCAAACACTTAAATCCTGATAAGACCAGTCCCGGCGCTATGGTATAAAGTATTAAGTGGTATAAGGTACAAAACTGACATAGGCGCCCTTTCGTTTTTTTTTAATTATATGTATTTATTTATTTATTTCATATTTTGGTAACCGTACAAAGATAGTAAAATACGATGTAAATAGTTTTAAAAAAAATGAAGTATGTATGTACATAATATTTTATATAATTGATGGATTCGACCGTTACTTGATGGAAGTTCATTTTATCTCACAATAAAACACTGAAAAACGTTTGTTTTCTATACTTCCACAAAATTTATTACAACTATGTTATTACTACAGCTGTTTCGGCAAAGTGCCTTTCTCAAGTGATATATTTTACATCATCATCACATTGTTTGATTTGCTTGTATAGGATAAATTGCTATGTGGAAATGCGTTCAATGTGTGTCCCCGTTTAGGATTTTGTCCTCTTCAGGGTTTGTAGTGAATGTGTAGTGTTGGCAGCAAAAGCAAACATTCCGAAAAACACACTGGGGCAAGCGCCGTGTCCTGGTGTTTTTGGATCCTGGGTTATGCCGGACGGTGGTGTCCAGAAGGCTAAGAAGTCAACAGAGAAAAAAGTTTGATGGATTGTTGTTGGTTCCATAGACATTTACGTGTACTGTCCGTGCTTTGCTCTCGACCAGTCTCCCTAGAAACCATTGTACAACGACAGGCGAACCTGCGTCCCTCGTCGGCGGTCAGGAGGTGGCTTTGAGCGCAGCGTGGACAGTGTGCGTTCGAGTGGAGAAAATAGTTGCGGCTATTTTCTTGGGACGAACAGGTATAATTGTGCAATGAAGTTGGGAAACCGCAAAAAACCAACTTCTCCCTGTTCGGGGTAGGGAAGAGGAAATGTTAGAGGTGGGTACGGTAGGCTAACGGGGTAGCCTCAAGGATGTTTTCGTACTCCACCGGGAGTTCGTCAATGCATGTTTGCATTAGAGCGGACGGTACATGAATCTTTTTGCGTTTGGGCTTTCGGTGGAGTACGTGGCCGGAAGATGAACAGAAACATTTGAGAGATTCTTGTGTGTCGGAAGGGGGGCCGTTGATTACTTTGATTGTGAAGTTCCTGTTCAGAGAGTTTATTCTCTCGGTGATTTTGGGGGTGTTCGAGATGTTATGGATTTCGTTTGAGGGATATCGCCAGTGCTCATAGTTGCATCTACGCAAGATTCTACGTTCTGTCCTCAACAACCTCTCTTGTTTTTGTCTTGAACAAAGAGAGTAGATACATGATTTGTACTCCATGACGGGTCGAATAAAGGTTCTGTAAGTGTGAATGAGAGTCTTCTTGTGTGTCTTGCCAATTTTTCCCGAGAGAGCGTTGAGAAGTCTGGCCCTGTTCCTTACCCTATCTAAAGTTGCCTTTAGATCTGCGTCCCAGTTGAGAGTCCTGGTGAACAGTACTCCCAAATAGTTCGCAGTCGGGCTAACAACAAGCCTTTCTCCCAACAGTCTCAGTGGATATTGGTCGTCTTCATTGGCTATGATTCTATTTGACACAGAAGGGGCGCGAAACACAATTGTTGTTATTTTGTTCGCGTTCAGCGTGACTCTCCACTTACAACACCATTCGCCGACGCCGTTCAACAGAGCCTGGGCTCTTCTGAAGAGGAGTCTTGGGTTGTATCGAGAGGTTGTTGAGAGCAGAGTCGTGTCGTCTGCATAGAGAAACAGCCGAGTACCTGGGATATTTTGGTTAGTGATGTCGCTGTTGTAGATGATGTACAACAGCGGTGCTAGGACTGAACCCTGGGGAACTCCAGCTTGTGGAGTGAAGGGGGTGGACTTTTGATCGCCTATTTTAACTCTGACAGTACGGTTGTGGAGGTAGGAGTGTACAATTTTGGTAAATTGCAATGGTAGCCCGATGTCCAGAAGTTTCCGAACAAGCCCGTCGTGCCAGACCTGGTCGAAAGCCTTCTGCACATCCAGAAATGTGGCTATGGCGAATGAACCATCGTTGATGGTTTGAGTAACTTTGGTAGTGAAGTCTATTAATGCATGTTTAGTAGATTTACCTGACTGGAATCCGTATTGGAATTTTGGTATGATATTGTGGTTTTCGAGAAAGTCATTGAGCCTCTCTTTTAGGATTAGCTCAAGAACTTTACCCAGAGTATTGATTAATGAAATTGGTCTATAGGATTCCACGTCGGTTGGGGGTTTGCCTTTTTTCAAAAGCATGATGGTGTTGGCCACCTTCCAAGGAGTAGGAAAGTGGCTGTTTTTGAGACATGCATTGAATATTTTAGTTAGAAGAGGAATGATACTCTCTGGAAGTTTTTTGAGGCACCATCGGTTGATGCCATCAGGTCCGGGAGCGCTGTTTTTGCCGATTTGGCAAAAGCTCTCCGTTTCCCTGTTTGTGAGGGGGTCCATGATAGGATCATAGACTGGAATGTAGTGGTTGAGAGTAACATTTACAATGTATTCTGTGTTGAATTTAAATATGCGATCAAAGTTCGGGTTATCTGGGGTTTGAAAATTGTTTTGAAGCGAATTTCTGAATGCTTCGGCTTTCCCTTCTGGGGAATTGACTATGTGATTGTTGACCAACAGATGGGATGGTTGAGATAGTTTTTGTTTTGCTAGGACTTTGAATTTTTGCCAGAATTTACCTCCGTCTCTGTAGTCCAGTTTTGAGGTAGTATCTTCCCACCGGCGAGCCGTTAGGACAGATATCTCCCTCTTTATACTGGCACAGATCCGGTTGTACTCTGTTTTGATTAGTGGGTTTCTGTTGGCCTTGTATTGACGTAGAAGACGTCGTTTTTGTTGGACTTTGGCAATGATGTATTGTGGAAGTGCTGGTGATGTATAGGTTATTTGTTTGAGTGGAATTGCGTGCGTGATCGCCTCAGTGATGAGGTTCTCGATTTCGGTTGCACTGGTGTCGATACTATCGTTAGTGTCGAGTTCGCCTAACATAGGGAGATTTTGTGTGATGAAGTTTTGGAATGCAGTCCAGTTAGCGTGACGATAGTCTCTTATAGATCTTGGAGGGTTTGGTTGTTTTGGAATTAGTATGTCGGTGTCGACAAGAAGAGGTAAGTGGTCTGACGTTATTGAATCGCCTATGTGGCATCTATCCCCGAACCGATCCAGAATGTTACTAGTAACTAGGATGTGGTCGACAACAGAGGCCCCATTGGCGTTCAAAAACGTGAATTCAGTGTTGGTGATTCTTGAAATGGGAAGGTCTAGTAGATAATCCGTGAGGCGGATGCCTTCTGGGTTTAAACGGTGATCACCAAACTGAGTGTGTCTACAATTTAGGTCACCTATCAGCACGGCCTTGCTAAGCGTTGAAAAATACTCAAGCAAGTGCCTGCTGAGTGGCTGACCCGGGTGTTTGTAGTAAGAGACTATCGTGAGGGTTTCGTTATTGGGGATATGCACGTCAATTGCCAGGAAGTCCACATCAGGTGGACGAAAATTTTGTGGGAATGTGTGTGTGGTGTGCGGTATTCCGTGTTTCACGAGAATACCATTCCCACGTGAAACCTGACAGCGGCTTCGATGGATGATCGAATATCCTGCGAAGTGTGGATCGCTTTTCGACAGAGTATCTGTGAGTGCGAGGATCTGGATGTTGTGCTTCGACAGGATATTCTTGATGAGGGGTCTCTTTTTGGAGAGACCCTGACAGTTGACTGTGCCTAGGGTGAAATCCATAAAGGGAGGGTTTTAGTGGTTGGAGCGGAATGTCACCGTGACATTGCTCCCGTACCCGTGGACCACTGTCGAGTGGTCGTAGACTTGGCTAATTAGATTAGCCGTGATTGCAGCGATATGTTCGCGAAGTTCGGGCAACAGGTTCAGTAGCAGAGCAGTCTGAATCGACAGGATGTTTTTCGTTTCCGTTGGGAGTTCGAATGGAGGGAATGATCTTTCGATCGTTAGTGGCTGTATTTCGTGTTGGGCGGAGGGGATAGTGTGTCTTTGTGGACACTTGTTGGAGTATGCGGGGTGGTCGCCGCCGCAATTCGGGCATTTGGGTTCCTGCTGTTTGGTGCAGGCGCTGGATTTGTGGTTGCCGCCGCAGTGGGGGCAGACGAATGCTTTTTGAGGGCATTCGTCGATAGAGTGTCCGTTAATGCAGCATTTGCTGCAGTATTTTGGGGTGGGGATTGTAGGGTCGGAGCCATGTGGAAGTTCGGCATTGTAGATTTCGCCGTCGAGTGTTATGCCTCGGCTCAAAGCAGATGTGAATTTCTCCAAGGATTTGGTCACCACCTTGATCACCTTAGAGTCTTTGCCTGTTTTGTACGCTTTGACTCTCCACAGTCTTTCGACTGGGAATTGTTGTTCGGTGAGCAAGTCGGTAACCTCCTGCTCAGAATAATCCACATCGATACCAGTAATGCAGAGGAGGTATGTGGGCTCTTTAGTGGAAGTATTTGCATTTCTGCTACGGCTGTGAACCGTAACCATGGTTTGGCCAGTTGCTGTGTGGATAGCTTTTTCTATCTCCCCTGCATTTATCGGATTGAAAAGTCGAAGGTGTGCAATGCCATGAGAGAGTACTTTACAAGAATGGATTTTGTTGGCTAAGAGAGTGGTGGCATTTATTTGCCGAAAGAAGGTGCGTTTGTTACACAGATCTTTTGGGAGATCTTTGATAAGATATTCGGACAGTGTAGGATCGTTTATGGCGTTTATGACATTTTGGTTTCTGGCTTGAGTTTTGGGGCGTGGATTGGCTGCGGCATTGGCATAAGACATTTGTCTTAGTTGTCTTCTTTGGAAGACGAAATCGTTGGGTTCAGGATTGTTGGAAGCGCTGATGGATGCTTGTTGTTGAGAGGGTTGCTGTTGCGTGGGTTGTTGTTGAGATTGTTGGGGTGCTTGTTTAGACGGTTGGGTTGGAATTTTTGGTATAGCACCCTGCCTATTCCGAGTGCTCTGACGCTAAGGACCAGCCTGTGCTGGTGTTAAAGGCGGAAAATCGTGTGCATATCGCTGCAGAAGGGGGTTGGAGGTGTCGTCCCGCTCGATGCGGAGGTAGGCCTCGCGATACTTATCGCGGACGACTTGCATCTCCGCGCTAAGCGTCTCGAGGTCCAGCTCCGCCGTGACACGGTTGTAGCCTCTGGGTGGTGGTACAGTGCCTTCCTGTTGCAAGGAAGCGAACTGGTTGGCTGTAGTGGTGGCTGTATTGGTGGCTGTAGTGGTGGTAGTAGTGGTGGCAACGTTTGTCGAGGTCGTCGTCCGAGGACGAAGCGACCGGGTGGAACTGACGGACCTTACTGATGAAGGCATGACAATTGGGAGGATGCAAGTCTAGCGATCGGAGGGCACCTCAGCCTCAAAGTGTTCTGGGGGGTAAACCCCAGGGATAAAGGTGGCTTGTCCACCCCTCCGTGCTTTTCCGGCGTTAGACAGTGACTATATCTACCTGATGGGTGCAGTTTACCCTGCTGCTGGTGGGTCCCTCGTTGTAAGCCTTTTTCGCGGTTAGTTTGGCCCCCTTACTCGCACTTGTTCTTGGAGCCGTATGTGAACACTAGGTAGAGTTCGGGGCGAGCGAACTCGCTCGAGCCCAGGGCCAGAGTATTCCTCTGTAACCCCGCAATCCGTCTACCTTTTTGGTTTACACGGCCAAGCGTCGTTGGTTTTTCACACTGAGTCCAAACTAATCGCTTAGGGCTAACCGTGCGCCGCTTCTTCAGCACTTGGTGCTCTCAGGCTTCTCGCTGTTCGTCGGTAAGAGTGGGGTGTGCTAGCAGTGACCTTACTCTTCGACGACCGGATCGAGAATGATATATTTTACAATGTGTTTGCCTTTTTAAGTCTTTAACTGAAGAGGTTGAGGAGTGGGGAGCTGTTTGTCTCGAGTTGGTCATTCAGAATTATATCTGTATTTTTCAATTTATTAATTTCCATTGATTCTAATAGTGATAGCTTAAGGCCTTTATTTTGAATATGTAGAATTTGAAACTCTTCATTGAAAGAATGATTATGATCTAGAAGGTGAAGTGCGTATGTAGAAGTGTCTGTTTTTCTATTGTTGAAAGCCCTTTTGTGTTCTGCTATCCGTTTGTCAAAAGTTCTGCCAGTTTGACCGATGTAAGTTTTCGTACAGTCACCACAAGTTAGTTTGTACACACCACTCTGTAGTTGCTTTCTCTTTCGGCTTTTATTGTTTTTAATATGTTTGCTTAAGTTGTTGTTAGTTCTGAAAGCTGGTGTTATTCCTTTCTTTTTTATGTATCTGGCTATTTTTGTTGTTATTTTGCCAGTATATGTAAGAGAGCAGAAGGTACTGGGTTCTTTCTGTGGTGGTGGATACACTAATTTCAATGCTTTCTTATGGAGTTTTTGGTTTAAAATGTTGTTAACTGTTTGTTCGTTATAGCCATTGTTTACTGCTATTTGTCTAATGATATTTAGTTCTGTCTCGAAGTTATTTTTTGTCATAGGAATTTCTGTCAGTCTATGTATCATGCTATGGTAGGCTGCTAATTTGTGTTGTGTAGGATGGGATGATGAATTGTGTATAGTTGTGTCAGTATGGGTAGGTTTATGATATACGGAGAATTCATGTTTGTTGTGTAGTCTGGCAATCGTTACATCTAGAAAGTTTATGGAATTATTCTCTTCTGTTTCTATTGTAAACTCAATATTACTAAGTGAATTAATGTATGATAGAAATTGGTCAAGTTGTCTGTTAGTTCCTGTAAAGCATACTAGTATATCATCCACGTATCTCCACCAATATAAGAACTGTTTAAATACGGGATGTTTAGAAATTGTTGTTTCAAGTTGGTTCATAAATATATCTGATAGTAATGGGCTTAGAGGATTACCCATAATAAGTCCTGCACTGTTGTTTGTGTAAATTTGATTATTGAATTCAAAATAGTCTTGATTTATGCAAATTTCAAGAAGGTGTAAAATTTCAGATGAAATGATCGGATTTGTACTATTATGTTCTAAAAGGTTTTTAACTAAAACAAAAGTTTCTGTAGGAGGAACACTAGGAAAAAGATTTTTTACGTCAAATGAAATTAGTCTGGAGTTGTTGGGCAATTGAAAATGTTGTATTTTATTAACTAGTTCTAGTGTATTTTTTACGGTGAATTTAGGTGAAAATTTAGTGTATTCTGTAATAATATCTGACAGTTTTTTTGAAAGTTTATATGACGGAGCTGTATAAGAAGAAACTACAGGTCTTATTGGGTGGTCAGGTTTGTGTAGTTTAATAAAAGAGTATAATTTAGGGGGTTGTGGGTTCATAATATTAAGGTATTTCTGTTCTGTTGGATTTAGTATTTATTTTGAATTTTCAATGGCTAGTTTAATTTGTTTTCGGTATTTTTCTGTGGGGTCTTTGTTTAGTGTTATACTATTTTGGTTATTTAAAAATTCTATTGTTTTGTTATTATTGCTATCGATAGAAGTGACTATAATAACAAAACAATAGAATTTTTAAATAACCAAAATAGTATAACACTAAACAAAGACCCCACAGAAAAATACCGAAAACAAATTAAACTAGCCATTGAAAATTCAAAATCAATACTAAATCCAACAGAACAGTAATACCTTAATATTATGAACCCACAACCCCCTAAATTATACTCTTTTATTAAACTACACAAACCTGACCACCCAATAAGACCTGTAGTTTCGTTTTATACAGCTCCGTCATATAAACTTTCAAAAAAACTGTCAGATATTATTACAGAATACACTAAATTTTCACCTAAATTCACCGTAAAAAATACACTAGAACTAGTTAATAAAATACAACATTTTCAATTGCCCAACAACTCCAGACTAATTTCATTTGACGTAAAAATATTTTTCCTAGTGTTCCTCCTACAGAAACTTTTGTTTTAGTTAAAAACCTTTTAGAACATAATAGTACAAATCCGATCATTTCATCTGAAATTTTACACCTTCTTGAAATTTGCATAAATCAAGACTATTTTGAATTCAATAATCAAATTTACACAAACAACAGTGCAGGACTTATTATGGGTAATCCTCTAAGCCCATTACTATCAGATATATTTATGAACCAACTTGAAACAACAATTCCCAAACACCCCATATTTAAACAGTTCTTATATTGGTGGAGATACGTGGATGACATATTAGTCTGCTTTACAGGAACTAACAGACAACTTGACCAATTTCTATCATACATTAATTCACTTCATAGTAATATTGAGTTCACAATAGAAACAGAACAGAATAATTCCATAAACTTTCTAGATGTAACGATTACCAGACTACACAACAAACATGAGTTCTCCGTATATCATAAACCTACCCATACTGACACAACTATACACAATTCATCATCCCATCCTACACAACAAAAATTAGCAGCCTACCATAGCATGATACATAGACTGACAGAAATTCCTATGACAAAAAAAAACTTCGAGACAGAACTAAATATCATTAGACAAATAGCAGTAAACAATGGCTATAACGAACAAACAGTTAACAACATTTTAAACCAAAAACTCCATAAGAAAGCCTTGAAATTAGTGTATCCACCACCACAGAAAGAACCCAGTACCTTCTGCTCTCTCACATATACTGGCAAAATAACAACAAAAATAGCCAGATACATAAAAAAGAAAGGAATAACACCAGCTTTCAGAACTAACAACAACTTAAGCAAACATATTAAAAACAACAAAAGCCGAAAGAGGAAGCAACTACAGAGTGGTGTGTACAAACTAACTTGTGGTGACTGTCCGAAAACTTACATCGGTCAAACTGGCAGAACTTTTGACAAACGGATAGCAGAACACAAAAAGGGCTTTCAACAATAGAAAAACAGACACTTCTACATACGCACTTCACCTTCTAGATCATAATCATTCTTTCAATGAAGAGTTTCAAATTCTACATATTCAAAATAAAGGCCTTAAGCTATCACTTTTAGAATCAATGGAAATTAATAAATTGAAAAATACAGATATAATTCTGAATGACCAACTCGAGACAAACAGCTCCCCACTCCTCAACCTCTTCAGTTAAAGACTTAAAAAGGCAAACACATTGTAAAATATATCACTTGAGAAAGGCACTTTGCCGAAACTGCTGCAGTAATAACATAGTTGTAATAAATTTTGTGGAAGTATAGAAAACAAACGTTTTTCAGTGTTTTATTGTGAGACATAATATTTTGTTTGTTTTACTTTTAATGTTTTTTTAAATTGTATAAAATTATCAATAAGAATATTAATATCTAATTTATTACATTTTTATATCATGTTTTATTGAAATTATTACTAAACTATCAAGTCTGTGTCATAGTTGTTGTTCTTAAATATGTTTTAATTAGTTTTATGAGCGTTTGCTTAATGGAACCGTTAATAAAAATTTTAATGCTACTGAAAAATTTGGAAGAGATAAAAATGATTTAAAAAATGATTATAACTTTTAAAATTTTTATTGGATTTTTTTGTACCTATTGTAATATTTGTTTTAGCAATATCGTATTAACTGATTGAAGGTTCCCACACCAGCAATTTATTTAATTATCTTTTTGTTAGCATCCATGTTTCGCACCCATACGCAACCGTTGGTCGTATTATGGTCTTAACACACACCCAAACTTATATGGAATCAAAATAAATAAAAATAAATTTCGACCACGAGTCAGGATTCTGTTAACCGAGATACGATAGTACCAAGCGGCGCCGCTAGGAGGAGCACTCCAACAATGCGTCTCAGAATACTTTAACGAAATTTATTTTTATTTATTTTGTCCTTCCCCGTTAGAGGACAGTCTAACCACACTCTGCTGCAGATATTTTAATATATGCAGTTCTTCTTCGTTTCGAGTTGATTCAATTCAGTCTACTTGCATAGCCTCTTTGATAAGGGGTAGAGACCCCGAAACACGGTGTCAGAGGATGGCAAGAGACTCGAATTGAATCAAAACGAAAACGATTATTTTCTTTTCTTTTTTTTATATGGAATCATCTGATATTTCTTATTATTTCGTGCAAATTTAAAAAAACGAACACGTGACGTGAAACAATATTTATTCTAAAGTAATTTAATAACAAATACATAACAATTACATAAAACAATAAAGTATTTAAAAAACAAATTAAAACTAGTTGTTTTAAAGTCAATAGCATAAAAAATTTCAATGTAAAACGAATAACGTTTAAATTGTTTTTATTTACTTTTTGTTTTTTTTTTTGGTAATCAGTGTTATCACCTCTAGTCCTTATGCAAGTTTCAGTTTGCTTGGGCACGCTCCTAATCAAATTATCAAAATGTTGTTGGGGTAGGTTGTTCCATTCTTCAAGAGCAGCTTGTACTAGCCGTGCAGTGTTTTGTGGATTATACTAGCGAGCTCTAATTTTTCTTTTAAGCATATCCCACAAATACTCTATAGGGTTAAGCTCGGATGAGCAAGCAGGCCACTCCAAACAAGGGATACCTTCTGCTTCAGTGACGTCTCTAGTCACTCTAATGGTATGTAGAGGTCTATTATCATGCATGAAAATTAAATTTTCTCCTGTTGCACCTCTCCAGCGCCTAACTACAGGTTATCAACATACCTGTGAGCAGCTAAAGTTGATTGGATGAAAATTAAAGGAGTTTTTTTACGGATCACAATTCCTCTTCAGAACATTACACTTCCACTTGTATATTTGTGAACAGATCTGGCAGTTTTCGTTCTTGCTTGTTTTCCTCGACCTCTAAGTACACGATATCGTGGGTCATCTGATTTTACACAAATCCTGACATTTTCTGAAAATAGCACATTTTGTCAATTCCCAATGTACCATTTTTGATGGTGAAGACACCAACTTAGGCAATCAATCTTGTGCTGCTTGGACAACTCGGGAACCCATAACTATCTTCTGCTGTATACTTCTTGGCACGAACTCTTCTTCTTCTCGTTTCCACTGAAACAGTTACACCTGCATCTTCCAAAAGCTGCCTTTGGAGCTGCAAGTGAGAAATGGTTGGGTGTCTTCTAGCTGATTTGACAATTAAACGATCGGGGGGAGCCTTTCCTATTTTTTGGCGACTTTCCTTTGCTTTATTATTGAACTTTCCTAGTTCCTGTTCCCTAGCATAGGTTTTGGACAGAACGCCCTAAGTTACGCCTAGCTCTGCAGCTGTGTCCTTCTGAGAACATTACTTGCTTCACAAGACCAATAATCTTTCCCCGTTGTAAGTTCTATAACCCCACATGAGGCATATTTTCGTGTTTGGACGCAAAAGTTAGTTTATTTATTTTCGTTCAATTTGCAACTCAAGCAAATAACCTATACCGTACCGAACTGTACTATCTGATTGTCTTATCGATTTGTTTATTTTCAATAAAAGCCTATATTCTTCGCAACAATAACAAGTATTTTCAAGAGAAATAAATATTCCTTTGAAATACATGGTGATTCCATATAAGTTTGGGTGTGTGTATATCTGGATTTGTGCACCTTATGACAGAAGTTTTGACTTCGTTAGATGTTGCGTTGCAAAGAAAGATCTGTTTCCCGCCATTATTCGCGTTTCAACTTCTCGTTCTATTTGGTTGTCATTGGCGATTGTTGCTCCCAGATATTTAAATTATTTAACTACTTCGAACTCATGATCGTTTATAGCAATATTTTGCTTTAAGCCGGATTTATGTTACAACGGGGACGTGGACGGGACTGGACTTCATGTTGAATAATCATGTGATATAAAAAGCATTGGCTGGTTTATCTTACAACAGAACGGGGCGACACCGGGAAGTGCCGAGAACGTGTGATTTCTAATGTTCTGCGCGCCGTGCTGTCCACGTCTCGGTGTAACGTAAATCAGCCTTTATTCGCAGTCGGTCTTGTTTTGAAACGACCATGCATTTTGTTTTGTCTTCATTTATATTTAGACCGATATTTAATGGGCATAAAGCAGTATCTATAAGGATATGAAAAACATTAACTTTAAATCTATGTCTGGGCGTTTTTGCTGTTCATCTGGTTGTTCATATTCAGAATGACGTTTCCTTTTTAGCTGTAGAACTTCTAATATAGATCTGAATTCTGTTTCTCCATCCACATCCTCACCTACTTGTTTTGTACCCTCCAAAATTTTGTCATGTCGATATTCAGACATATACGTTTTTAAATTTTCAGTAAATTTCAAAACTAACGAAACATTTAGGTATATTTTTTCTCTTATATAGCTTTTACTAACTGAATTTACTTTATTCTATTAAGTAAATCATCCCCAAGTATTAAACTTTTAGATAGTACCTGAATTTAATATAAATTTCAATAAAATATTCTAACGTTTTGGATAAGATTAAAAAATATTTTATATTTCCTGAACTGTTGCAAAAAAACTTATATCAGAATTTACTTTGCAGCATCACTTATTGTTAAACTAGATGTGTGGGCAGCACGTGGAACAAAAAAAGCCCGACGATTTTTTGTTAAAATTAATGTTTTTCCCTTCGTGTTAGCACGTCCTCAATGGGAAGGTTACATTTTTCCGATATTGCTGTTATTTTTATATAAACCGCGGCCTTTTGAACCATCATTTCAGTAAATCCTAAGAAATTCTCATTGATCTCCACAAGATCATCGGTTCAAGAACTGAACCGTATTATTGGCATTTGTTCTGTTTTACTTTCATCGAGTGTACAGTTTAATATGACTGAATAATACTTATTTAGAAAGACAAATTATAGGGAAATGTTTAGGGAAAGTACTTACAAAGATCAAAGAGGTAAAAGGGTGAGTGCAAAATAACGGGGAATGATCAGAAGAATTTAATTGGAAGAGAGGTATTAAACAAGGCGACAATCTCAGCCCTTTGCTATTCCTAATAGTAATGAACGAATTAATAAGAAACACTAAAGTAAGAACCAACTAACTACAGCCAATAATAGGATAACATAGATTTCAACCGGTAACAATCAAGTCCTTGTGTATAAGGACGACATGGTACTAATAGCAGATTCCGAGAATAAAATGCAGAAGATAATGTATTTAGTCTAAGAGCTAGTGAACCCTTCGACTAACGGTCGTCCTGTAAGGCTAGACATTTTTCTAGTGATAATTCATAGCACACCAAGGCTAAAAACCATGACCTGGCAGGCCTCAGCGATGCACGTGTATCTACCAGGTGAATCGAAAAGTGCAAATTTAGGGGGTAAAATAAACTTTCTCCTGTAAGGTTTAAATTTAAGTATGTGTTTGAGTAAGTCATTTAAAAGAAATGTGTACAATGACAGGCTCTTCTGAAGAGCATAAGACCTTGCCAGGCGAGTGAAAAGATTACGGGTTTTTTGAATCATTCCAAACAGAAAAGGTCTTTAGTGATTTTTCTCTTAAGTTAATAGTTTTTGTTATATAAGCGATTGAAAATTTTGAAAATTGCGAAATCGACCATTTTTAACCCTAAATCGGACATTTATCTAAAAATTTCAAAGTTGCCAAGGTAGGTAGATATTGTTTAAACATTGATTGATGAAATCCTAAAGAATTTTTTGCAATACAATATCGGAAACCCCTTTGTTTTTTAATTGCTAATCAAGCGGACGCGACACTGTAGTATAACTGAGGACGTTTGAGTTGGCATAAATTCATTATCTCGAGAATGGGCAAATTTCAAGAGCAATCCTCAGACAGGTCGATTTTTATTTCTAAATTAGGACTTTTTGGCATATATACAATACTAGTGACGTCATCCATCTGAGCGTGATGACGTAATCGATGATTTTTTTAAATGAGAGTAGGGGTTGTGTGATAGCTCATTTGAAAGGCTATTTAATTCTCTATTCACTAATATAAACATTAACATAATTATTTATACAGGGTGTACAAAAAATTTTTTTTTATTAAATTAACTTTGATTAAATTTGACAAATAGAAGAAAAATTTTTTTTGTACACCCTGTACAAATAATTATGTTAATGTTTATATTACTGAATAGAGAATTAAATAACCTTTCAAATGAGCTATCACACAACCCCTACTCTTATTTAAAAAAACATCGATTACGTCATCACGCCCAGATGGATGACGTCACTAGT